>NW_012107964.1:157232-246065 GCF_000951045.1 Mandrillus leucophaeus | reverse complement strand
TGGGGGTGACTGTGGGGGGGAGGTGATGGGGGTGACTGTGGGGAGGAGGTGATGGGGGTGACTGTGGGGAGGAGGTGATGGGGGTGACTGTGGGGAGGAGCAGCCACAGTGACTCTTCATGTGTCAGCCAAGCAGAGCAGCTGTGTGGAGTGGTGGAAGGGGCCCAAGACGATCCAAGATGGGGGCTTTGACCAGGACAGGACATCCGGAGCCCTGTGGCCTGCCTGCAGTGGATCTAGGGTGTCGTCATGTGTGGGGGGTGGGAGTGGATCTCAGCCATGGCTGGGTGCCCTAGGGACATGAGGCTGCAGAACTCACCCTGGGCCCTGAACCTCTCAGTCACAGCAAGGAGAGGATTCCAACCTCAAGCCACCAGTGTTAGCAGAAGGGACAGAGCCCTGCAGGCCTGGCCTCTTGTGTCTGTGGAGCTGGGACCCATGGCCCGGTGTGGCTGGTGGTGTGGTGTGACGTGTGCAGGTGCTCGGGGCCTTGGCCTGGCTTGATTCTGTCAGGGAAAGCACATGGGATAAAGCCGGCCCGCGTGGAGGGCCCGAGCACCTTAGAGGGAATGCAGGGAAGGACTCTCCCAAGCTCGAGGACTTTCTTGCCCAGGACTCTGGTGGGCTCCCGTCACACCGCAAGGAGGGATCCCTCAGGCCAGTGAAGGGGCAGGTTCTGGGGGCCAGGCATGGCTGTCTGGATGCCAGTGCCTCCTCAGACGGGTGGCTGAAGAGCAGATGACCCGAGTGGACCCTTGCCGGCTGCCTGAGGCAGTTGCTTCCAGAAGTGGGCGAGTTCCAGGGAAGCTTCAGGTGGTGGGTGCCCTGCTGGACCCCCTCTTGTGCCTCCTTAGAGGGCACCCTTGCATGCTGGAAGTTTCCACTGGACCCCGAAGCCCCAAGGATGCTCTGAGCTGCAGTTCCCTGGGGGCATCCAGGGGATGCAGCTGGGCACTCTGAGGCTCCAGTCTCCATCTGGGGGGCTGGGAAGCCACCCAGCTTCAGTGCACAGGAGACAGTGGCCCTCGTCTGTCCCTGTGGTCCATGGCTATCTCCTGCATGCAGGGCATGTCCGGGTGGACCGTTCCTTCATGTATTCGTTTGGTCATTTCTTATCTGCTGGACCCATGCACCAAGGCACCTGTTGCGTGGGGTTCTTGTTTGCATCGTGAACACAGGGTGACGGTCAAGGTGGAGGGTGGCACCCTCCTTTCTCCCAGCAGCAGGCTCCTTATTCCCTGTCTGCCCTGGGCTCTGGCCACAGGAGCAGCAGGAACTGATGAGAAGCAGGAGCCTGAATGATTTTGTGGGAGATTTTTAGGCAGCTGATTTTGTGTCTTTTTCCTCCAGCTCTTCATCAAGATCATGAGGCTGGGCACGGTGGCTCACACCTGTAATCCCAGCACTTTAGGAGGCCGAGGCAGGAGGATCATTTGAGCTCAAGAGTTCCAGGCCAACCTGGGCAACCCAGGGAGACCCTATTTCTACAAAAAATATGAAAATTAGCTGGTTGTGGTGGTGCACACCTGTGGTCCCAGCTACTCAGGAG
Organism: Mandrillus leucophaeus; assembly: GCF_000951045.1. Taxonomy (NCBI): domain Eukaryota; kingdom Metazoa; phylum Chordata; class Mammalia; order Primates; family Cercopithecidae; genus Mandrillus; species Mandrillus leucophaeus. Next base: position 244,517 of record NW_012107964.1, on the reverse strand, counting down.
GCTGAGGTGGGAGGATTGGTTGAGGCCACAAGTTTGAGGCTGCAGTGAGCTGTGATGGCACCACTGCACTCCAGCCTAGGCAACACTGAGACCCTGTCTGAAAAAGAAGAAAAAAATTATGAAGGAGCTATAAAATAGGGAGCCACAGAATGGGGCCTGGGCCACAGTATAGTGTAACTGAGCCACCAGGCTGGTCTTGGGCCCTTGAGCGTGATGACAGATTCAGTCTGAGCCAGGATGGGCTGCAGAAGACCTTGGGGATGGGGAGATCCTGTTTGGTTCTGTCTCTTCCTCCCCATGTCATGGGTCTTGTGGCCACTGCATGTGTCTGCCATCATCTTGGGGTCCCTGCTAGGATTCCAGCTCCTCTGTGTCCTGGGCGGCTTTCCCCTGCGTGTCCGTGGCCAATCTGTTCTCTGCTCCCAGGGCACTGTTTCATGTCCACGTGTCCATGCTTTAATTCCTAGTTTCCTCCATAGTTGGAGTGTGTCCTTGCTGAGTGTCCCAAGGTGTCTCCAGAGGGCCTCATGGTCTTTGTGTCCTCTCCAGCCCTACCAGCCAGGTTCATAGAAAGTATGAGGCCTGAGGACACCTCAGAAGGGGCCACACCGTGATGCTAACGGGCTGGACCGTGGGAAGCCGCAGTGCACACCTTGTACTCAGCACACCCCAGGAGTGGCCCGTGTTCAGATGGCTTCCCTGTCTTCTCTGTGTTGTCCATGTCCTGTCTCTTCTGTGGGCTCAGAGGGTGTGATTATGGCCATCTCTTTCTGATCCCCCAGCCCTGCTGGCCAAGTTCACAGAGGGTCTGAGGAATGAAGAGGCTGTGGAAGGGGCCACAGCCATGTTGTGGTGTGAACTGAGCAAAGTGGCCCCTGTGGAGTGGAGGAAGGGGCCCAAGAACCTCAGAGATGGGGACAGATACATCCTGAGGCAGGAGGGGACCAGGTGTGAGCTGCAAATCTGTGGCCTGGCCATGGAGGATGCTGGGGAGTACTTGTGTGTGTGTGGGCAGGAGAGGACCTCAGCCACGCTCACCATCAGGGGTAAAGATCATGTGTGGCCTTGTGGACCCGTGGCTTGGTATCTACATGTCACCGTGTCATTCTCATCTTCCAATGTGGCACAGCCCCTGTGGCAATCCTGGGGTTGTCTCTTCTCCAAGTGAGGTCCTCCGGTTGTCTCCCGCCTACCCTTCTTGTCCAGGGGGTGTCCTCATGCTCATGCTGATCCCTTTGTGTTCTCTGTTCTTCCCAGGCCATTTGCTTCCTCCTCATGTGAATGTTTATTTGCTTCTTCACGTGTGGTCCTTTGGTGGTTTGTGTGGCTCCTTGTGGGTGTCCATGTCCCGTCCACAGAGTCTTCAAGACAGTCTGATGATCTCAGCGACTGCTTGGTCCTTCCCAGCTCTGCCTGCCAGGTTCATAGAAGATGTGAAAAACCAGGAGGCCAGAGAAGGGACCACAGTCATGCTGCAGTGTGAGCTGAACAATGCAGCCCCTGTGGAGTGGAGGAAGGGGTCTGAGACCCTGAGAGATGGGGACAGATACAGCCTGAGGCAGGATGGGACCAAATGTGAACTGCAGATTCGTGGCCTGTCCATGGTAGTCACTGGGGAGTACTCGTGTGTGTGTGGGCAGGAGAGGACCTCGGCCATGCTCACTGTCAGGGGTAAAGGCCACATGTGGCCAAGGAGAGCCATATTCTGGTGTCCATGTATTGATGTCATGCCGTCTGTCTGTACTCACACCATGTGCTCTCCCTGCATCTGCACCACCCTGTTCCCATCACTCTGCAGGGTCTCCTCCAGCCTCCAGAGCTATTGTGGGAACCAGGAGAAACCAGCCTTGCATCCAGCTTCCACCCCATGTGCCTACAAGGATGGGCTCCATCATGTTGTCCTGTTGGCTTCTGTACCTTGCCCTTCACGCTGTCCTGTCCTTCCCCCCAGAGTGCTCCAGAGGCTCTCATGGTCCTTGTGTGTGTCTGACATACTCTGGCTCTGGCAGCCGGAGTTACATAAAGTGTGAGGACTCAGGAGGCCATGGAAGGAGTCACAGCTACAGTGCTGACAGGCTGCAGCATGGGAAGCCCCAGTCCACAGCCTGTGCTCAGCACATCCCACATGTGTCCAAATGGGTTCTGTGTCTTCTCTTTGCCATCCATGTTCTGTATCTTCCATGTGCTCAGAGAGCAAGATTGTGTTCATATATTCTGATCCTCCTCCAGCGCTACCCATCAAGTTCACAGAGGGTCTGAGGAATGAAGAGGCCACAGAAGGGGCAACGGCCACACTGCGTTGTGAGCTGAGCAAGGTGGCCCCTGTGGAGTGGTGGAAGGGGCATGAGACCCTCCGAGATGGAGACAGACATAGCCTGATGCAGGACGGGGCCAGGTGTGAGCTGCAGATCCGCGGCCTGGTGGCAGAGGATGCTGGGGAGTACCTGTGCATATGCGGGAAGGAGAGGACCTCAGCCATGCTCACTGTCAGGGGTAAAGGCCACACGCGGCCAAGCAGCGCCATGCTCTGGTGTCCACATGTTGACTTGACGCCATCTGTCTCTGCCCATGCTGCGTTCTCTCCCCATGTCTGTGCCTGCCTGTGTAACTGCACAAGCTTCTTCCAGCCTCCAGGGCTGTTGTAGGAAGCAGGAGGAAGCAGCCTCTCTAGCCAGCTCCCACTGTGTGCCTCTGAAGACTCTGTCAACATCGTCACGTTGGATTCTGTGTCTTCCATCCTGTCACATTCTGTCCCCTGATGTTCTTCATGTGTTTCTGACCCTCTCTGGGCCTGGGTGCCAGAGATTCCTATAAAGGCTGAGATGTGAGGAGGCCACGGGAGGGGCCGTGGCCATGTGCTGTAGAGCCTGTACTAAGAGAAGTCCCAGTCCACAGCCTGTGCTCAGCACACCCCCATGCAGCCTGTGCCTAGTTGGGTTCTGTGTCTTGTCTGTGCCACCCATGTCATTCCTATCTCTTCCATGTGCTCAGAGAATATGATTATATCTGTGTCTTTTGACCTCTTCAGCCCTGCCTTCCAAGTTCATAGAGGGTCTGAGGAATGAAGAGGCCACAGAAGGGGCCACGGCCATACTGTGGTGTGAGCTGAGCAAGGTGGCCCCGGTGGAGTGGAGGAAGGGGCATGACTGCCTCAGAGATGGGGACAGACATAGCCTGAAGCAGGATGGGTCCAGATGTGAGCTGCAGATCCGTGGCCTGACTGTGGTGGATGCCGGCGAGTACTCGTGTGTGTGTGGGCAGGAGAGGACCTCAGCCATACTCACTGTCAGGGGTAAAGATCGTGTGTAGCTATGTGGACCATGGCTTAGTGTCTCCACATCTCTGTGTCACCACCTTCTGCCTTCGAATGTGGCATGGTTCTGTGGCAACCCCATGGTTGTCTGTCCTCTAACTGGGGTCCTCTGGGCATCTCCCGCCTCCCTTCTTATCCAGGAGGTGTCCTCATGCTCATATCCTTTTGCTTGTGTGTTCTCTGTTCCTCTGGGGCCATTTGCCTCCTCCCCATGTGTACGTTTGTTTGCTCTTTCACATGTGGTCCTTTGATGGTTTGTGTGGCTCTTTGTGGGTGTCCATGTCTTGTCCACAGAGTCCTCCAGATGGTCTAATAATCTCAATGACTGCTTGGTCCTTCCCAGCCCTGCCTGCCAGATTCATAGAAGACGTGAAAAACCAGGAGGCTAGAGAAGGGGCCACAGCCGTGCTGCAGTGTGAGCTGAGCAAGGCGGATCCCGTGGAGTGGAGGAAGGGGTCTGAAACCCTGAGAGATGGGGACAGATACAGCCTGAGGCAGGACGGGACCAGATGTGAGCTGCAGATTCGTGGCCTGTCCGTGGCAGACACTGGGGAGTACTCGTGTGTGTGTGGGCAGGAGAGGACCTCGGCCACGCTCACCATCAGGGGTAAAGACCACATATGGCCACTTGAGTGATTCCTGTCTCCTCCCGCCTAACCCATATGTTCTGTGCTCTCCCAATGCCTGTTGATGTCATTGCCTCAAGACAATGCCTCAAGTGACTCATTCAGTCACTCCCCTGTGTGATACATCCCACAAATGCACATGGAACCCACTTGGATGACTTAATCTAGGGCCTGGGAATATGGACTTCAAGAGTGAATAGGGCAGGGACCCAAAGGAGAGCTCCACAGACAGACGTCAGGGTCCAGGAGAACTGTCTGAGGCCACTGGCATCTTGCTGGGGCTTGCACATGTGCGCGGGCTCTGGGGACCCAGGCCTAGAGGTGAGGGCCTGTGTTTCTGCTGATGGACATGCACAGTAGAGTTGGGGGCTCACTGAGGAGGTGGTCAGGCCAGGCTCCACTAAATCTGCTGAGAGTGTTTGAGTGGTTCTTGTGGTCATGCCAGGCTCCTGAAGGACTGCTGCCTTTGTGTGCTCAGCGGACACAGCAGAGCACTACATCTGGGTAACTTCACAGCAGATACTTATTTTCTCAGACTTCTGGAGTCTGAAATTCCAAGATCAAGGGGTCACTCAGTTGGTTTGTCCTTAGGCCTCTTTTCTTGGCTTGTAGATACTCTCTGGTCATATTGGATTGGGCCCACCCTAACAACCTCATTTTACCTTTCAAAGATCCTATTTCAGTACTGTGACATTGTGAAGTACTAGGAGTTAGGATTTCAACATACGGATTTGGGGAGGGGGCTCAATTCAGACCATGACATTCTGCCCTCTGGCTTCCCACAATTAATTACCTTCTAACATGCAAAATACATTTACTCCTTCCTAACAGCCCGTAATCTTAACCCATTCCAGCATCAACTCAAAATCAGAATCTCATCTGAATGTCATCTAAGTCAAGCGTGAGGGAGGTGAAGTATGACATTCTGAGGCAAAATTCTTCTTCAGTTGTGAAGCATGAAACCAGACAAGTTTTGTGCTTCAAAAATTCAATGGTGGTGCAGGCATAGGATAGACGTTCCTGTTCAAAAGAGGGGAAGTTGGAAAGAAAAAGTGGGTCTTGGATCTTATGCAGGTCTGAACCTAGCAGAGCAAATTTCACTAGATTTTAAGGCTGGTGACTCAGTACAGTGGCTCACGTTTATAATCCTAGCACGTTGGGTGGCCGAGGCAGGAGAATTACTTGAGGCCAGGTATTCTAGACCAGTCTGGGGCCTCTAGACCAGTCTGGAAAATATAGCAAGACCCTTTTTCTAAAAAAAAAAAAACAAAAAAAAAACAACAAAAAGTATTAGATGTGGTGGTGCACACCTGGGGTTCCAGTTACTGGGGAGGCTGAGGCATGAAGATCACTTGAGCCTGGGAGTTTGAGGCTGCAGTGAGCTATAATTGTACTGCACTCCAGCCTGGGTGACAGTGAGACCCCATCTCTACTTTTTTTCTAAAAGCCTGAAAAATAATTCTCTTTGACTTAATTCCAGTCCTCCATGCCAACCAGAGTGTTGTCCCCAATCTCTCAGACCTGGGTAATATCTTATGCACTCATCCTTGGGTAACAACCTCTTCCCCCTCTGTTCTGGGAAGAGGTGGTCCTGATCCCTGGACCTCTAGTGGCAGTGACAGCCCTGCTGATGCCTTTGGGGCCATTCTTTTATTTTGAAGGATAAGACATGTTTGCAGCCATATAGTGATAATAGCTCATCCTGGTGAATCCCGGAAGTCTGATAGCCTTCCTTCATTTTATCCCACCTCAATCCAATTCACTCCAATCTGCTGGTATAAGATTATCAAAAACTGAGTTGGCCTCCCATGCAATTCATGGAGGTCCACACCATCAGACAAGAGGCTTTTCCAGATAACTACGTCTCTATTCCTGGCTTCTGTTGAGATGACTAATTGGATCCATAAATTGCACACCTGGTGCTTTAGCAAATGGTTGTCTAGCCACACCCTTGATGTTCTCTTCAGAACACAGTTTCTCATTTTTTACCATGTGGTTAGGCTGAAAAATTTCCAAAGCTTTAAGTATTGGTTCCTTTTTTATTTACAATTCCTTCTTCAATTTATTTCCCTCCTCTTGCACTTTACAATAAGCAGCAAAGAGAAAACAGGTTGCACCTTCAACACTTTACTTAGAAATTTCCTCAATTAAACATGCAAAATTTTATTGTTTCTTAGTCCTATCTTCTACACACAACAACACAATTTGGACAAGTTCTTTGCCACGTAATAACGAGGATCACCTTTCCTCCACTTTCCAATAACCTGTTCTTTATTTCCATCTAAGGTCTGACCAGAAGCATTTTTAATGTCCATCTTTACATGAACAGGTTGTTCACAGCAATCTAGATTTCCACTTCCACATTTTTAGATAATTGTTACAATGGCACCCTACTCCTGGTACCAATATGTCTGTTAGATTTCTGACTAGAAGTCTGAGGTAAAGTGTTATTAGGTTGACTTCCTCTGAGGCTTCTCTCCTTGGCTTGTTGATGCAGTCTTCTGTTTTTTCGCGTGGTCACCCCTCAGTGTGTCTCTGTGTCCTAATATCCTCTTTTTATAAGGACACCAGTCATACTGGATTTGGGCATACCCTAACAACCTCATTTAACCTTAGTTACCATTTTAAAGGCCTTATCTTTAATACAGTCACACTCTGAGGTTCCAGAGGTTAGGTTTGAACATATGAATTTAGGGGGACACAATCAGACCGTAACAGGGGGTAACCAGGGTGGGGCTTGCTCCATTGTACTTTGTGAGCTGTCACTCTACCTCGAGTCAGGAAGCAAGAGAGGACAGCAGGTTGAAGGGTCAGAGGTGTGGTGTCGAAGCCATATCTGGAGTCTGTTGGGGGTTTTGGTGATTGAGCCAAGGCAATGTGTATCCAGTAAAGTCAGGACAGGAGCAGTGAGGTGGAGACAGCAGGTCCTTGTGTGGGCTGGTATGGTTGGCAGTGAGCCCAGGTATGCCCATGCATGAGTAGTGCTGGATGGAAGCCCTGCCTGGGATGGGTATCTCCTGTATGAGAATGGGGAAGCAGGTGTCAGGACAAGGAGGTGCCTCCTGTGAGACTGGAGAGAGAGAAGAGAGTGATGTGTCACATTATTGCATATGTGGAAGTTAGAGGAGCCTGTCTTGCTTTCTAGAACGATAGGACATGGGTAGGACAAGATGTCCTTTGAGAATAGATCCAGGATGGAGCCCATCTCCCAGTCAATCTGCACCTCACAGGCAGAACACAGGAAGACCTCAGTCTCGCACAGTCTTTGGTCCACCTTATCCCATGTCCTCGAGATCTACTTCTGTTTCCTTCCTGGATAATCAGGTTGTGTCCCTCAGATCCTCCAGTGGATTTGATGGCTTCTGTCCATGTGACCCTTCCTAGCCCTGCCTGCACGATTCACTCAAGATCTGAAGACCAAGGAGGCCTCAGAAGGGGCCACAGCTACACTGCAGTGTGAGCTGAGCAAGGTAGCCCCTGTGGAATGGAAGAAGGGTCCTGAGACCCTCAGAGATGGGGGCAGATACAGCCTGAAGCAGGATGGGACAAAGTGTGAGCTGCAGATCCATGACCTGTCTGTGGCAGATGCTGGGGAATACTCGTGCATATGTGGACAAGAGAGGACCTCGGTCACGCTCACCATCAGGGGTAAAGTCCATGTGTCCAGATCTGCGTTCTGGTGTCCAGTTGTTCACTTCCTGCCGTCAATCTCTGCCCATTGCATGGTCTCCCCCAGACTGCCACACTCTTCACATCATGCCACGCTATCCCTTCCAGCTTCCTGGGCTGCTGAAGGAACCAGAAGAAGCTCATCTACATCGAGATTCCCTCTTCTGTGATACTGTGGGCCCTGTCCTATTGGATTGTGTCTTTCTTTCATCTTGTCATGTCCTGTCTACCAGCGCTTTCCAAAGAATTTAATGTTCTCTGTGTTTTCTGACTCTCTCTGGCCCTGCATGCCAGATTCATGTTATCTCTGAGACCTGAGGAGCCCACGAAGGGGCCATGACTGTGATGTTACCAGGCTGAACAGAGGGAATCTGCAGCCTGTGCTTGGCATACCCTGCATGTGGTCTGTGTCCAGTTGGGGTTTGTGTCTTCTCTGTGCCATCCATGTCCTGTCTTTTTCATGTGCTCAGTGTAATTGTGTCCATGTCTTTCTGATCCCTCCACCAGCCCTGCCCGCCAAGTTCACAGAGTGTCTGAGGAATGAAGAGACCATGGAAGGGGCCACAGCCACACTGCAATGTGAGCTGAGCAAGGCAGCCCCTGTGGAGTGGAGGAAAGGCCCCGAGGCTCTCAGAGATGGGGACAAATATAGCCTGAGACAAGAAGGGGCTGTGTGTGAGCTGCAGATTCATGGCCTTGCTATGGCAGATACCGGGGTGTACTCCTGCGTGTGTGGGCAGGAGAGGACCTCAGCTACACTCACTGTCAAGGGTAAAGATCCTGTGTGGCCATGTGGGCTTGTGGCTTGGTGTGTACACCTCTCTGTGTCACCACCTTCTGCCTCCAAATGTGGCACAGCTCCTGTGGAAACCCTGTGATTGTCTGTCCTCTAACTGGGACGCTCTAGGTTTCTCCTGCCTCCCCTTCTCATCAGGAGATGTCCTGCTCATGCATGTCCCTGTGTGTTCTCTGTGCCTCCTGGGCCATTTGCCTTCTCATTGTTTGTATATTGCCCATCTTGCTGTGGTCCTTTGGTGGCTTGTGTGGCTCGTTATTGGTGTCCATGTTCTGTCCAAAAAATCCTCCAGACAGTCTGATGATATCAGTGACTGTTTGGTACTTCTCAGCCCTGCCTGCCAGATTCATAGAGGATATGAGAAGTCAGAAGGCCACAGAAGGGACTACAGTCACACTGCAATGTAAGCTAAGAAAGGCGGCCCCCGTGGAGTGGAGAAAGGGGCCCAACACCCTCAGAGATGGGGACAGATACAGCCTGAAGCAGGATGGGACCAGGTGTCAGCTGCAGATTCATGGCCTGGTCATAGCAGATGCTGGAGAATACTCGTGCATATGTGAGCAGGAGAGGACCTCGGCCACGCTCACTGTCAGGGGTAAAGACCACATGTGACCACCTGAATGACTTTTGTCTTCCCCAACTTAACCCACATGGTCTGTGCTCTCCCAGTGTCTCTCAATGTCGTTGACATTTTATTCAGTCACTCATCTGTGTGGTCCATCCGACAAATGCACACTGAGAACCCACTTGGATGACCTAATCTAGGGCCTGGGCATACAGACCCCAGGGGTCAGGACAGGGAGAGCAGCAGACAGGTGTCAGGGTCCAGGAGAGCTGTCTGGGGCCCCTGCCATCTTGCAAGGGCCTGTGGATGTCCACCAGCTCTTGGGCCCCAGGCACGGAGGTCAGGAAATGTGTCCTTTGACAGACATAGCAATGGCTTAGGCCAGGCCCCTCTTCAGTCTGGTGAGTGTTTTGATTGATCCTTGTGGTCATTCTAAGCTTCTAAAGGAGTATTGTCTTCATCTGCTCAGGCTAACGTAACAAATCACTGCAGACAGTGTGGCTGAAATAACAGAGATTTATTTTCTCAGAAGTGGGCTGAAATCTCAAGACCAAGGTGTCAGCTTCTCTATTCTTATAGATGGCTGTCTTCTCCCCGTGTCTTCATATGGTTGTCCCTCTGTGTGCATATGTGTGTCCTAATAACCTCTTTTTATAAGAGCACCAGTCATACTGGATTTGGAACCACCCTAACAACCTCATTTTACCTTTCAATGATTGTCTTTAAATACAGTGACATTCTGAAGTGTACTGGGGGTTAGGACTTCAACATATGCATTTTTTCTGAGGTGCAATTCAGACCATAACACTCCACCATGTGGATTGTCAAAATTCATGGCCTTTCTCACATGCGAAATATGTTTACTTCTTTCTAACAGTCCCAAATCTTAGCCCATTTCAGTATCAACTAGTCCAAATCACCTCTAAATATAATCTGAGTCAACTGTGAGGGAGACAAAGTGTGACTCATCCAGAGGCAAAATTTTTCTTCATCTGTGAGGCTGAGAAATCAGACAAGTTATTTGCTTTGAAGTCACAATGGTGGGACAGGCATAGGATGGACATTCTTAATCAGGGAAAAACTGGAAAGGAGAAATGGGTCATGGGTCCCAAGCAAGATGTAACCCTAGCAGGACAAATATCATTAGGTTTTAAGGCTTTGGATTAATGCCCTGTCCTCTGGACCCAATAGGATTGCAACTCTACCCCCTCAGCCCTGAGTGGAGGTGTCTGGCTCTCTGTAACTGAGGAGGAGACAGCCTTACTTCTGGAGCCTGTGCCCTCTACCCCCTGGTTATAGTGCCATTCCTGTCAACCCCTGAACCAATTTTGGGGTCATTATTCCTTTTTCTTGCGGAATATCATGTTTATATCCATGTAGCTCTATTGGCCCATCCTGTGGATTCTCAGAAGTCTGACATCCTTCATTCATTTTGTCCCATCTCTGTTTCAATCAATTCAAGCTAGCACAGCATTTCCTCTGGTATAAAGGTCTCAAAAACTTTGTCCCATGCGATCTATGTGGATCAAAGCCACCAGACAAGAGTTTTCCACAGATCTTTCCTTGATGATCTCATTTTTATTACTGACTTCTGCTGAGAAGGCTGAATGGATCCATAAACCACACACCTGATCTGTTCAGCAAATGGTTGTCCAGCATTGATATTCTCCCAGAATAATGCTTTCTCAATTTTTTTTTTTTTTTTTCAGTACGTATAGCCTGAAAATTTTTCTGTATTTTCAAGTTCTGGTTCCTTTTTGCTTAACAAATTCTTTTTGAATTTTATCTGTGTCATCTCACATTTTCATATTAGACAGAAACCAGGCTATGGTTTCAATTCTTTGCTTAGAAACTTCCTCAGGTAAATATATCCAATTTTGTTGTTTGCAAGTCCTACCTTCCACAGAACACTAGAATAAAATTTGACCAGGTTTTTGGCCACTGTATAACAATGATAGTCTTTCTCCAGTTTTTAATAATATGTCTTCCATTGTCATCTGAGGCTTGACCAGAGTCACTTTTAACACCCATGTTTTCACCAACAATTGCTGCCTGCAAACACTGTTTTTTGGCATGCGCCTGAAATATCTTTCAGCTACCTCCCATTACGAAGTTCTAAAGCCACGTCCACATTTATAGGTATTTGTTCCTTTGGCACCCCACTCCTGGTACCAAAGTCTGAATTTGTTTGCTTGGATTGCCATAAAGAAAGTATCATAGACTGGGTGGTATAAATAACAGAAATGTATTTCCTCACCATTCTGGAGACTAGATGGTTTGAGTTCCAGGTGTCAGTAGGGTTGGCTCCTTCTGAGGCCTCTCTCCTTGGCTTGTAGGCAGCCATTTTCTCTGTGTCTTCACTGGTCCTTCTGTGTTTGTGTCCTAATCTCCTTTTCTTATGAGGACAGCATTTATATTGGATTAGATGCCACCCTTGTGATCCCATTTAGCGTTAATCACCTCTTTAAAGGCCCTATCTCAAAAACAGTCATATTCTGATAGTGGAAGTTAGGACTTCAACGTTTGACTTCTGTAGAAACACAACCCATAGCAGGCTACGGCTATGTAATTGGGTTAGGCTCTGCTCTGCTAACTTGTGAGCCCCCTGTCTGGAATCAGGAGGCAAGAGAGAATGGTAGATTGGAGGTTCAGAGGTGTGGTTCGAGGCCACATCTGGTGTCTTCATGATCTAGGTGATATGAATCAGGGTAATATGTGGGAATGTGGATTCATAGGGTCAGTCCAGGAGCATGTTAGATGGAGGTAGTAGGGCATTGTGTGGGCTGGGATGTTGTACAGTGAGCTGAGGTATATCTAAGCATGGGCAGTGCTGGATGGAAGGCCTGTCTGGTCAGGCTGTCTCTTGTGTGAGGGATGACAAGGGATTAGTGGATATTGGGACCTGAAGGTGCCTCCTATGTCATCATAGAGAGATGTCCATCACATTATTGCATATGTGGGTTGCAAGTTGGAGGAGCCTGTCTTGCTTCCCCATGATGAAAGTTCACAGGTAGGACAAGATGCCCTCCGAGAAGAGATCCAGAATGGAGCCCATCTCCCACCCAATCTGCACCTCACAGGCAGAATGTAGGAAGTCTTCACTGTCAAATGCACTTTGGTCCACCTCATCCCAAGTCCCTCCAGCCTTCCTGCTTCTGTTTTCTTCCTGGATGTTCAGGTGTGTCCCTCAGATCCTCCCGAGGGCTTGATGGCTTCTGTCCATGTGACCCTTCGTACCCCTGCCTGCCCAATTCACACAAGATCTGAAGACCAAGGAGGCCTCAGAAGGGGCCACAGCCACACCACAGTGTGAGCTGAGCAAGGTGGTCCCTGTGGAATGGAAGGAGGGACCTGAGACCCTCAGAGATGGGGACTGTGTTCTCTGTTCCTCCTGGGCCATGTGCTTTCTCACCCTCTGTACATTCATTTGCTCATTCTGCCATGGTCTTGTGGTGGTTTGTGTGCCTCCTTGTGTGTGTCTGTGTCCTGTCCACAGAATCGTCTAGTTATTCTGATGATCTCAGTGACTGCTTGGTCCTTCCCAGCCCTCCCGGCCAGATTCATAGAAGATGTGAGAAATCACGAAGCCACAGAAGGGGCCACGGCTGTGCTGCAGTGTGAGCTGAGCAAGGTGGCCCCTGTGGAGTGGCGGAAGGGGTCTGAGACCCTTAGAGATGGGGACAGATACAGTCTGAGGCAGGACGGAACGAGGTGTGAGCTGCAGATTCGTGGCCTGGCTGTGGAGGATACTGGAGAGTATTTGTGTGTATGCGGGCAGGAGAGGACCTCAGCTACACTCACCGTCAGGGGTAAAGATCCCGTGTGGTCACATGGACTTGCGGCTTGGGATCTATGTGTCTCTGTGTCACCACTTTCTACTTCCAAATGTGGCATCCCTGTGGGAACCCTGAAGTTGTCTGTCCTCTAACTGGGGTCCTCTGGGCATCTCCTGCCTCCCCTTCTCTTCATCAGGAGATGTCCTCCTGTTCATCCCCATCCCTGCATGTTCTCTGTTCCTCTTGGGCCAGGTGCTTTCTCGCCTTCCGTACATTCATTTGCTCATTCTGCCATGGTCCTTTGGTGGTTTGTGTGGCTCCTTGTGTGTGTCTGTGTCCTGTCCACAGAGTTGTCCAGATAGTCTGATGATCTCAGTGACTGCTTGGTCCTTCCCAGCCCTGCCAGCCAGATTCATAGACAACATGACAAACCAGGAGGCCAGAGAAGGGACCACAGCCACACTGCAGTGTGAACTGAACAAGGCGGCCCCTGTGGAGTGGAGGAAGGGACCTGAAACCCTCCGAGATGGGGACAGACACAGCCTGAGGCAGGACGGGACCAGGTGTGAGCTACAGATTCGTGGCCTGGCTGTGGCAGATGCCGGGGAGTACTCATGCATTTGTGGGCAGGAGAGGACCTCAGCCACACTCACCATCAGGGGTAAAGATCACATGTGGCCAAGCAAAGCCATGTTCTAGTGTGCCAGTACTGATTTCATGCCCTCCGTCTCCTCTCATTCTGTGTCGTCTCCCTGTGTCCATGTCATCCTGTTCCCATAATTCCACAGAATCCCTTCCAGCCTCCTGGGCTGTTGCAGAAACCAGGAGAAAACAGCATCTCCAGCCAGCTCCCACCTGTGTACCAGCATGGGTTCAGTCGTGTTGCCCTGTTGGGCTCTATGTCTTGTCCTCCATTCTCTCATATTCTGTCCACCAAAGTGCTCCAGATGATCTGATTTTCATGTGTGATTGACCCTCTCCAGCTCTGTATGTGCCAGATTCATACAAAGACCTAGGCGTGAGGAGGCCACAGAAGGGGCCATGGTCATGTGCTGTACAGCCTGGACTGAGGGAAGCCACAGTGCACAGCCTGTGCTCAGTACATCCCGATGTGGCTCATGTCCATTTGGGTTCTGTGTCTTTTCTGTCATCCGTGTCCTGTCTCTTCTGTGGGCTCAGAGGCATGATTGTGTCCTTATCTTCTGACCTCCCCAGCCTTGCCTGCCAAGTTCACAAAGGGTCTGAAGAATGAAGAGGCCACAGAAGGGGCCACAGCTATGCTGCAATGTGAGCTGAGCAAGGCGGCCCCTGTTGAGTGGAGGAAGGGACCTGAAACCCTCAGAGATGGGGACAGATATAGCCTGAGGCAAGACGGGACCAGATGTGAGCTGCAGATTCATGGCCTGTCCGTGGCAGACACTGGGGAGTACTCATGTGTATGTGGGCAGGAGAAGACGTCAGCCACTCTCATTGTCAAGGGTAATGACCACATGTGGCCACATGGACTGATGTGGGTGTGTGTCTTTCCTCCATGTGCAGTCACAGGGACAGCACACCTTCTCCTTGTGGATGCTCCTTTCCTCTTCCTCCTGCTGTTTCCTCTGTCCCCTCTGCTCATGGGTTCCAACGTTATCCCGTGCCCTGGTATCTATACTGAGCTTCAGCCATGTGACCTTGTGTACCAGTCATGGTTGTAGGGAAGGAATTCCCACCTTGTCTCTCTCCCCCTGCCTCCCATCACTACCTAATCAATCCAACTTTCTGCCATCCTTCATTTGAGACCTGAAGTCTTTTAGCCACAGCGTCTCATGTCCTTCTCGGAGGGAGGCCTTTGGTGCCCAGGAAAGGGAGGCAGGACCTAGAGCCCTGGGCCCTGCAGGCTGGCCCTGGTTCTCAGTGTAGCCTTGTGGGGCAAACAGCCCCCATGACACTTGAGGGTCTAAGGGAACCCGGTCCCTGCCCTGGAGTCTGGGGGACATGGCCTTGTCCTGGGGTCTGGAAGACATGGCCTCACTCTGGAGTCTGAATACACATTCCTGCCCTGGGATTTGGGTGCCCACGGAGGGGAGGTGGAACCTATAGCCCTGGGCCCTGGCCTCGCCCTGGGATCTGGGGGACTCAGCTCTGCCCTTGGGTATGGGGTACAGGGCCTCACCTTGGGTTCTGAAGTACACATCCTTGCCCTGGGCTCTGGAGGGTGTGGCTCTGCGGGGGTTGGGAGTGGGGTCCTGGGTGAGAGGACAGCCTCCTAAGCCCTGGGTAGATCTAGCCCCTCCCTGCTTTCCCACCACGCTGCCTTCTCGCTCCTGAATCACAGACTGGTGGTACCATCTGAGGCAGCACCGCCTGTGGAGTCAGGCCAGGGAGCTGGGAGGAGCCCAGGTCCTCATCTGCCGGCCTGGAGAGCGATGCCTGGTGTAGATCTGGAGCTGACCCTGCCCCTTGCCCCTTGCAGCCCCACAGCCAGTGTTCCGGGAGCCGCTGCAGAGTCTGCAGGCAGAGGAGGGCTCCACAGCCACCCTGCAGTGTGAGCTGTCTGAGCCCACTGCTACAGTGGTCTGGAGCAAGGGTGGCCTGCAGCTGCAGGCCAATGGGCGCCGGGAGCCACGGCTTCAGGGCTGCACTGCGGAGCTGGTGTTACGGGGCCTACGACGTGAAGACACTGGAGAATACACTTGCACCTGTGGCTCCCAGGCCACCAGCGCCACCCTCACTGTCACAGGTGGGAACCCAGGCTGACCTGGCCCAGGATATAGCACAGTTCCAGTGCTTTGGGCCTGCCTCCTTCCTGGTAGCTACTCTGGTGCGGTTCCCCCTCCCCACTTTGCCCTGTATCACACTTGTTCATTCCCCCTTATAGTTCCTCAGGGACCTGCCCTCACGCCCTGCTCCCTTCCCTGCAGCTGCCCCTGTGCGGTTCCTCCAAGAGCTGCAGCCCCAGGAGGTGGATGAGGGAGGCACAGCACACTTACGCTGTGAGCTGAGCCGGGCGGGTGCAAGCGTGGAGTGGCGCAAGGGCTCCCTGGAGCTCTTCCCTTGTGCCAAGTACCAGATGGTGCAGGATGGTGCAGCTGCGGAGCTGCTGGTACACGGAGTGGAGCAGGAGGATGCGGGTGACTACACGTGCGACACGGGCCACACACACAGCACGGCCAGCCTCTCTGTCCGTGGTGAGCTGCTCACCAACCCCTGCCTCCCACAGCCCCTCACCCTTGGTCAGAGGCAGGAAGTGTTAAGCATCCCTTCCTGCATCCCCCGCAGTCCCCAGGCCCAAGTTCGAGACCCGGCTGCAGAGCCTGGAGCAGGAGACAGGTGACATAGCCCGGCTGTGCTGTCAGCTGAGCGATGCAGAGTCGGGGGCCACGGTGCAATGGCTCAAGGAGGGTGTGGAGCTGCATGCGGGCCCCAAGTACGAAATGCAGAGCCAGGGGGCCATGCGGGAGCTACTGATCCACCAGCTGGAGGCCAAGGACACGGGCGAGTATGCCTGCGTGACAGGTGGCCAGAAAACCACTGCCTCCCTCAGGGTCACAGGTGAGTGGTGGGGCCTCCCAGAGGAGAGGGTGAGCCCTTCCCTGCCATCCCACCCGCTTATGGTTGCCTTCTGGGTGCACCTGAGTCCCCTGCTCTCATGCTGTCTTCCTCCTCACCCTCGCACCTCCCAGTGTCCCTGTCAGGGCTCTCCGAGAGAACCTGGGCAGCAAGGAAACAGGCTGCAGCCCCTCAAGCCCACCCCTGAGGGTGGGTGCGAGGGTGCGCTGCTGAGCCCCCACCTATTTCTCCTACAAGCCTTGCCTCCCTGCTGTGCTAGCCAGGATGGGGCTGGCTGCGTTGTGGGAGTTGACAGGCAGTTGGGTGTCCCACGACCCCTTCCCGTTCCTCAGACACAACTGCCCTCTTGGCCCACACTTCCAGCCCAGGTTCTGTCCCCAAAGAGCTCAGTGTCATGGCAGGATCTGTGCTTGTGAGCACATCAGGAAACAAAAGCCATGTGGGACAGATGGGCCATGGCAGAAGAGTGTAAGGGTGCCCAGGAAGACTTCCTGGAGGAGTGGGCATGGGAGCTTGGCCTAGGCTCTTTTACCTGGCTGGTAAAGGGAACCATCTCGCCCTACCCCTCAGAGCCTGAGGTGACCATTGTGCGGGGGCTGGTTGATGCAGAGGTGCTGGCCAATGAAGATGTTGAGTTCAGCTGCGAGGTGTCCAGGGCTGGAGCCACAGGCATGCAGTGGTGCCTACAAGGCCTGCCACTGCAAAGCAATGAGGTGACAGAAGTGACTGTGCAGGATGGCCGCATCCACACACTGCGACTGAAGGGTGTGACACCTGAGGATGCTGGCACTGTCTCCTTCCATTTGGGCAACTGTGCTTCTTCCGCCCAGCTCACCATCAGAGGTAGCCACAGGCAGGCCCCACCAGTGACTGCACGGGGTTAGAATGTCTGGGCCCTGCTGGGTATGGAGCCAGACAGCAAAGGTTCCTGCCTTTGGAGGCTGGGGCCTGGCAGGGAGGTGGACCTGTGAGCTGGCATTTCAGGGTGGCCCCAGGATGTCAGAGGAGAGTAGGCTGAGTCAGGCTGGTGAGGCAGGTGGTTGTGAGCTTCCAATAGGCTGACACAGTGTTGGAGTTTGGGTCTTGGCCCTCGTGGCGGGGCCACTGCAAACCATAGCCCACTCCCAGCCCTCAGTCATCTGCACCATCTCCTCTAGTTCTCACACTAGTCCCATTTATCCACCCGTCATCCATCCTTTCATTCATCCATTTACCATTCACCCATTCATCCACCCATTCACTATCCATCCATCCATCATCCATCCATTATCCATCGATCCATCCACAATCCATCTATTTATCCATTGATCAGCCATCCATCCATCCACCCATTATCCATCCATTCATTCCTCCATTGATCCATTCACCCATCCACTGTCCATTAGAGCAGACTCTGCCTGCAACTGGAGTGGGGAGCTGAGAACAGGCCCCCATGTGCATGTCTTTGTGCGTGGGGGAGGATACCCAGGGATGGACTCCCAGGACGATGAGACTGTGCTGGTTGAGGGGGCATCTCAGACGCTGAGGCTGACACCCATGCCTCCCCTGTGTCCAGCTCCTGAGGTGACCATCCTGGAGCCCCTGCAGGACGTGCAGCTCAGTGAGGGCCAGGATGCCAGCTTCCAGTGCCGGCTATCCAGAGCTTCAGGCCAGGAAGCCTGCTGGGCTTTAGGAGGGGTGCCCCTGCAGGACAACGAGATGAATGACATCACTGTGGAGCAGGGCACACTCCACCTGCTTACCCTGCACAAGGTGAGGCCTCTGGGACCTGAGTGTACCAGGACAGGAATGCTTCCAACTCCATTCAGGAAGGTCTTCCACCAGGGGGTTGTGTTGGGGAAGTGATGACCTCCTGTCACTGAGGTCTGGCAAGCTGGCTGGGCTCCTCCTGGTCAGGATGGGGGCTCTCAGGGCCAAGCATGTCTTTCCCTGCTTTCTAGGTGACCCTTGAAGATGCTGGAACTGTCAGTTTCCATGTGGGCACGTGTAGCTCTGAGGCCCAGCTGAAAGTCACAGGTGGGCAGCCCCTTTCCACACCGGTCACTCTGCCTGCAGATGCCCAGCTTCCTGGGCACCAGAACGTCCCACCCATTGGCAGCTGTCAGCGGGCAGGGGGCAGAAACCCAAGACTTCCTACAGTGATCTTGTCTTGGGGCTGGCAATTTTCCAACCCCTGGCCACTGAAGCCAAGGACCAGAGAGGTCACTGGCGAGTAGGCTGGTGAAGGTAGTCTTGAGAAATTCCAGGGTGTGTGTGGGGTCCCTGTCCAGGATTAATGCCACCTGTGGGAGGGAGATGGGGGGCCCAGCTGCCATAGACTTGGGCCCTAAGGTGGAGGCAGGACCTTCCTGACTTCCATCCTCCAAAAGCCTACTCCTATGCTACGGATGCACGCACATGCCAGCGCATCTATGTTTACACACATCTGCATGCCTGACAGGCTCAAAGGTGCAGATGCAAAAGCATGCCTATGACAAGTGTATGGATTTGGGCAAGCATGCAAACAAGATTTTAGGAGCCTTCAGCCTGGGTCATACTTTGCACCCAGAGCTGGTCATCCCTGAGTGCTTGTCCTTGAGTGTTCTTCCCCTACTGTCCTGCCTTTAGGTCTCAAATGGGTCCCATCTGTGTACTCATCATCCATCTGTTCATCCATTTATCCATTTACCTATCCACCTTCCATCCATCTGCTATCCACCATCCATCCATCATCTGGCCATTCATCTATCATCCATCCTTCTGTCATCTGTCCATCAGTCCATTCATAATCCATCCAGTCATCCATACAGCTACCATCCATCCATTCACCATCCACCAGCCATCCATTCACCATCCACCCATCCACCATCCATCCATTTACTATTCATCTATCCATCCCGCTGTTCCTCCATTCATCCATCCATCTGCCCATTCACCATCCATACATCATTTATACATCCTCCATTCGTCTATTCATTATCCATTCACACACCCACCATCCATCCACCCACCCACTGATCCATCTGCTATCTGTCCATTTATTATCCATCTATCCATCCACTATCCATTCACCCATCCTTCCATTCATCTACCATCCACCCATCCATCCATCTATTCACCTGTCTACCATCCATCTACCCTTCCCCCATCCACTCATGTATTCATCACTCACTCATCCACTATTCAGCTATCTTTCCATTCATCCACCATCTATCCACCATCCATCATACATTCACAATCCACCTGCTATCCATTCATTCACCATAGAATATACTCTCTAAGCTCCTACCCTTTAGCAAGTCCTGAACCTCATGATGAGCCAGATGCAGTCTGCCTTCAGGGGATCCCCAATCTGTTGGAGGAGTTGGACATGGAGATAGTGTGTCCTTCATCCTAGGTGCCACCTCCCACTCCCAAGTCTTTAAAAGGAGACAGATGCAGTCAGTTCTGTCACCTGTGGGTTTGGGAAAGGTTCCAGATGCCAGTGTCCTCAAGTTGAATGGTGAAGACAGGAAGTTTCCCAGGTGTCCTGAGCAGGGGCAGGATAGCAGGGGCCTGGTATGTTCATCAGAGTGGGCAACTGTATGGAGCAGCATGGAGCTGGGCTGTGCTTTGGCCCCTCTCTAGGTGAGGTATTCTCAGCCTGGGTGAGCTGACTCACATACAGACATCTGGCTGTGACCTTGTGGTGAGGGCCCTGGCACAGGTGTGTAAATGGGTGCCCATCTCAGACCTAGGTAGGTTTTAGGTGGTATGGTGGAAGAACTTGGGAACTTGCTGGAGACAAGAATGAAGAGTTGGTGGGGCAAGATGAGGAGGTGGTCAGATGTGCACTTGGGGAAGACAGTCAAGGGAAGACCAGGAGCTGGTGGTGGGGTGTCAGTGGTACACATGAGGAAGAGCATGGAGAGGTTTCCAGCGGAGGGCCTGCTTGGGTGGGCACAGGGGCTGATTTGCCTGGTGTTGTCCTAATGGGTGGCTGGTATCTCTGTAAGTTCTCCCCACCGACACTTCCTCACCCCATGGGATGGAAGTGTATTGTCCGGGCTTTGCCAACTGCAGTTTCTCTCTCTTTGTGAGGAGGCTCACAGGATGGTCTCGGAAAGTTACTCAGGGGCAAGCAAGGATGGAGGGTGGCATCTCCGTTGCACGATTCCAGGCAGCAGGTGGTGGAATAAGCCTTTGGTTCTGTCTTCCTCCCTTGCCTGTGTGGTGTGGGGTTCAACTGTGTGGGCAGCAGTAGCCTGGGCAAGTTCTATCTGCCATGACCACACTGAGTTTCCATCTGAGAGGTGGATAGGAGGGAGGAGGAGAGTGTGGAAGGCACAGGGCAGGCAGTGACCACAAACATGTCTGGGCAGCTCCTTGAGTTTGGGCCCTGCTGTGTGACCAGGCAGGGAGCAGTTGCCACTCCACATAAGGGCCCTGGAATTCTGGGCTGAAGGGGCCTTGGAGGACATCTGGACAAAATGCCCTCTTAGGATGGGAGAAGCATCTGCTTCCACACCCCCAGGGACAGGGAACTCACTTTCTGAGGCCAACTCCCATCTGCTCACAGTAGGAGGCCCTGTGGCTTCTCCTATCCAATCCACATTGGGTCAGATAAGGCACCAAATGCCAGAAAGAACCCCAGCCATGGGGCTTGGAGCTTGTCCATTCTGCCTTCTGAGAAGGGCATGTGTGCCTGTCATCAGCCTCCTGTGGGTGAAACCAGGCATGTTCTGAAGGGGTGTGTGGGGGTGCGGGTCTATGAGCTGAGGCTGAGCCACTCTCCACGGGCTCACTGTGGGTGGCCTCTGTGTCTCCCTTTGTGATCAGGGTGGGCCAGCTTGCCTGGGTGGATTTCTATTCCATAACCCTAGGTCACCCTCCTGGTCTGGGTGATGCCTGCTCTGGCAGACCCCAGGGTGGCCCCAGTACCAGTTACTAGCCCCAAGGCTATTCTAGCAAGTCCCACTTTTGGTGGGGGTGAGGGGACAGGGTCTCCTGTTGCCCAGGCTGGAATGCAGTGATGTGAACATAGCTTAGTGTAGCCTCAACCCCCCTGGGCCCAAGCGATCCTCCCACATCAACTTGGTGAGTAGCTGGGATTACAGGCACATGCCTCCATGGGATCTCACTATGTTTCCCAGGCTAGTCTTGAACTCCTGGGCTCAAACAGTCCTCCCACCTTAACCTCCCAAAGTGCTGGGATTACAGACACGAGCCACTGTGCCTGGCCAAGTCCTACTTCTGACACCAATTCTACAGAACAACACACTTACTGTTTTTCTCCTATTATACTCTCATAGCACAGAACACTCTGTGACCAGATGTGCGGGGGCCATACACCAAGCGATTCTCTAGCAGACAGCAACTGGCTGTCTACACTTCAATTCTGATACTTTCTACTTGGAGTGAGAGTCAGATTTCATAGATTAAGGGCTCAGTCCCACAAGACTGCCCCACTTCAGATGCCAGTGGGAAGTCCCACGCCACCTACACTTCTGACTGAACAGCTATGAAATGGGGTTCCCACTTCTCCTCCTTGAGTTTGATTAACTTGCTAAGACAGCTCCTAGAATTCATAGAAACACTTGTATTGAGCAGCCATTATAAAGGATACAGCTCAGGAATAGCCATGTGGAAAAGATTTAAAGGGCAAAGGATGGGGGTGGGGGTGGGCATAGACCTTCCATGCCTTTTCTGGGTGTGCCATGCTCCTAGCACCTCCATATCTTCATCAACCTGGGAACTCATCAAATCTCATTCAAGAGCTTTTATAGAGCATAATCTCTGTTCCCCTCTCCCCTTCCTAGAGGTGGGAGGCTAGGAAATTTCCAACCCTCTAAACACTTGGCCTTTCTAGAGGTCCATTCTGATGTTGTCCAGGACCCCTACCTGAGCCACATCATTAGCATAAACTCAGGTGTAGTCAAAGGAGTACATTATGAACACTCAGGAACTTCTGAGGGCTTTAGGAGCAGAGACACAATCTATTCTTGTGCTACACCCCCACACCAGTGAACCCTAAAGTGGCCCAGTCCTGTGGATTCCAGGGTGTCCCAGCCTCGCCCTCCTTCTTACCCTCTTGTGCAGAGGCAGCGCCATGCCTGGTACGTGGCTTGCAGAATGTGGATGTCTTCGCAGGGGAGGTGGCCACGTTCTCCTGTGAGGTGTCTCACGCGGGTGGGCCGGAGGCCCGCTGGTGGCTGGATGGGACCCTGCTACAGGATGGCCCCCAGAGTGCCATCACTGTGCGAGACGGGAT
Organism: Mandrillus leucophaeus; assembly: GCF_000951045.1. Taxonomy (NCBI): domain Eukaryota; kingdom Metazoa; phylum Chordata; class Mammalia; order Primates; family Cercopithecidae; genus Mandrillus; species Mandrillus leucophaeus. The sequence goes on along the minus strand of NW_012107964.1, from coordinate 221,991 downwards.
CTTTCACTCCCTCACGCTCTCAGGCCTGGGGGTGGCCGACTCCGGCACTGTCACCTTCCGCGCAGGGCCCCTGGTCTCCACGGCCAAGTTGTTGATGAAAGGTATTGGCCGATGGCAACCCCTGCCATGCTGGCACTTTTGTATGCTTCCTGCGGGCTCCTGGGATTAGGGATTGGCCCCCAGGGCCACAGAGTAGGCAGCACTCTATGCATGCTGTCTGCCTACAGTGGCACAGGTGGGTATGGAGGGTGGATGAGAAGTCTGGGCTTAGGGAGTGGTGTAGCTGGACACCAACCCATGCCCTACTGGCTATCACCTTGCTGGCCGCACGTGCCCAGCCATGAAACCCAGTCCCTTGTGTAGCCAAAAGCAGCCGCTGCTGAGTCTACCCCTGCTGTCACCTGCTTCCTCCGCTGTGGGCTTAGGCTAGGTTTATGCCCTTCTGGGAAAGAGCTGGCCATATGGGAGTCCCCTCCCAGTGACTTACATGGTGGCTTTGCCCCCTGTGTACCCTCAAAGAAAATGTGGAAGGTTCACCTGAGTCCCGGGGCACACAGCCATTTGTGGAGCAGGATTTGTACAGTGGAGATGGGACAGAGACCCCAAGAAAGATGGCAGAGTCCTTGCAGAAGGGGCAAGCTGGGCTGGGGCTCTGGCTCCTGAGCCAGAGCCAGAGGGCATGGGGTGGGGGGACTTTGGAGGGTTTGTGTCCCTGTTGGGGCAGTGTGCCCAGGGCCAGAGGGAGGTAGAGGCAAAGGGGACCAGGAGAGGCTCCCCTGGAAAGATACCAAGCCCGACAGTGCTGTCTCCCATGGGTGGGGGTGAGGTGTGTCTGCGGTGGATAGCCCTGGGCTGTCGTGGTGGGCCCCCTCCCCTGGTCACTGCTCTGCCATTTCCTGCCACAGCTCTGCGCTTGCTGCCGCTGAAGCCTCTAATGCTGACAGCAGAGGGTGGGGATGGCTGCGGTGGCTCAGCTCCAGGGGCTGATGTGTGTCCGGCATGTTGGCCGACAGATCCCGTGGTGGAGGTGGTCAGTGCCATGCAGGATTTGGCCGTGGAGGAGGGTGGCTCGGCCGAGCTCCTCTGCCAGTACTCACGGCCCGTGCAGGCCACATGGAAGATGGACGAGCGGGAGGTGCGCACGGATGGGCACCGTGTCATCATAGAGCAGGACTGGAACGTGGCCAGGCTGACCTTCAGGCCGGCCTTGCCCTGTGACAGTGGCATCTATTCTTGTGAGGCTGCGGGCACCCGCGTAGTGGCCCTGCTGCAAGTGCAAGGTGAGGCCGCCTGGTGGGCAGCCCCAGGCCTGGGGCAGCTTTGGCACAGCTTTGGCTGTGCAGTGATAGTGGAATGGCAGGCAGTGTCTGGTGGCTCTGGGACACAGGTGGCTCGGACAGGTGGAAACAGGCCACATAGGTGGCAAACTCGCTACACCAGGAGCTGAGCTGTGGGTAGGCGGGGCATGCACAGCTGCTGAACTTGTGGCTTCCATGAAGAATGTGTGGCCAAATTCGAGACTCCTACACGTGAACCCACAAGAGAATTAGAAAGGGAGGGGAGAGCGGAGGAGGGCAGTGGATTAGGGAGGAGGTCTCTGGTTGTTGTGAGTCTGAGCATGGCATCCTAGGGGCCAGGCAGCAGGTCTAGTAGCTCTGTTTGGGGGTGCAGAGAAAGGGGGCTGTTTCCAGACACTGAAGCTGCAGTGGGGCCATGGCAGGTAAAGCATGGCTCTGAGCCCCATGGCTGTGTTTAAGCCCAGTTGTGCGGTTGGTGAGTTTCTAGTCTCGTGAACACCTGTGAGGTTTCTCACCTGTGAGGTCAGGAACCCAGTGCCAAAGTGGGCAGGGCATGGTGTGGCGGGGGGGTCCTGGGTGACTACAGAGGCAGGCACGGTGGCTCCACCCTGGACACTGAGTGCCCCCCTCCACATAGCTTCTGGGGAGGGGGCATTTTGTTTGACTTTTTGTAGTTTTCAGGACACTCCCAAGGGACGTGGGGATCCTGGAAGCGCAGGCATGGTCTGAGCCTCCCTCTCCCCGCAGCCAAGAACACAGTGGTGCGGGGGCTGGAGAACGTGGAGGCGCTGGAGGGCGGCGAGGCGCTGTTTGAGTGCCAGCTGTCCCAGCCTGAGGTGGCTGCCCACACCTGGCTGCTGGACGACGAACCTGTGCGCACCTCGGAGAACGCCGAGGTGGTCTACTTTGAGAACGGCCTGCGCCACCTGCTGCTGCTCAAAAACTTGCGGCCGCAAGACAGCTGCCGGGTGACCTTCCTGGCTGGGGATATGGTGACGTCTGCGTTCCTCACGGTCCGAGGTGACTGCGCTGTGCCGGTGCGGGGCGGGGCCAGATCCCACTAGAGGCTGCGGGGGGCGGATGGCAGAGGGGGCGGGGCTGGGGGGCTGCAGCTGCAGAGGGGACATCAGTCTCAAGACCCTCCTGCAGGAGGCTGGGCCACCCGCGCTGCAGAGGTGCTGAGGCGCTGAGGCCCTGGTGCTGCTGGCAGAGCCGGGGAAGGGAGCGGCACAAAGCGCAGGGTTTGCCAGGGGCCGGCCCCTCCCACCTGAGGCTGGGAGCCACCCGCTCTGCAGTGGGTGGAAGCCCCAGGCCCGAGGCTCAGGAGGGGTGCACGGTGTGTTCGCCGTGCGCCGAGACCAGAGGCTCTCCGGAGCCAGGAGGGGGACGTGTTGGTCTCTGGGACCCACAGGAGGCTGGGTTGAAGGCAGGCATGACTGGGGGCCAGATGAGAGGTGTCTCCCGTGGGAGGCTGGGCTGACTTTGAGAGAGGGGTTTGCTGGGGCCGCAGGTGGGGAGCTTCGGTCTCCCAGACCCCTCCCACCCACGCAGGTGGGAAGAAGCGAGGGTCTGAAGTCCAGGCCCTGCTCCGGCCCTTGCCCTCACACCCCTTCCTCGGGCACACCCGCAGGCTGGCGCCTGGAGATCCTGGAGCCGCTGAAAAACGCGGTGGTCCGGGCCGGTGCGCAGGCCCTCTTCACCTGCACGCTCAGCGAGGTGGTGCCCGTGGGAGAGGCGTCTTGGTACATCAATGGTGCCGTGGTGCAGCCGGATGACGCCGACTGGACTGTCACCGCCGATGGCAGTCACCACGCCCTACTGCTGCGCAGCGCCCAGCTCCTCCATGCCGGGGAGGTCACCTTCGCTTGCCGCGACGCTGTGGCTTCTGCGCGACTCACCGTGCTGGGTGGGTGGTGGGCGGGCTCCCTTCTCCCTCCCCTGCAGGTCGGGTCTGGGGCCCGCCTGGCTTCCAGAGCTTGTGGGTCTGTGGGTGACCATCCCGGGCTGGGTTCTGCAGCATCTGCCCGCTGCAGAGCTTGGGGTTGACTGCCTGCAGGTATGGGCCTGGCCATGGGAGTCTGGGAGGCTGCCCTTGGCCAGGCATAACGATGCATGAGTCTACCACCCTGTGGGTTCATAAGGCCAAAGTCCCCTCATTCTGTTCCACCTCCCCCTCAGCTCCCCCAACTCCTAATGCAGATCTGAGCCCAGCTCTGGGGAGACAGGAGGTGCAGAGACCACCAGGGGCTCTCCACACTGGGTGGGCTCTGGACACATATAGTCTCCATGTGACACGCAAGTGCGCCACCACGGGGCCTGGGCAGCATCCCTCACTCCCTGAGACAGGCTGGGCCACTAGGTACAGCAGCACGCTGCCTTCGGGTGCAGCCACACCACCTGCAACCAGTATCAGAGCCCAGTGGCTTCCAGAGGGGCTGTTAGTGCCGACAGGGAGCCACCCCCCCTGACTGGTTCCCCTTTTCCCCAGGCCTCCCTGACCCCCCAGAGGATGCTGAAGTGGTGGCTTGCAGCAGCCACACTGTGACACTGTCTTGGGCAGCTCCCATAAGTGATGGAGGCGGTGGTCTCTGTGGCTACCGCGTGGAGGTGAAGGAGGGGGCCATGGGCCAGTGGCGGCTGTGCCACGAGCTGGTGCCTGGACCTGAGTGTGTGGTGGATGGCCTGGCCCCCGGGGAGACCTACCGCTTCCGTGTGGCAGCTGTGGGCCCAGTGGGTGCTGGGGAACCGGTTCACCTGCCCCAGACTGTGCGGCTTGGTGAGTTGCTTCGCTGGGGCCTGGGGAGTTCACAACCCCCACAAGCTGGAAGAGGGAGGGGTTCCCAGGGGTGGGGCCTGCACCCTGAGTGCATCTTTGCTGATGGAGCCTGTCTTCTGTCCGTGAATGCTGTTCCCCAGCAACGCCACCGAAGCCTGTGCCTCCCCAGCCCTCTGCCCCTCAGAGCCGGCAGGTGGCAGCTGGTGAGGATGTCTGTCTGGAGCTTGAGGTGGCAGCTGAGGCTGGCGAGGTCATCTGGCACAAGGGAAAGGAGCGCATCCAGCCCAGTGGGCGGTTCGAGGTGGTCTCCCAGGGTCGGCAACAGATGCTGGTGATCAGGGGCTTCACGGCAGAAGACCAGGGCGAGTACCACTGTGGCCCAGCCCAGGGCTCCACCTGCCCCGCGGCTGCCACCTTCCAGGGTGCGTCGTCCCTGTCCTTCCAGGTTCCAGGGTGGGGAGCTTTGGTGTGGGGGTGCAGCTTGGCCTTCCTCTCACAGGCTCTCTTAGGGAAGGGCTGAGGGTCCTTTTGAGGCCCATCACATAGGAGAGACTGAGGCTGCGCAGGGAGGTGTGGTAAACCCCATGTTGCAGAGTCTTGATGGCCTAGGCCAGCCTGCCTGTCCCTGAGCAGGTCCTGAGTGGTGCAGCCCTTGGTTCTCCTATTCTGGTCCCTTTAAGCTTCTGGGCCCCCGCACACAGACATCCCCTGTACTCTGAACCCCCTGAAAACCCCAGTGCTCCGAGCCCTCCCACACTCTGAGGCCTGTCCCCTGAACTCTGAGCCTGATCCTCCCTGCATGGCAGCCAGCACCCCCATGATTCTAGGCACTCTATCCCAGAAGCAGGGCCAGAAGGGCTCAAATCAGCCCAATTTGCTTTTGCAGAGTCCTTTCCTATTCCAGTCATCACATACCCTGTGCAGGGAGGTAGACTGTGGCCTCACTCAAAGTGGGGGAGCCAAGGCTCAGGGGCTCTGAGACTTGCAAAGATTGTGCCATCTGAAGTAGCTAGTGCCAGGTGGGGGTAGAGGCCTAGCAAAGCTACAGCCCAGCTACATACTGATAAGCAGCTGAGGTCTGGGCTGATGGCTCTGAACTAGCCCACTGACCAGTCTTTTGCCTTCCTCAGTGGCGCTGAGCCCAGCCTCTGTGGATGAGGCCCCTCCTCAGCCCAGCCTGCCCCTTGAGGCAGCCCAGGAGGGCGACCTGCACCAACTATGGGAGGCCCTGGCTCGGAAACGTCGCATGAGCCGTGAGCCCACGCTAGACTCCATTAGCGAGCTGCCTGAGGAGGATGGCCGCTCACAGCACCTGCCACAGGAGGCAGAGGAGGTGGCACCTGATCTCTCCGAAGGCTACTCCACGGCTGATGAGCTGGCACGCACTGGAGAGGCTGACCTCTCACACACCAGCTCTGATGATGAGTCCCGGGCAGGCACCCCTTCCCTAGTCACCTACCTCAAGAAGGCTGGGAGGCAAGGCACCTCACCGCTGACCAGCAAGGTGAGCCCCCCCAACTTGCCCTGCAAGGAGAGGTCTGAGACATTCACCATCCATCCATCCATCCATCCATCCATCCATCCATCCATCCATCCACTATTCATCCATTTGCCATTGATACACCCATCTATGCATCTACTCATCTATCCATCTTTTCTTCCATTCATCCACTCATCTGCCATTCATCCATCTATCCATACATCCATTCATCCATCTTTCCTTCCTTCCTTCCATGTATCTATCCATGCATCTTTCTATCCATGCATTCATCCATACACCATTCATCTATCTCTCCATCCGTGCATCCATCCACCATTCATCCACCCATCCATGCATCCATCCATCCACCATTCATCCATCCATGCATGCATTTTTCTATCCATCATTCATCCAACCATCCACCATTCATCTATCCATCCATCCATGCATCCATCTACCATTCATTCACCCATCCATGAATCAATCCATCCACCATTCTTCCATCCATCCACCATTCATCCATCCATCCATGCATGCATCCATCCACCATTCATCCACTCATTCATGCATCCATTCATCCACCCATCTATGCATCCATCCACCATTCATCCATTCATTCATGCATCCATCCATCTAAACCACTCATCCACCCATCTATGCATCCATCGATCCATCTATCCTTCCTTCCATCCACCCATCCACCATTCATCCATCTATGCATCCATTCATCCATGCATCCACCCATCCTTTCATTCATCCAACTGCCATCCATCTATTCAGGCATCCATTTTTCTGTCCTTCCACCCTTCTACCTAATCCATCCATTCATACATCTGTCTTTCCTTACTTTCATCTGTTTATGCATCATCCGTCTACCATCCATCCATCCGTTCATCCATCCTTCCATCCATCCATACACGATCCATCCATCAATGCATGCATTTCTTCTCTTCTGTCTGTCTACCATCCATCCTTCAATCCATGCATCTGTCTGTTCTTCCTTCTATCCATCCATCCATCCATGTATCCATTCCTCCTTTCATTCATTCATCCATTCATGCATTCATTCTTTCATCCACCCGTCTATGTGTCCATCTTTCTTTCCTTTCATCTATTCCTTCATCTGCCATCTATTCATCCATATGTTCATCTTTCTTTCCTTTGTTCCATCTATTCATCCACCATCTATCCATGCACACATTCTTCCTTCCATCTAGTCATGCATTCACCCATCTGCCATCTATATACTCATCCGTCTATCATCTGTTCACCATCTCACCATCTGTCCATTCATCATCTTTCTATAATCCTTCCATCTGTCCATCTATGCATGTATCCATTCATCATCCATCTACCATCCTTCCATTTGTCCATCCATGTATACTACCGTCCTTCCTTCTTTTCATCTATTCACCCATCCTCCTATCTGACATGCACCCATCTACCCACTATCCATTCATGTATCTACTCACCATCCTGTTATTCATCCATCCATCTACCATCTACCCACCATCCTTCCATTCCATTCCATTCCATTCATCCATCCATCTACTATCCATCTGCCACTCCTGCACCTGTTCACCTGTTCATTCATTTGTTTGTCAGCCTGTTTACCCACCTATACAACCATACAACTCCATCCATCTGCTGTTTATCATCCATCCACCTACTCTTTCACCCATCCATCCACCATTTGTCCATAATCTATTCCTGTACTTGTTCACCTGTTTGTTTGTCTGTCAGCCTGTTTACCCACTCATCTACCCATACCACCATCTGTATAACCATTCACTCATCCACCAGCTACCCACCCACCCATCCATCTATCCATCCATCCATATACCTGTTCTCCCATTCAACCATCCATTAATCGATGTATCTCTCCATCCACCCTGCATCCATCCATTCATATACACATCTGACCATTAAAACTTTTGTCTGAAGAGTTGGAACTGGTCTCTTCATGGTGTTCTTCACAACCCTGTTCATCGTGGTCTGAGTGATTGTGTAAAGTGATTTCCAGGAAGTGGGCTTGCTTTTTGGAAGGTGCTGTCAGACATCTAGGTCAAATTGAAGCTAGTGTTGGTCCAACTGGTAGGAGGAAAAAGGGCATACTGGAGCAAGACCTGGAGCTGCCCCTGCCATGCGTTCCACACCAGTCGTGCCCAGTTCCTGGCCTCAGATTCCCTATCTCACCATGACGTCAGCCTCTGTGCCCACAGGTTGGGGCCCCAGCACCCCCCTCTGTGAAGCCACAGCAGCAGCAGGAGCCGCTGGCTGCTGTGCGCCCACCGCTGGGAGACCTGAGCACCAAAGACCTGGGTGATCCCTCAATGGACAAGGCAGCTGTGAAGATCCAGGCCGCCTTTAAGGGCTACAAGGTCCGGAAGGAGATGAAGCAGCAGGAAGGGCCTATGTTCTCCCACACATTTGGGGACACTGAGGCACAGGTAGGGGATGCCCTGCGGCTGGAGTGTGTTGTGGCCAGCAAGGCAGATGTGCGAGCCTGCTGGCTGAAGGATGGTGTGGAGCTGACCGACGGGCGGCACCATCACATCGACCAGCTTGGGGATGGCACCTGTTCTCTGCTGATCACTGGCCTGGGCCACGCTGATGCTGGCCACTACACCTGTCAGGTGAGCAACAAGTTTGGCCAGGTGGCCCACAGTGCCTGCGTGGTGGTCAGTGGGACAGAGAGTGAGGCCGAGAGCTCCTCTGGGGGTGAGCTGGACGATGCCTTCCGCCGGGCTGCCCGGCGGCTGCACCGGCTCTTCCGCACCAAAAGCCTGGCTGAGGTTTCAGACGAGGAGCTCTTCCTGAGTGCAGATGAGGGCCCTGCAGAGCCAGAGGAGCCTGCGGACTGGCAGACATACCGCGAAGATGAGCATTTCATTTGCATCCGTTTTGAGGCACTCACCGAGGCCCGCCAGGCAGTAACTCGCTTCCAGGAGATGTTTGCCACACTGGGCATTGGGGTGCAGATCAACCTGGTGGAGGAGGGACCTCGGAGGGTAGAGATGCGCATCAGCAAAGAGGCCCCCGCCCCTGTGGTGCCTCCAGAGCCATTGCCCAGCCTACTGACTTCTGATGCTGGTGAGTCTGCACACAGCCTCGGTCTGGGGTCACGAACCAGGGTGCAGAGGCAGGGAGAGGCAGGGGAGAAGGATCCAGAGTCTGCTGCAAGCTTAAGGGGTTACCCGTGCCCACCATTGGGTTCTTTGCAGGTGCAGCCCACTGAGGTGTGAAAAGCCCTGACTTTGAAGTTAAATAGAGCTGAATTTGAACTCCAACCCTGTCTCTTACTAACTATGTGCTTTGGGGGAAGCTGCTTAGCATCTCTGTGCCTCAGCTTTCACATCTGTGAAATGAGAATGGGAATGCAGTTCTACCTTGGTATACACAGAGGATGGATTTTAGAACCCTTAGGTGTACCCAAATCCACACATACTCAAGTCCCCAAATCAGCCCTGCAGAACCTATATATATGAAAAGTCAGCGCTATACAGGGTTTTGCATCCCACAGATGCTGTATTTTTTTATCCAGTTTGGTTGAAAAATATCCACACATAAGTGGACCCATGCAGTTCAAATGCATGTTGTTCAAAGGTCATTTGTGTTCACTCTCTAGAATTTTTTTAAAAGGAGACTCTGAAACCTGTATAAAATGCTGCACTCCTCATGGTCCAGTCTGCTACCATTTCCCATTCCAGCATCTAGGAGTAATTAAAAAGCCATTTCCTTATTTACTTGTATCTCTCTAGGAATGTTAAAGAGGGTAGGATGAATGACCCACAGTGTTATTTCTTGAAACTTCTCTCCAATTTTGAGCCTCTGCCTTGTTGCAAATCCCTCACCTGCTCCTCCTGGACTTACAGGCCACACAGTCTTTATCTTTGCTTTACCTCCCTTTTCCTCCCTGTTTCCAGCCCTTTATCGCCTTTGCCTCAGAGCAGCTTGGGAACCAAGCTGGCAAACAGAATTCTTAGAGAACAAGGAAGAGAGAGAAGCTTAGCAGGCAAAGATACCATTCTTTTTAGCTGTCAGGGTCTATGAACACTCCCATATGAATGATTGCTCTGTACATCATATGTGTCAAACCATTCATCTGGTGGCAACTTGCATGTATGTGGCAGCCGGACATGATCATTGTTCCCTGGGGCTAAATCACCCATCTATCCCAGCCCCGGTGTTCCTGACCGAGTTGCAGAACCAAGAAGTGCAGGATGGGTATCCTGTGAGCTTTGACTGTGTGGTGAGAGGTCAGCCCATGCCTAGTGTGCGTTGGTTCAAGGATGGGAAGTTGTTGGAGGAGGATGACCACTACATGATTAATGAAGACCAACAGGGTGGCCATCAGCTCATCATCACAGCCGTGGTGCCAGCAGACATGGGTGTCTACCGCTGCCTGGCTGAGAACAGCGTGGGTGTCTCCTCCACCAAGGCTGAGCTCCGTGTGGACTGTGAGTACTGCGTCTGGTTTGGTGTCTCCAGGGTGGGTGGTGTAGGGGCTCCTGAGTTGGTCTTGAGGATGATTCAGAGAGCATTCGTCTCAGGCCAGGCAGGATTTGGGGCCTCAGAGTCTTGTGGCTGATGGAAAGCTCTCTGGGAGCTAGGGCCAAGACAGGCCCCCAGTCTGGAGCCCCTTGGGGTAAGGGGTTGAGGGATCTCATCTCTGTGAGAGGCATCCTGGCTGGAACAGAGGCCCAGGAAGGTTTGGAAGTAGACCTCATGGAGTAAGGTGAGGGGGTCAAGAAGGGTGAGTCCAGCCTACCCCAACCACTCCCTTGAGGTCCCTTTTGAAGGCTGTCAGATGGCTTGATCAGGAAGCCTGTCAGGAGAAGCTCAAGGGCATGGTGAATGGTTCATGGCACTGTGACTGGAGGGCAGTGGTATAATCATAGCTCACTGTAACCTCAAACTCCTGGCCTCAAGTGATCCTCCTGCCTCAACAAAGTTTTTAAATTTTAATAAAGTACAATTTACCTACTTGTTCTTTGGTTGCTTGTGCTTTAGTTGTCATTTCTAAGAAATTATTGCCTAATCCAAGGTTATAAAGAGTTAAACACCTATGCCTATAGTAACTCATATATTTAGGTCTTTGGTCCATTTTGAGGTTTTTTTGTTTTGTTTTTTTGTTTTTTTGTTTTTTGTTTTGTATATGATACGAAGTAAGGGCCCAAGTTTGTTCTTTTAATGTGGATACCCAGTTGTCTCAGCACCATTTGTTGAAAAGACTATTTCACCATTGAATTGTCTTGGAATTCTTGTCAAAATATGATTTTCTCTAAATGTATGGGTTTATTTATGGACTCTAAATTCTGTTTCATTTATCTAAATTTCTTTCATTATGCCAGCACGACACTGTCCTGATTACAGTAGCTCTGTATTGGGTTTTGAAATTGGGACGGTAAGTCCTCCAACTTCCTTCTTTTTCAAGATTGTTTTGCCTATTCTGGGTGCCTTGCATTTTCATATGAATTTTAGGATCAGCTTATCTCTTTCTTCACAAAAATTCTCTAGGTATTTTTTAAAGATTTTTTTTAAAATAACTGGTTATGAGTAATTTGATTATGATGTTCTTTGGTGTACTTTTCTTCATGTTTGTTGAGGTTGGACTTTGTTGACCCTCTTAGAACTGTGGGTTTAGAGTTTTCATTAAGTTTGGAATTTCTGTGACCATTATTGCTTCAAATATTCTTTTCTTCAATTACGTATATATTAAGACGTATTATTATTATTTCTTCAAATATTCTTTTTTTCATTTACCTGTATATTAAGTCACATGGAGTGTGTACAGTTCACTAATGCTCTTTTCACTTAAAAAAATTCCTGTATCTTTCATTTTGCATAGTTTTTATTCATGCCTTTACGTCCACTGTCTTTTCTTCTGTAATATCCATCCTATTAATCTCATTCATTTTATTATTTGTCTCTATAAGTTCTACTTGAGTTTTTAAAAATATATTCTACATCTCTACTTAACCTTTTGAATGCAGAGAATACAATTCTAATACCTGTTTTCATGTCTCCTCTACCAGTTCTAACATCTGCGTCAGTTCTGGGTTGGTTTCAGTTGATTATTTCCTACTTTATGGGTCATCTTTTCCTGTCTCTTGGTATGTCTGGTGATCTTTGATTGAGTGCCTGACATTGTAAACTTTACCCTGTTAGGATATTTTGTATTTCTGCCGATCTTCTTGAGCTTTGTTCTGGGATACAGTGAAGATACTTGGATGCGATTTTATTCTTTGGGGCCTAGCTTTTATGATTTCTTTGGTGGCTCCAGAGCAGTGCTCAGTCTAGGGCTAATTATTTCCCACTGCTGAGGCAAGAACTTTCCTGAGTACTCTACTCAATGCCCTTTGAGTTAGGAATTTTTCTAGTCTGACTGGTAGAACCAGGAGCTATTCCTGGTACTGTTTCCTCTAATCCTTTCAGGTGGGTCTTTCCTCACATGCAAATGCTAATCAGTATTCTGCTGAGTCCTTGAGGCAGGTCCTTTCTCTGTACTGCTTTCTTTTCTCCAGCACTTTGTCTGTGAACTCTAGCTGCCTTAGTCTCCCAGGACTCTGAGCTCCATCTTCTCATCTCAAGGAGTCTGCTGGGACCTACCTCAGTTTCCCTTCCCTGAGTCTACAAATTCAAGGCAGGAAACTGGCGCAATCATAGGGCTCATCTTTGTTCCCCATGTTTAGGAAATCCCTGTCCTGGCCTGGTGCACTTTGGCTCATGACTGTAATCCCAGCATTTTTGGAGGCTTAGGCAGGAGCATCACTTGAGCCTAGAAGTTCACGACTAGCCTGGGCAACACAGTGAGACCCTGTCTCTACAAAAAAAATACAAAATAATTAGCCAGGCATGGGGCTGTACATCTGTAGTCCCAGCTGCTTGGGAAGCTAAGGCAAGAGGATCGCTTGAGCTGGGAGGTTGAGGCTGCAGTGAGCTATGATTGCACCACTGCACTCCAGCCTGGGTGACAGAGTGAGGCTCTGTCTCAAAAAAAAAAAAAAAAAGAAAAGAAAAGGAAAGTAGAGACATAGAATATATTTTTTTTAATTTTTTTTATCTCTCAAGATTTATTTTTCAGTTCTTTACTTTTTCCGTTAAGTTATTGGGGTACAGGTGGTATTTGGTTACATGAGTAAGCTCTTTAGTGGTGATTGGCGAGATTTTGAGGCACCCATCACCTGAGCAGTATACACTGCACCTTATTTGTAGTCTTTCATCCCTCGCCCCCACTCCCATGCTTCCCCCCAAGTCCCCAAAGTCCATTGTATCATTCTTATGCCTTTGCATCCTCATAGCTTGGCTCCCACTTATCAGTGAGAACATATGATGTTTGGTTTTCCATTGCTGAGTTACCTCACTTAGAATGATAGTCTCCAATCTCATCCAGGTCAGTGCAAATGCTGTTAATCCATTCCTTTTTATGGTTGTGTAGTATTCCATCCTATGTATATACCACAGTTACTTTATCCACTCGTTGATTGACGGGCATTTGAGGTTGGTTCCATGATTTTGCAGTTGTGAATTGTGCTGCTATAAACATGCGTATGCAAGTGTCTTTTTGAAATAATGACTTATTTTCCTCTGGGTAGATACCCAGTAGTGGGATTGCTGGAACAAATGGTAGTTCTACCTTTAGTCCTTTAAGGAATCTCCACACTGTTCCATAGTGGCTGTACTAGTTTACATTCCCAGCAGTAGTGTAGAAGTGTTTCCTGACCACTGCATCCACACCAACATCTACTGTTTTTTAATTTTTAAATTATGACCATCCTTGCAGGAGTTAGGTGGTATCACATTGTGGTTTTGATTTACATTTCCCTGATGATTAGTGATGTTGAGACAGAATATATTTTAAAAACCCAAGTAGAACTTCCAGAGATAAAAAATCCAATGGATAGGATTAATAGCAAGTAGAGAAGAAGATTATAAATTTATTACAGAAGAGGGCGGGCACGGTGGCTCACGCCTGTAATCCCAGCACTTTGGGAGGCCAAGGCGGGCGGATCATGAGGTCAGGAGATTGAGACCATCCTGACTAACACGGTGAAACCCCGTCTCTACTAAATATACAAAAAATTAGCTGGCATGGTGGCGGGCGCCTGTAGTCCCAGCTACTCGGGAGGCTGAGGCAATGGCATGAACCCGGGAGGCAGAGCTTGCAGTGAGCCGAGATCGTGCCACTGCATTCCAGCCTGGGCGACAGCGCAAGACTCTGTCTCAAAAAAAAAAAAAAAAAAATATATATATATACACACATATATATATATAAACAGAAGAAAAAAATACATCATTCAAGGACATGATAGAAAGAGGATGAGGGAGGTCTCTGGGGTCCCTTCTATAAGGGCAGTAATCCCATTCGTGGAAGTTCCACCCTCATCACCTAATCACCTCCCAAGGGCCCATCTCTTCATCCATAGGGGGTTAATATTTCAGCATATGGTCTTTGGGGGGCATCTCAACATTTAGTCCATAAAAGAGGGTAAGTCCAACCTCAGTCACTCCATCTTGACTAGAAACACAAGTCCTAGCTGTTTGAGACCTGTATCTTTTCATCCCATTATTCCCTAGTAGGATGGAACTGGAAGGTTCTACCACTATCACTGTTTCTTTTGAGGTCTCTGGATCATTCGTTATTAGTTTGTCGTGTCAAAGAGGCTTGTAGTTAGTTATAGGCCTTGAAGTATGGGGCTGGTAATAGCTGGGGGTGGAGAGGCTACAATGTCACTATTCCCCCTATGACTTCCTAGCTCCCAAATCTAAGTGGCTTCCAGGCAAGGCTCTGTAGTCAGGACCTCTGAGGGCCGAGGCCATCCTGGTACAGGAGCTCGTGCTGGGGCAGATGGGATGGCAGGCCTTGCTCCAGTTCCCCTCTTCCTTCCCCAGTGACAAGCACAGACTATGACACTGCAGCGGATGCCACGGAGACCTCATCCTACTTCAGTGCCCAAGGCTACTTGTCCAGGTAGGAGCTGCCAGAGGTGGGCTGTGCCCCACGGACTGACGTTGCAGGGCCTCTTGGGGAGTGATGCTGCTGGGTGAGGGCAGGGCTTGGTCTGACAGCGTCCAATCCTGGAGCCTTCCTCCAAGCCCTGGCGGTCTCTGTCAGCAAACAGGGGCTTCCAACGTCATCCATGCCTAAGCCCCTCAGCACCCCTCCCGCCTTGCTCCCCTCACTGCCCTACTTTCTGGCTGACCCCTTTTCTGTTCTCCTGCCAGCCGGGAGCAGGAGGGAACAGAGTCCACCACTGATGAGGGCCAGCTGCCCCAGGTGGTGGAGGAACTGAGAGACCTCCAGGTGGCCCCTGGCACACGCCTGGCCAAGTTCCAGCTCAAGGTGAAAGGTGAGAGGGAGAGGGAGTGGGGACACAGCTATGGCAGGATGGAGGCCAAGGAGCCGTGCCCCGTCAGCTACAATTGAAAGGAGACCCCAGCAACAGGGTCAGGCAGTCACTCTCCCTGCTGCCTGGGTGCTGGAGGCCGATACTCCATCACTGGTGGTGTGGGGGTGTTTGAGGGACCCTCTCTCCAGGCCTTCATCTGTCTCCCATCTGGAGGACACAGTGCCCGTGGGTGGTAGCCCAGGCTGACCACTCCCCCTCCCGTGGCCCAGGCTACCCTGCTCCCAGATTATACTGGTTCAAAGATGGCCAGCCCCTGACCGCATCTGCCCACATCCACATGACTGACAAGAAGACCCTGCACACCCTGGAGATCATCTCAGTCACTCGGGAGGACTCTGGCCAGTATGCGGCCTACATCAGCAATGCCATGGGTGCCGCCTACTCATCTGCCCGGCTGCTGGTTCGAGGTGGGTGCTCTGAGGGGCCGGGCAGAGACTTGGGCCCTGGGCAGCATCCTGGCCAGGGCTGACATCCCCTGCACACCTTGCCATATCAGGCCCTCAGCGGGGGTCCCTGGTACAAAGTGGCACAGGTGGCCAGAAGTTGGCCCTTCAGGGAGCGGGTGTGCAGCCCTCTGTCCTGACTAATGGGCAGGCTGGAGGTTGAAGTTGACCCAGGAAAGTGGGTAAACATTGAGGCTCTAGGTAAATCCACGCACAGCCAGAGCCAGTGTAGCTTGGGACTAGAGGACCCTACTTCCTTATTGTTCAAAAAGTTCTGAGCACTGAGAGTTCATTCCAAGTTTCACCCAAACCCGTCCTGCCACTGCTGCAACTTTCCCCAGCGTCCCCAGGTGTGAGTCCTCTGCTGCTCTGGGCAGCATTATTTGGTTGTGTGCTGGTTCCAGTGTGGGGCCACAGAGTCCGTGGCAGGGTGAGGGTGGGTGGTGGGGCATTGGGTCTGGTCCATGCAGCCTGTTGCCTCTGTCACCAGAGTGTGTAAGTTGCAGGGCTTCATGGCCCAGGTTTCAGGCAGGGGTTAGGACGTTTGCTTGGGGAGCAGCGCTGCCCTTGAGTTCCCTCACTGCAGGGGGTAGAACTGCTGGGCTCTCGCACAGCGCTGAGTAGGAGCCATGGCGGGGTCCTGTGTGTGCTAGGTGTCTGACTCTAGTGCCTCTTTCAGGCCCCGATGAGCCAGAAGAGAAGCCTGCATCAGGTGAGGCAGCCCCAGACGGGCAGGGAGAGGCCAGGTGGCCATGGGTGCTGAGGGCCTGACCCTAGGGCTGACCGCAGTGGAGGTGTGGGTGGCCATGGGCTGGCTCAGGGAGGGCGCACCTAGGAGACAGCCCGGCCGAGGGATCAGCGTGGTGCTGTCCAGGTGCTGGCTGTGGAGAGCCACCTGGGGGCCTGCAGACATCATCGGGGGCCAGGAAGCAGGTGGTAGGGACTGTGCCAAGGTCTCTGCCAGCCACCCTGTGCCCCCTAGATGTGCATGAGCAGCTGGTGCCACCCCGAATGCTGGAGAGGTTCACCCCCAAGAAAGTGAAGAAAGGCTCCAGTATCACCTTCTCCGTGAAGGTAGAAGGTAAGGCATTTCTTGTCCCCTGCTGTGGAAAGATCACCCCTGGGGGATGGGACAGAGGTGCCCCCTCCCCACTCACATCATCCTGAGGGAGGGCCACAGACAGGGCTCCACCTCCAGAGGCCCCGCTCCTGGCAGAGTGCACTTACCACCTCCTGCCCGCCCCAGGACGCCCGGCGCCCACCGTGCACTGGCTCAGGGAGGAGGCTGAGAGGGGTGTGCTGTGGATTGGCCCTGACACGCCAGGCTACACCATGGCCAGCTCTGCACAGCAGCATAGCCTGGTCCTGCTGGACGTGGGCCGGCAGCACCAGGGCACCTACACGTGCATTGCCAGCAACGCTGCCGGCCAGGCCCTCTGCTCCGCCAGCCTGCGTGTCTCGGGCCGTGAGTAGGGGGTGGGGGGGTGGAGGGCTGGGGCATGGGAGGTGGGCACTGGGTAGCTTTGGAGTCTCCTTGGGGCACACTGCCCATCACCACCATCTGGGCTGGGACCCTGTGGGACCCCCTCCTTCCTCTTCTTATTCTCTGACAGCACCAGGGAGACCCCAAGACGGGTCAGGCCCTGGTGGTGCTGGTGGTTTTGAGCCTCAGAGTCCCCTCTGGGCCCAGGACCCGTGGGTTCTGCACCGCCGGCTCCAGGGACTTTTCCTGAAGCCCCCTGCATCCTGGGCCTTGCTCAGCCCCTCTGAGGACAGGAGAACCCCTGTTCTCCTCCCATCACTGTTGGGGTGACCGCAGGCCAAGAGTGGGATGGGGAGGTGAGCTTGGGCACAGCCCCTGCTCAGGGCTTCGGAGGGACCCAGTCCAGATCTGGAATCAGACGTGCCGGGGTTGGGAGCACCGTCCTGATGGTTTGCCCGGTCCTCCCTGACAGTGTCTAAGGTGGAGGAGCAGGAGAAAGTGAAGGAAGCACTGATTTCCACTTTCCTGCAGGGGTAAGTGAGGGTTGCCCCTGGAGGCTGTTCCAGTCAGGGCCAGGGAGGATGCTCTAGGAGTGGGGGACGGGACAGCGCTGCCCCTGGGGAGAACACCTGTCCCAGAGCGTGTCCTGGCTCTGCCACATGCAGGCCGTGTGGTTTGGGCCAGCTCTCTTCCTTCTCTGCACCTCAGTTTCCCCATTGTAAAGCGAAGGCTTCTGTTGGGCCTCTCTGGTATGGAGCCCCTTTCTCTAGTATCTTGGTCTGTTGTCCCCAGACCCTCTTTTTGTCAGGAGCTTCTGCATAAGGACAGAGGGTGGTGGGGTCCAGCCCAGGCCTCTCAGGACACCCCCTTTGCCCGTTTAGGACCACACAAGCCGTCTCAGCACAGGGGTTGGAAACTGCGAGTTTTGCTGACCTTGGTGGGCAGAGGAAAGGTACAGTCAGGCTGGGTGCATGCCTGTGAGGGGCCAGGGTGATCCCCTGATGCTGGGATCAGGGAGGAGGCTGCCCGGGGGTGGCTCCAGGCCTCAGAGGGCCCTCCTGAGCAGCACAGCACTGAGACACCTGCTCACACAGCCAGGACCAACCCGTGCCTGGACTTCAGGCTTGATTAGTGTCGGAACCATGTCTGATCCCCATGGATCTGGGAGCCTGTGGGGTCCCTGGGCCAGCCCTGGGCACAGAGCTCACATCCAGCGGGCTGTGTAGATACCAGGGTCTGGGTAGAACTCCTAGGTGCTGGGCACTGAGAACAGAGGCAACACAGCCCCGCTTTGGACCCATGGCCCCTTCTGCAGCCTGATGCCCAGGTCTGGCCTTTGCTGACTCTGTCCCCAATGCCCCTCATCCACTGTCCACTGGCAGTCCCCACCGTGCCCTCTGTCTCTGGACATTCTCAGCCCCCTGGTCATGCCTCGGCTTGACACTCATGAGCCAGAGTGACTCCTCATCCTGGCCAGTTGCCACTGGCCTCCCGCCTTGCCAGCCACTGAGTCTCATCATCTCCCTGCTAGACATCAGCACCATGCGGGGGAGGCTTGGCTGTTTGTTCACCATTGGCTCCCAGGGCCCAAGATGGGCCTACAGCATGGGGTGCTTGGTACACATCTGAGGGGCACGCAGCAACCTGAGCAGAGTGTTTGTATCCCCAGGAGAGCCTCTGGCTGCCAAGGAGGCCCTCAGACACCTCTCCCTTGCTGAGGTGGGCACAGAGGAGTTCCTGCAGAAACTGACCTCCCAGATCACCGAGATGGTATCGGCCAAGATCACGCAGGGTGAGGGGCAGCGGCCCATGTGCCAGGGTCACTGGGATGTGTCCGGGGTGTTTGCCCTTCCCCTGAGCCCTGGAAAGCCAGAGGCAGGCCAGGGTGTCATGATCCTTGCACCCCCAGCCAAGCTGCAGGTGCCTGGAGGTGACAGCGATGATGACTCCAAGACACCATCTGCATCCCCCCGCCACGGCCGATCACGACCATCCTCCAGCATCCAGGAGTCTTCCTCAGAGTCAGAGGACGGCGACGCCCGAGGCGAGGTAGGCAGCTGGAATCCTCTGGGAGCAGGGCAGGGAGAGGCCCTGACCTTCCTGAAGAGAAGGTGAAGGGTGGGGAGGGGCTCAGGAGGCAGGACTCCCATGGGACTTTAGGGAGGTGGGACCCCAGCAAGTTGCAGGAACTGGTGAGAACAGGGTCTTCTCCACACGGCGTCCTGTGGAGATTTGCCTTCCTGGAGAGCCATTTGTTTAGTTCATTCATTCACTCCTTCATTCCTTCAAAGGAGAATGTGTCTCAGGCCTCCAGTGTACCAGGCACCCTGTTAGGGCTTGGAGTGGGTGTGGAGACGGGGAGAAGGTAAACAAGTAACTGAGTGTAGGCAGTCCAGGCCTGGAGACCCCAGGGCTGTGGTGACCTCTAGGGGTGGGGGTGGGGCAGGGGAGATCTCTCACATTCCTGCTGTTCTGTGTGGGACAGGAACCAGGCGTGTGCATGCTGACTGGGGATCCCTGCCCTGTGGCTCGGGATCTCGGCAGGCCCAGCTGGCACCTCCCAGGTCTCACCACTTTAGCACCCCCACCCCCCTCTCAGATCTTTGACATCTACGTGGTCACCGCCGATTACCTGCCCCTGGGGGCTGAGCAGGATGCCATCGCACTGCGGGAAGGCCAGTACGTGGAGGTCCTGGATGCAGCCCACCCACTGCGCTGGCTCGTCCGCACCAAGCCCACCAAGTCCAGCCCCTCACGGCAGGGCTGGGTATCACCAGCCTACCTGGACAGGAGGCTCAAGGTACCTGAATGGCCAGGCAGGAGGGGTCCTCAGGGGTCCTGGAGGCCCCTAGGAGGGGCGTCCCAATTTGAGGGGCGAGAGCCCAATCCCCACAGGGCAGGGCCAGAGTTCAGCACCCCGACCAGAATACTCCTGTCCCTCACCAGCTGTCACCTGAGTGGGGGGCTGCTGAGGCCCCTGAGTTCCCCGGGGAGGCCGTGTCTGAAGATGAATACAAGTCAAGGCTGAGGTGAGTGCCTGCTGGGCTGGAGGTGGTGGCACTGGCATCCCACTGACTGGACAGTCTTCCAAAGAAGCTGGCTGCTTGCCCTGGCTCTGGGTCCAGGCCCTAACCCTGGAGGTCTTGGGGTCATGGCTATGCTGATTCCTCTGCAGGGGCCTCTGAAACAGTGCTCCTGTGTGAGCCTATCAGGGACAGGTAGGGGCCAAGGACAGCAGAGCAGGCCCAGAGCTGCCTGGGTTCCCGCAGCTGCCCTCCCAGCCTTGTACTGGCAGGACCCATCTGGGTGGCTTCCTGGTGTTGGGACCGGCCTTGTCCGAGAGGGAGCCTCTCTCCACCTGCTCTCCCACTTCCTGTGAGCAGACGACAGGCTGCGCAGCAGGAGGCGCTCCCATTTAGCAGCTGAGGGAGCGGGAGCCTCGTGGCCCACAGTCCCTGCACGGGAAGCAGGAGCTCCGTGGTCCCTTATGGCGGCCCCCTCCTGCCCAGCTCTGTGATCCAGGAGTTGCTGAGTTCTGAGCAGGCCTTCGTGGAGGAGCTGCAGTTCCTGCAGAGCCACCACCTGCAGCACCTGGAGCGCTGCCCCCACGTGCCCGCAGCTGTGGCCAGCCAGAAGGCAGTCATCTTCCGCAATGTGCGGGACATCGGCCTCTTTCACAGCAGGTGGGTGGGTGGGGCCACACACACACACACACACACACACACACACACGTCCATGCATAGACGCACTGTAGGGCCAGGCCTCGTGCAGGTGGGTTGGAGCCAAGGAGGGAGAGAACCTGTGCTGACTTGATTTATCCCTCAGCGCACCTCCCCTCAGAAACCCAGACGTGTGTACCTGGCTTACTCATGGGAAGGCCTGCAGTGCACCAACAGCTAACTGGCATGTGTGCAGGCCCACTTGCATGCACACCCTCACACGTGCGCACACATGAACACACACGTGTACAGATGCAGCCTTTAACACCATATACCCATGTGCATGGCACATGTGCACATCTGTAAATGCACACACATGCACACAGTACACACATACACCCATATACATGTGTACATCACCTGTGTGCCCACAGTGCATACCTAAAGACGTGCGTACACGTATATGCCTGTGTACATGTATGCATGTTATACACATGGACACACATATGTACATGTCTCCACACTATTTTTGCACACCTATGCATATGCACTTCTGCACATATGTGCACACCCAGCATGTACATGCACATCCTTTCATCTTAACACTTGAATACATGCACACATGCATATAACACAGCATCTCCTTCCCCCACCATCTGCCTGTGTATGCAGCCACATGTGCTCATACACATTTACATGCCTCCACAAATGTGCATGCCCACATACATGTACACATGTAATATTCCTGTGAGCTTTCATACACGGCACACAAGCACTTCTTTGCATGCCCACACATGTCTGCATGCATACTCTCACAAACCCCAGGAGCCACAGGCCCCAGCCCTTGTGCAGGGCCAGCTTCCTCCCAGAGGTGAGGGCTCAGGGCCAGGCTATGGGGCTCAGGCTGAGTCCTGATGCCATCCCCCTTCACAGCAGCTTCCTGCAGGAGCTGCAGCAATGCGACACAGACGACGACGTGGCCATGTGCTTCATCAAGAACCAGCCAGCCTTTGAGCAGTACCTGGAGTTCCTGGTGGGGCGCGTGCAGGCTGAGTCGGTGGTCGTCAGCACGGCCATCCAGGAGTTCTACAAGGTGCCCATGCCTGAGCTCATGGACTCCTGAACCTCAGTGCCTGCCCTTGGCTCCCTCTGAAGGCTCACTGAGCCCAGGCATCCTCCAAGGTTCATCCTGGCCTGCCCACATCAGAACCTGCGTTCATCCCCGACCTTGCCACTGCCCACAGCCTCCCTGCGGCCCCCTTGGGCCTCAGTTCAGAAATGCGGGTGGAGTTGCTTCTGCAGCCCTGTGCTCCTGGGCAGGCCACTTCAGCAGCCCAAGTCCTGTGCTTGTCACCTGTCAGTAGGTGATGACAGCTGTCACCTGGAGTGCAGGTTGTGTGTGCACCCTGGGGACCCACCCTCCAGCTCTCAGGGACACAGCCATCGGGGGCCTTGCATTCCTGCCCTAAAATCCACCCTCCTGGTTCCCACAGAAATATGCGGAGGAGGCCCTGTCAGCAGGGGACCCCTCTCAGCCCCCGCCACCACCTCTGCAGCACTACCTGGAGCAGCCGGTGGAGCGGGTGCAGCGATACCAGGGCTTGCTGAAGGTGGGCACCACCTCCCCTGCCCCACCTCCTCTGCCCAGGCTGGGTCTTTTGGGGTCCAGCCTGTGGAGCAGTCTGAACCCTGACCTTCGCCCCGGCCCCAGGAGCTGATCCGCAACAAGGCGCGAAACAGACAGAACTGCGCGCTGCTGGAGCAGGCCTACGCCGTGGTGTCTGCCCTGCCGCAGCGCGCCGAGAACAAGCTGCACGTGTCCCTCATGGAGAAGTACCCGGGCACCCTGGAGGCCCTGGGCGAGCCCATCCGCCAGGTTGGGGAGGGGCAGGGGCCGGGGCCGGGAGATGCGTGTGAGGTGGGTGGATATTGGGGTGTTGGGGGCTTGCATCTGGGGCTGCCAGGAAGTGGGGGTGTGTGCATGAGTTGGGCAGGGCACTGGGTACTTGGGTGGCTGTGGGGTCTGCACCTCTGAGCAGTCTGGCCCAACACAGGCTGACCACAGTCCACACCCTCCCCCAGGGCCACTTCATCGTGTGGGAGGGTGCGCCAGGGGCCCGAATGCCCTGGAAGGGCCACAACCGTCACGTGTTCCTCTTCCGCAACCACCTGGTAATCTGCAAGCCCCGGCGAGACTCCCGCACCGATACCTTCAGCTACGTGTTCCGGAACATGATGAAGGTCTGTGGGCTCCTGGCTGCTGGGCGTGGCTCCCTGTCCCTCAGCTCCGGGGTGGATGCCGGTGGCCACGCCTGCAGCCGCTGGTCCAGGGTGGCCTGAATGTTTCCTCATCGAGTCCCACATCTGTTGAGGATGGTCAGCCCGTGTCCCCATCCCTGTGCTGACACCCTCCCCTACCCACAGCTGAGCAGCATCGACCTGAATGACCAGGTGGAGGGGGATGACCGTGCCTTTGAGGTGTGGCAGGAGCGCGAGGACTCGGTGCGCAAGTACCTGCTGCAGGCACGGACAGCCATTATCAAGAACTCGTGGGTGAAGGAGATCTGTGGCATCCAGCAGCGTCTGGCCCTGCCTGTGTGGCGTGAGTGTCCACCTCCCCGGGGGCCCAGGTGGCTGAGCCAGGATGGGGCACCCAAGCCTGTTCCTGCAGCCGCACAGGTCCCTACCTGGTTGGGTGTGAGGGGTGGGCTCGTTCCTAGGACAAATGGCTCAACCAGCCTGTGGCATGTGATGGCTACAGCCTCATGGGGAGCCCCTGGGCTGGGTGTTGGATTGGCCCTGACCCAAGGTCGGGGATACCATGAGGGCCCCAAGCTCAAGGCACCCACCCAGATCATGTCAGGGGCTGTGAAGGGTCTGGCAGCCCAGGGTCTGCTTCCTCAACTAGAACAGAATCTTCCCCCGAGCCCCCACTGCTCTCTGTTTAACACACACCTGCCTCACTCACCTGACTCTGGATGGGGACCTTGGATGAGGGGCGACAAAGGACAGTCCCCATAGTGGCCACACCATCGGATGTGGGGCTCGTGGTGCAAGGCAGATGACCTGCCAGGTGCACCTGGGGGTGCCGCAGCCCAATGTCCCCCCACAGAGTACTCAGGGCTGTGTGTGTCCTCAGGGCCCCCGGACTTTGAAGAGGAGCTGGCTGACTGCACAGCCGAGCTGGGTGAGACAGTCAAGCTGGCCTGCCGCGTGACAGGCACACCCAAGCCTGTCATCAGCTGGTACAAAGGTAAACCCCGGGGCCGGGGGCTGTGGCCTTCCTGTCCAAGATGCTGGCCCTGCAACAGAAAAGGGCCTCCTGAGAGAAACAGGCTGTGAGGGCTGGGGACCCAGTATGGGATTTGGCCGGGAGCCTGGGGCACGAAGGACAGGCCTCATATGTTCACTTGCCACCTGCCTTCCAAATCAAAGGCAGCATGGTTGGGGACACGGAGATGCCGAGACATGGAGAGGAGGGAGTTCAGTGAGGGGACTCGGCTCTGCAAAGCTGCTAGTCCCATAGTCAGGGCTGATTGCAGCCAAAGGGCCCAGGTTAAAGTAGCTGCTGGGAGAGCTACCTAGGGAAAGGTCCAGGTGGCACTAGGCATGAACTTCCAGTTGTCCCCTCCTGGGGGCATCATTTCTCCCAGTGACAGCATGTGATGACATGCACAGGGTGGTGCCAACCAGGTGCTTCCCTGGCTATGGTGTTCAGGGTTTTGCAGGCCCAGCCATGGAATCGTGGCTCACTGCTCTGTGGTGGGCCTTGGGCTCCAGCCCTTCTGGAAGCCAAGCTGATGCTGTATGGCCCAGGGACCCCCAGGAATCTCAGAAATCTCACAGTCAGCATAGATGATCCCATGTGGCCCAGGGCTCCCAAGGAGAACAGATGCTTTTACCAGGCAGGATATCCCAAGGGCCTGAGATCACCTCCTAGGAGCTGCAGACTTCTCCCTGGGGAGCTGTGCTGGAGCCATGTCGGGTTTGAGCAGCAGAGGGACACAGTTTGGCTCTGTCATCTGTCACCTTGGCTGTAATGCCAGGAACCTGCTGGGGAGGGCCAAGAGGGGACCTGGGACACCAGCCTGGGAGTCATCGTGCTGGAGCTGGGGACCCGGGCTCAGGGATGGCTGTGGATTCCAGGGGTGTGTTGAAGGCTGAGCTGGCCCGATTTGCTGATAGGGTGGCTGGCTATGGGGAAAGAGCTTGGCATCCAGATGTGCACACAGTTGGGGCTGGACATCCACCAGGGTGGTTCCGTTTGCAAAGGTAGAAGGCTGGGGAGAGGCACGGTGGTGTGCAGATGGGGCTGGGTGGGAGGAAGAAGCACCAGGCCTGGGAGGACCCTGCAGAGTCGAGGTGCCTGCAGTGATGCTGGCAGAGGGGCCGAGGGGTGGTCGGAGAAGTACAAGTAAGGCTCAGAAGAGGGATGTGGCCGGAGGCGACGAATGGGACGTTGTCAGCTCACAGAGCATCTGACCTGCCAGTTGATGCAGACGCAGAGTGCATGTGGAGGGGGTGAGGCCCAAGCACCCAGGCTTGAGAGCCCCCACTTCCAGAGTCTGCAGAAATGAGGGGACGCGAACCCAGGGGAAGGAGCGGCCAGGGAAGTGGGGGCCCAGGAAGCCAGCCAGGGAGAGGCCAGCAGGGAGTGGGCAGGGGCATCCAGGGCTGCCAGGGTCCCCATTCTACCCTTCACACATGTGCAAGTCAGCCTGTCACGGTTTACACACATACACATTACACACACTTGTACACACATGTACGTAGAGACACATACAGAGATACATGCTATGCACTCATGCATATGTACATACACACCCCATATATATGCATTACACACACATATACATTAACACTATATATGTAATATACATAGATGTACACCACACATACAGATACTACACATACATGCATAGTATACAATACATATACACAAATACATACCATACACATGAATATGTACATAGATACACATTATACAGGTACACATACATGCACACACACCACATGCACATGCATCATGCACAAGTGCACACTACATGTGCCTATACAACTACATAGATATATACACAGATACATGCAAACATGCACTATACACATAGATACATGCACATTACACACACAAGTACATACTTCACATATGCACACACATTTTATACATAGCTACACGTACATGTATGCACACACTACACATATATAAATATACATATTAGAGACCACACATATGTGCACACGTAGATAATACTGCACACATATACATATGTACACAGCCACATACCATACACAATACACATGCACAGATACATGCAACACAAATGCATGCTACACACATAGACACCATATATTTATATTCATAAATACTACACACTCGTCTGCATGCATACATACACAGTACACATATATACACATAGACCCACCATACACATAGGTACACACAAGCATACGTACTACACACATATCTGCATGTAAACATGCACAAATGCTACATATACACATATATACATGTATAGTTATTTGCACACACACAGAAGACACAAGACGTCCAAGACAGAAATGATTCATCATCAACATGAGGCAGCAGCCAGAACAGGCTCTTGCCACAACTCTCAGGGGTAGTGTGGGAGAAACCTGCACATGCATGTGCTGCACCATGGATTTCAGGGGCTGCATCTTATCACCTTGGGTGTCTCCAGGGAGGGAGGCATCTCTGCTCCACTGTCCTGGAATGTCTGCTTGTGTGAGCACTGCTGTCTGGAGCATCTGGGCTGCAGGAGCTGGCCAACCATGGGGCATTGTGCCCCAAGAGACCCAGCTCCACCCTATTTCCACAGGCTCCAGCCGCTCGGGGATTTTCCCACACTTGTGCCCAGCCCTCAGCCATCCTGGCTAATCTGACTGACGCTGGCTGGTATGCCGTCCTTCCAGTCTAACTCAGGCTGCATTTAATCAAGCCTCCCAGCAGGGGAGATGCCAACCTGTGGGACTGCCCTGGACCACCCCAAGGCAACAGCCGCCACGTGTGTGGCTCCCACACGGGAAGTCTTGAGAACACAGTTATTGTTTACAATTTGGGGACTCCTAGGAAGGCACACATCAGTACTGACTGATGGTACTTCCCAGATGACCCCCCAGGGGGTCACCTAGGCTGTCAGGTTAACCTCATCTGGCCTGGCTGACTGGCCTCCAAGCCCCCAGTTCAGTCCTTATAACCTAGTGCTGTCCTGGTGTTGCAGGCACCATCCGGGCACTCAGCCCTTCCTGTTCTCCCTGTCCACAGCAGCTGGGCCCGCAGGTCTGCCCATGACTGAGGACGGGGCTGGAGAGAAAGGACTCTAGGGAGTTTTGCCTGGGTGTGTTGGGAGGGGCCATCCCGGTGTCCACTGGTGAGAGCTGATGAACACAATGGCTTGGAGGGCTGCCCTGGGATACTTCTGGAGGAAGGCTCGGATGGGTCATTAACGCCTGCTCCCTGGGGTCTTAGGAGCTTCCCTCCTGCCACCTGTCCAGACCTCTCCTCCGGGAGGTTAGGTTCAAGAGGAACAAAATCTTTTTTATCAAAGCCTGCCAGAAGCCAGTTGAATGCCCTGAGCCCCGCTCCCTTTGGACCAGGCTGCCACCGAGGGTTGGTCATGGCAGAGCCTGGGTTTCCCTGTGGATGGAGGCCCTCCCCTTTCCCTCGCTTTCTAACCACCAGTAGGCAGCTTGCACGAGAGAGCTCCTCTCTGGGGACAGCTGCCCTTGGTGACTGGACTGCCTTCCAAAGGTCTGTAGGGCAAGAGGAGGTGGGCACAGTCAGACTGCCATCCCCTTGCTGAGTGGCTCTTGTGGTAGATGTCATAGGACATCAAACTGCAGGGGGTGTGCGTGGCACACGCCTTCATGGTGTGGCTGGAGACCCAAAGCAGCTTCATAGCAGGTAGGCCTCCACAGAGAGCCTGGAGAGGGACAGCTGGCCTAGGGGCCATGGAGAACATTCCCCTTGGCCCTCCGCAGGTTCGCTGAACAATCAGCTTGCAAAAGGCAAACAGATAGGAGGAAAGGCAGACACATTTATTGAATGTGTAGACACTGGATCCTTCAGAATGAAGACCAAAGACCCAGAAGAAGCTGTCTATTTTAATGCTTAGGTTGCATAAAGTATGGACAACTGTGCTGAAATAGGATTGGGTAAATAGGGTTGGATCTAGTGAGAACAGACTGAGTGGGGACCTCCTGCTATGCCTGTGTGTCTGGATTCTTCTTGGCCTTCTGAGCAGTGTCCTTTCCTTCTGAGTGAGAAGCAGGACCCTTGCTGGAATGGGGGTCTTGGATCTACAGCCAAACAAGGTAGGTCCGATCATTTCTTCATGGCCAAGTTTTACACAGAAAGATGGAGAGAAAATTGGAGTCCTATTTTTAGGCTTTGTGGCTGGCTTTAGAGAAAAAGGTGTTCTGGTTTCTATGACCCGCCTTGGGGAAGAGGGATTCTAGTTTCTATGGAAGCCTGGGAGGAGAATGAGGGGCTAGAGACAGGAGGGGAGGAGAAGGTCAGAGAGATAATTTTGCTTCTGTGGCTGCTTGGGAGGCCCTCATTTTGGGGTCTTGTTTTCTGAACCCCAACACTGGGTTCATAGGAGCAGTCTGCCAGGATGGAGAGTGGGTTCACCACATGCAATGTGTTCTCCTCTCCTGTAGGCTTGAGAATGTCTCTCCAGGATGTCCTCAGTCTGACATGTGATGTAGATTCTGCGTCTGTACCCTGCCTATGGTGGGGCTTAGTGATGTGGTGTCCTGGGGGCTCTGCACAGGAGCCTTGGCAGTCTGGCCAGGGTGTCCCCATCAGCAGCCTTGATTCACTTCATTGTTCATTGCCCCAGGAAGAGGTGTCTTTAACCTGCCAACCTATTTAAAATTATCTCTGAGCCTGGCATGGTGTCACATGCCTGTGATCTTGGCTGCTTGGCAGGCCATGGCAGGAGGAGTCCATGCACTCCCTGCCGTGTCCCCTCTGCCTTCCCTTGGGGGAGTCTGTCATCTCGGGGAAGTTGCTTGAGCCAGGAAAGGATCTGGTATAGAGGGGATGGAAGGGGTTAGAGGACAATGACAGAACAAGACACACCTCCGTGGCTCAGCCAACCATGGAGGTAGGACCCTGTCTCTACCGCAAACACATAGATCCCCTACTGTCACCCCCAGAAGAATGGAAGGCCAGCATGCTGGATGCAGGAGGCTGCTCCACAAGACACCCAAGCTGTGGCCATTCTTCCTGAGTGCGGGCTTGGTGCCCATCCTTTCCCCTCCGAACCAGCCAGAGCTAGATGGGCTGAGCCCTCTCCTGCCTCGCCCATTGTGGCTGCTGGTGGCCCTACCCGAGCACTCAGTTCAGGCATGAGTGTCCGTGGCTGTGGTCTGAACAGGGTCGGAGTCTTCCTTCAGATTCAGCACTGGCTCTGGCATTTATTGTGAAGTGGTTGAACTGAGGCTGAACCAGCAAAGTCCCTGGCAGGGACTGGAGAAAGAGCGCCAACCAAGGCACCGCCCAGGTGTCTGTATTTGGACCCACTCCTCAGTTCTCAGACTGCAACTACCTGCCTAGTTTCTCTCCTTAGCAGGGCAACAAAGTAGAGAAAGAGATCCACAGGGCCACTTCTTCTTTTCCTTCCACAAGGCCATGCCTCTGACAGTGTCACTTCCCTGTCTCCAAAATTGTAAATCAAAAACTGTGAAGGGCCCACAATTTTACCCCACTTGCAATCTTGCAAGCCAGCCTGCTAGCCAGATGTAGACAAAAGACACAAGACTCATGGGTCAGAGACAAAGACTTTTTACCAGCAGTGCCTCAGTGTCTCTCATCATTGCCCCCACCCGTTTCTGTGAGGAGGCGATGGAACCAGGTGTTAGTTGCATGCAGGGGTTGCCCCACGAGAGAGAAATCTTGAATCTTAGGAGACTTGGAGCTCTTTTTATGGGGCTGCTGGTACATCTGCCCATGCTTCACTCCAGAGATAGTGGATGACTTCCTACCCTGGGATGCAGAAATGTCTCCCAGGAAAGGAATGGAAGGGTTTTGTCTCTGTTGCCCTGGAACACAGCCAGGCAGACGGGCATCTTCTGCTTCACTCTCCTTACTTTCTACTTTACTCTTTTCTTCTTCTTCTATTCTAAACCTGGCTGTGAGTGCCTTTGCTCAGAGGGTTGAAATGTGGAATCTGAATTCCAGGGAGAATTGTTTTCTCACAGCAAGATGAGGACAGAGCTGCTGGTAGCATGGCGGCCCTGACTGCTGGTAGCTTTGGGGGAGAGAAATGGAGCCTAGGGGATGGGCTTAGTGGGGATGGGAAGAGATGCCCTGGAGGATGTGAGCACAGCTCATTTCTGGAGTTACCATAAAGGGGTGCAGAGATCTGAGGTGGTAACTAGAAGGTTTTTGAAAAAAATTAAAGATTATTTCTGAGCTGGGTGGGGTCGCTCACACCTATAGTCCCAGCTACTCAGGAGGCCAAGGGGGGAGGATCGCTTGAGCCCAGAAGTTTGAGACCAGCATGGGCAACAGAGTGAGGCCCTGTTGCTACAAAAAGTTAAAAAAATTAGCCAGGCATGGTGGCGCACCTGAGGCGGGAGAATCACTTGCGCCCAGAAGGTCGAGGCTGCAGTGAGCTGTGATCGCCCCACTGCACTCCAGCCTGGGCAACAGAGCAAGACTCCATCTCTACAAATATATATGTGTATGTGTGTACACGTGTATGTGTGTATAATGTTTATATATATGTGTGTGTATATATATAATATATATCTCTTATAGTTCTATACAAATCATAAGTTAGTGCTGGTTGTGACCTTTGTGATTTAAGCAATCTGTGGGGCACACCCGACACTATTGGAATGTGAATCGATGCTGTTTTATATATTTAGACATTATGTGGGAAGGAGTTCTCCACAGTGAGAGGCCGTGCCTTCTGGTCCCTCACCTGGGAAGGAAGCATGCCTTGGCCAGAGAGGTGTAGTCAGTTGTGTGTTCATACCAAGGTGATTTACTTCACATTCTTCAGTCTTCAGATATTCGTATTAGAAGGCTGTGCATTTGGAGGCATGAGGATGTGGCCTGGGAGAGGAGAGTGGAGCTGGGGGTGAGACTTCGGGCTGCCGTGTTCTCCGCAGGAGCAGGTGCAGGGAAAGAAGGCATGGAGGGCTGTGGGCAGTGATTTTGAGAAGGGGCTGCAGGCCCTAGGCTGGGCAGGCAGGGGTGAAGAGGGGATCAAGGTGCTGTGAGCTGGGGTGCAGTCAGTGCGTTAGAGGTCCTCAGAACATTGCAGGACTGCTGAGAGCTGAGGTGACCAAGGACTCAGCTGCCCATAGAGGATGTCCTCTGTGGGGCTCAGGTCCCTTGGCCTGCCCCTGCCTCTAGCTAGTGTCCAAAGTGGACAGAGAAAGAGACAGACAGAGTGAGAGACAGAGACACAAAGAGACAGAAAGGCACAAAAGGCACAGACAGAAAAACAGACAGATAAAGACAGACGTGGAGTCAGAGACAGACACAAAGGCAGAGACAACAAGGAGACAGAAAGAGAGACAGAGACAGAAAATAGAAACAGACACAGAGATAGAGACAAAGAAAGAAGCTGAGTCCGAGACAGACGAAGAAAGATGGAGACAGAGAAGCAGAGACAACAGAGAGAATGGGAGCTCGTGTCAGCCTCTCCCTCCAGGGTTGCAGGTCAACCTGGAAGCTGGACCCGGCAGGGAGCCCGTGCCTGGCCCTTGTGCTGCAAGTGTGGCCCCTCCGTCCCCTCCCCGACCATGACTGCAGCCCCCAGGCCAGGCCCAGCTTCTCCCCGCTAATGGAATGAGCCCCTGGGTCCCCACCTGAGTGATGGCCCCCGCTTGTCCTTTCCAGATGGGAAACCAGTGCAGGTGGACCCCCACCACATCCTCATTGAAGACCCTGATGGCTCATGTGCCCTCATCCTGGACAGCCTGACCAGTGTAGACTCTGGCCAGTACATGTGCTTCGCGGCCAGCGCCGCTGGCAACTGCAGTACCCTGGGCAAGATCCTGGTGCAAGGTTAGCCTGGAGGCCTTCCTGGGGGAGGAGCCACCCTGACCCTCCCAGCATGGCAGGCCCAGCTGCGGCGGGGTGGTGGGACAGTGGGATGGGCATCCAACCATGTTCTGAGGGGATCACTGGGGGCTCATAGAGGGCACTGGGAGGGGTGGGGACCCTGCAGCCCCTTCCCTGGCATCAGCCTCAGCTCCGTCATGGCATCTCTATGTCTCTCTGTATGTCTCTGTGTCTGACGCACTGTGTCTATTTCTGTCTTTGTCTGTCCATGTCTGTATGTCTCTATCTCTGTCCTTTGATCTCTGTCTCTGTCACCCTGTCTCTGTATGTCTTTTTTCTGTTTCTGTCCTTCTGTCTCTGTTTGTCCATCTCTATCTATGTGTCTCTCTGTCTGTCTATCTTTCTGTCTCTGTTTCTCCATCTGTCTCTCTGTCTCTGTTTCTTTATCTCTGGTCTCGATGTCTATGTCTCTCTCTCTCTTTCTGTCTCTATTTCTGTCTCAATTTCTCTTTCTCTGTCTCTTTCTGTCTGTTTTTCCATCTCTGTCTCTTTGTCTCTCTCTATCTCTATTTTTCTCTCTATATTTCTTTCTCTGTCTCTCCTTCTCTGTATCTTTATCTCTCTCTGTTTCTCCATCTCTATCTTTCTGTCTCTGTGTCTCTTTCTTTGTAAGTCTTTCTGTCTCTGTCTCTATCTCTATCTCTATGTCTGTCTCTGTCTGTCTGTCTCTATGTTTCTATCTGTCTCTCTCTCTCTCTGTCTCTTCCCTCCACAACCCCACAGTCCCACCACGGTTCATGAACCAGGTCCGAGCCTCGCCCTTTGTGGAGGGAGAGGATGCCCAGTTCACCTGCACCATCGAAGGCGCCCCATACCCGCAGATCAGGTGGGGCCCAGGCCTGCCTGGGGATGGGGCATGAGGGGGCCGGCTCCCACCTGGAGCATGGGGCACGGACCATGTGTTCCCGTGTCAGGGCTGGGCTGGACATGGCCACTGGCCTTCAGCTGAGAATGGGCTTTGTGGGGCTGCGGTTCATTCTGGATGTGGGACACCCCTCAGCCAGGAGGACACGGCCAGGCTGTGTCTTGGCTTCTGGAAGGGTGGGCTCTCTGAGGACCCCCGGGGTCTGAAGGCAGGGCAGCTGGGTCGTGAGCACAGATAGCACAGCCGGGTTTGGCCCTGAGACAGGACATAGGAGGATGTCGCCGGTGGGGTAGAGCATGGCCCGAGTCCTGCCTGCCTCACGTACCCTCCGGGTGGATTCCAGGTGGTACAAGGACGGGGCCCTGCTGACCCCTGGCAGCAAGTTCCAGACACTGAGTGAGCCTCGCAGCGGCCTGCTAGTGCTGGTAATCCGGGCGGCTGGCAAGGAGGACCTGGGGCTCTACGAGTGTGAGGTGAGAGGTGCAGGAGTGGAGACCTGCCTCGGGGCCCAGGCCATCCGTGCTGGCCGTCTTCTGGGGTCTGATTGTGGAGGGGCTTAAGAGCCCAGGCCCTGTCCTCAAGGTGGAGGGCACTTGGCAGAGGCCAGGGGGCACCATACCCACTGCTACACCTTTCCTTGATGACAGGCCAGAGGCCACCATGCCACTCTCACCCCCCCATCACAGGCGGGGGCCACCATGCCACTGTCACTGTCATCCCTGGCCACACCACTGCCCCATGCCCTGGCCTTATTCTTCCTCTGCCCCGAAGCCTCTCCTCGGCTCCCATGTCAATCTGGATGCCTTCCTTGGCTTCCCTGGCCATTTCAAGGATGCCACTTGATTTTTGCCTTTGGGGGGCCCGGCATGGCCTCATGAATTTTGTCATTCATGTCAAATGGAGTGTCAGTCATCCAGTGTAGCCTGGCCCTGCTCAGGTACCTTTTACCTGTGGAGATGTCCAGCCTACAGGTGGACAGAGCTGCCTTCTGCTCCAGCCACTGTGTCTGCAGGGCCGGGGCAGGGGCTCCCCAGGGTGGGGCCCAGTGCCAGTCCTCCGGCCCTTCAAAGCCTGCAGTGGTTGTGGTGGTCATGGTGGCTGTGTGCCAACTGTAGGTGCCCCAGACCCCAGGCGCTGGCCTCTGTCCAGCTCCTCCAGGGGCACTTGTCTGGCCACCACCCCCCACCATGTAGCTGCTGCTGTGAGCCTGTGGGGAGCCTGCCCCACACCACTCTGGCTGGGGAAACCAGAGACCCAAGTGAGCTCTTGATTTGCACTAATACCATCACTAGCCATGCAAGTTAAATCCAAAGCTAGGTGCTGTGGCTCACGCCGTAATCTCAACAATTTGGCAAGCCAAGGCAGGAAAATCCCTTGAGCTCATGAGTTTGAGACCAGCCTGGGCAACATATTGAAACCCTGTCTCTTAAACAGGGTTTATGTTTGTCTGACTGGTGTGTCATCTCACACCAGTTAGAATGGCAATCATTAAAAAATCAGGAAACAACAGGTGCTGGAGAGGATGTGGAGAAATAGGAACACTTTTACACTGTTGGTGGGACTGTAAACTAGTTAAACCATTGTGGAAAACAGTGTGGCGATTCCTCAAGGATCTAGAACTAGTAATAACATTTGACCCAGCCATCCCATTACTGGGGATATACCCAAAGGATTATAAGTCATGCTGCTATAAAGACACATGCACACGTATGTTTATTGCGGAACTATTCACAATAGCAAAGAGTTGGAATCAACCCAAATGTCCATCAGTGACAGACTAGATTAAGAAAATATGGCACATATACACCATGGAATACTATGCAGCCAAAAAAAAAGGATGAGTTCGTGCCCTTTGTAGGGACATAGATGCAGCTGGAAACCATCATTCTCAGCAAACTATCGCAAGAACAGAAAACCAAACACCGCATGTTCTCACTCATAGGTGGGAAATGAACAATGAAATCACTTGAACACAGGAAGGGGAACATCACACACCGGGTCCTATTGTGGGGAGGGGGGAGGGGGGAGGGATAGCATTAGGAGATATACCTAATGTAAATGACAAGTTAATGGGTGCAGCACACCAACATGGCACATATATACATATGTAACAAACCTGCATGTTGTGCACATGTATCCTAGAACTTAAAGTATAATAAAAATAAATAAATAAAAGAAAATGCATAGGCAAAAAAAAAACAACTAAAAAATTACTCAGGCACAATGGTGCACACTTTTAGTCCCAGCTAGTCGGAAGGTTGAGGTGGGAGGATCCCTTGAGCCCAGGAGTTGAAGGCTGCAGTGAGCTGAGATCGTGCCATTGCACTCCAGCCTGGGTCACAGAGCGAGACCCAGCTTTAAAACATACATAAAACGAAGTTAAGTTCAGTTAAAGATTCGGTTCCCTGGCTGCTCTGGCCCCATGTCCCATGCTCAGAGCTGCACGTGGACAGGGCAGACGGAGAGCATCCTCATCACTGCAGGGGACCCTAGGGCCATGTGGGTCCCCCAGGGATGCTGTGGCTGGGCTGGGGCCCTTCCCCTTGTGGGGGACACACCAGGATGGAGGCTGCCCATGTTCCCAACATGGCCACAGAGAGAGGGCCCTGCCCGTGAGAAGCCTTGGGCTCTGAGCCAGCCCTGCTGTCCTTGCAGCTGGTGAACCGGCTGGGCTCCACACGAGCTAGTGCAGAGCTGCACATTCAGAGCCCCACGCTGCAGACCCGGGAGCAGTGCCACAGGGAGCAGCTCGCGGGGGCAGTGGAAGGTAAGTCCCACCCCTGTCCTTGCCACCAAGGCAGCTCCCCACGGCTCAGACCCACGCTGGACCCTCACAGGCCTGGCCATGCCCGGGGGGACATGACTCTCACCTTTCCTAGTCAGGGTCTGCTGCCTGGAGGACACTGGAGGAGGGCTGGGCTGGCATCGTGGGGCAGGGAGAGCCACAGATGGGAGACGAGGAGGCTGCTGCGGGCCAGGCACAAGTCCCAGCCCCCGGCTGGAGGCAGCACCTGTGTGGGCTGGTGGAGTGTGGGCCCTGAGCCCAGAGCCTGAGTGGAGGCTGAAGAGGTCACTCTGGGTGAGCGGGGTTCCCAAAGCCCTGCTGCGATCCAGAGAGGGAAAGCCTGTGCACAGAGGCCAGGCCTACACCCAGGGCAGCTCGCCGGTGGTGGACAGGAGGCAGTGGGCAGGAGGCAGTGGGGAGGTTGCGGCAGGAACAGTAGGAAGGACGTCTCTGCAGAGGGCCAGGCCACTGGGCCCCAGCTTGGCTCCCAGGAGAAGGGGCAAGTGTCAGGGGCCTGACCCCTCCGTTGAGGGTAGGGCTGGTTGTGGAGAGACCTGGCCTGGTCTGGGACTGCTCCTGGGTTCCTGGGAGGGCCTTGGGCTGCAGAACGACCTCACTAGGGGTGGAAGGTGATGGGCCGGGGGAGAGGTGGGACACATCACCTCATTCCTCCAGGCTCCCGGATGCTTTATTCAGGGCAGGGCAGCCAGGATGGGAAGGGGGTCATCGGGCATCCGTCTTGGGCTCCCAGTTGGGCTGCCCGTCTGGACAGGTTTTGAGCCTCCCATCACTGGGGACATGCAAGTGGAGGCTGGTTCAACACCTGGCGGAGCTGCAACTCTCACTGTGGGTTGGAATACGTGTCCTCCAAGTCTTAAACATTGGCTCCTGCAACCCCACCTCAACTGTCTCTCCCAGTGCCCAGTGTCTGAAAGCCAGTTGCCCCTTTGGACCCCACAGAGCTGGGCCATCTTTGATGCCCTCCATGACCCTCAGGGAGACCCCTCCCTTGCTGGGCAAATGTCCTTGTTCCTCAGCCTACACAGTGCCACAGGCACTGGCCAACCCCTGACTGCGAGTGCCCCATGTCTGACGTGTCTCTGGGGGCCCTGTGACCTCCGTCAGCCCCACAACTGGTGGCCACAGCACCACACACAACTGCTTCTGGAGCTGCCAGCACCTCAGCCTCCCATGAGTCTTGTGTCTCACGGCCAGGGAGGTGCCCAACTGGGACACTGGGACACCCAGGGCTGCCTCTTGCTGGTGACAGGAGTGTCCTCCACAGTCGTTCACTTGGCTGTCACAACAAATCTCTCTCTGGGTCTGGAGGAGGGGGTGGCAGGGGAGAGAGGCCACCAGTGCTGGACAGGGTGTTGGCACCTCGGCGAGGTGAGAACGCAGGTCCTTGAAGACCCTGAAGCTGGAGCCAACACCTCCCCGCTTCTAACTCCTATCCTGCTGCTTCATCTTTAACCCAGCAGCTCTGCGGCCCGAACAGGCCCTGGCAGGCCTCTGCGGAGTGGGCGCTGCCCTCTTGCTTGTGGATCATGCTGCGCACGGCTGCACTCCTCCCATGGTCGCAAATACTCACTCTGGCCCACAGCTGATCAGGTGGCAGTTTAGGTACATGAATGAAGGTGCCAGAGAGTGTATGGGCCCGGAGGTGCCTGGCTGTCAGCCCCAAGTACAGGGAGGATGAGTGGGGAGGCCCTGGATTTTCCCATCACTCTGTAGTTCCCATCACTGGCCTGCAGGTGGTGGACACATTGGCTTTCTCTGGGGTCAGCTTAGTCTAAACACACAGAGCCTTTTGGTTGGATCTCATTCTCTCCTCCCATGGGCACTCCTCTCTCCAGGGGGAGCCTGTGAAATACACACTTACACATATGTATACATGTGCATGCACCACATATGCATGCACGTACACACATTTGCATGTATGTGCCCAGAAATGCACAGTACGTGTGGCTTGCAAGTGTACATATAGATGCAGGTAGTCCCTGAAATTCATGTGTTTCTCATCTGAGACAGGTGTAAAGCCTTTCTCCACATGGCAATCTAGCAAAGCAGACGGTGTCCCACCCCCGACCCAGAGCTGTGAGGCCGTGTGCCCCAGGCCACGTTACTTGACTTTTCTGGGCCTCCTGCTTGTTTTTTTTCCCTCAGGGTGCTGGGAAGGGTCACTGAGATGTGAAGGTGCTGGTGGCCTGTGGACTGTCCACTGGCCAGCTGGCTAGGGCTGGGAAGGGGCCATCTTTGTGCCCTGATGATTCTGCCCGGGAGCTGCAGAGGAGGAGTCCTTGAGGTGAACTGGAAGGAGTTGCTGCCTGATCCCAGATGCGTCCCATCCCATAGCTGGAACCACAGGCCCCATCCTGCTGCTCTGGGGAGGGAGGCAGCTAGGAAAACCAAGAGAGACCATGGAGTGTGTGAACTGAGGATGCTCCTATAGGGAGATTTGGGCTGACGCTCACTCGGAGCTCAGCACCCTGCCCAGGCATCCCCTGGGGCTGTTCTTGGCAGGACTTCTGTGGCTTTGTGCCACAAAGCTCAGGTGTGCCACTTTCAGGACTCCAGAGTCCCTCTCTCCTGAGGATTTTTTGTAACAGAGGCCCCAACTGCCTCAGCCTCAGTGTAGCTGCTGGCTCCCTATGCAGCCACAGGCCATGTATTCCCTTCTAGGACTTGGTTTCTGTGTCTGAGAAGTGGGATTGTAGGTCTGACAAATTCACAGGGCTCCCTTGGCACATGGGTTGAAGGAGAAGCTGGGATTTCTGTGCTGGGACCGTAGGTAGGGTCTTCATTCTCCCCCCAGACCCTCGAGACCCTCGAGACCCTGCAAGACCCTCGAGAGGGACAGTGGGTCCTGCCTTCACGAGGGAACACATTGTCCTCAGCCCTCATTCCACAGCCACTCAGGACAGGCATTGTCACCTCCATGTCAGAGACCAGAGAACTGGGGCTCTGAGTAGACAGCCTGCCCAGGGGCAGCTTAGCAGGCGACTATAATGCTGTGCCACTCAGATAGCTCAGCCCCCAGCACTGGCTGGTCTGTAACCCTCGCTATTCCGACTGTTTTCTTTGTAGTCACTGAGCAAGAGACTAAAGTCCCCAAGAAAACCGTCATCATGTAAGTGCAGGCGTGTTCCTAACCTTCCTTCTGACTGCAGTGCCTCCTGCATGCCACTGACCTGCCTGGATCATGCCCGTGTGGCCTAGCCACCTGCTTGCCGCCTGTCTGCTCACGTAACATTCACCCTCTGACTGCCAGCACCTTACAGGTACTTGCAGTTACCTTGCATAGGCACCTTCCCCTGGGGCCTCGATTACCTCCACACTTCACAGCTCTCTCTTCCAGGGCCTCAGTACACTCCATGGTCCCACTATTTCAGCAGAGTAGACTTACTCCACACACTTCACAGTGGTTCATCCAGGGATTCATCAGGTGCTAGGCCTGACAGCTGCTTTCCTCAGTGGGCCAGAGACAGAATTCTAATCCTCAGCACCCTGGGATTTACGACAGTGTTGTCCAACAGAACTTTCTGTGATGATAGAAATGTTCTATATTGGCTGGGCACAGTGGTGCACACCTGTAATCCCAGCACTTTAGGAGGCCAAGGAGGTCAGGAGTTCGAGACCAGCCTGGCCAACATGGTGAAACCCTGTCTCTACTAAAAATACAAATATTAGCCGGGTGTGGTGGTGGGCCCTTGTAATCCCAGCTACTCGGGAGGCTGAGGCAGGAGAATTGCTTGAACCTGGGAGGCAGAAGTTGCAGTGAGCCAAGATCACGCCACCGCACTCCAGCCTGGGTAATAGAGCAAGCTCTGTCTCGAAAAAAAATAAAAAGAAATGTTCTATATCTCCCCTGTCCACTACAGTAGCCACTAGCTACATGCGTCTTTTGAAGCATCTGGAATGTGTTTAGTGTGATTGAAGGACAAATTTTAAATTTTAATTTTTGTTCATTTGAATTTAATTTGCATAGTACACTCATAGTGGACAGCACAGCCTTAGGGCCCTTAGAGGTCCCCAAGCCTGATTTTCACATTTGGAAGATGGGGAAACTGAAGTTCAGGGAAGAAAGGAGGTTAGCTCCGGGTGGCTAATGATTGGAAGCCAGCGGAGATCCCACTTCCCCAGTGCCATGCCCACCGTCCCTTTCTTCATCCTTCAGTGCCTCAAGGATTTAGCAAAATCACACATGCTGCTGCTGATGAAGTAACACAAGAGGACCAGAACTGGGTGAACCCATAAATGTAGGGTTGGTTTTGACCTGAATAATCTGAGAGGACTTCCAATAGAAGGTGTGTGCAGGTGGGAGTGATGGAAGAGCTTGCAAAAGCCAGGAGGCAGGAAAGACTATGGTTTCCTAAGGCCAGATGGCTGAGAAGCTCCAGCATGGGAAAACTCTTAGTTCTCAAGGGGCCTACAACCTCCAAAAGGGGCCTTCAGTTGGCCCTATTATAGGAAAATCCCATTGCCAGACATTTGTTGAGATCCTGGGTTAACCCTTCTTTGGCTTTCTCCCTCCTTCCCTAAAGCAAGTTGCTTCTATGATGCCACCCCACAATAGATGGGACTGCCTGGATGCTCGTGAGCACCCCACTCCTGGAGGTATGCAACGGTGCCAGAGCCTCACATAGATTAGTTCTACATTTTGTCCCTTTGGGAGCACTATTATTATCTACATTTTATGGATAAGAAAATGGAGGAGCAGAGATGGAGCCAGAATGCCCCACTGGCAAAGCTTCAGAGGCGACTCATGCCTAGGGAAGGGAGGACCAGGTGATTTACAAGCATACAAGTCCAGTCTGTTCCAGGCTTAGGAAGGTGGGAACCCTCACCCTGCAAAGAATAATTTACCCACTCAACTTGAGGAATGGAGGGAGCCAACTGCATAGGCATAGCACTGAACCCAAGGGTGGACCACACAGGTAGAGGCACCAGGGAGGCAGTAGACCCGAGAAGGAAACAGGGCTTGGAGGCAGACCCCATGTGCTGTGCTTGCAGTATCAGTACAGGATGCCCATGTGTCCTTGTGCGGGTAGCAGTGAGTCCGGCATTTGGGGGGATATTTAGGAGTCCCCATCCCCATCCACCTGTTGGGCTGCACTCAACTTACCACCCTGCATCAGCAGATCGGGCAACGTGAGGTGAGCAGATGGGACCTGGTCCAGGCTCTCAGCAACAAGCGTACTGCCCTAGAGCCTGCGTGTGAGGCAGGAAAGCAGCCTGTGGGCATGAGTGGGCCACATCTCTGAGCCTCAGCTTCCCCATCAGTTAAGTGGAATACATCACTCCCTCCTTAATAGCTGAGGGCTGGAGGAGGCAGGACCTGTCATTGCTGTGCACCCCAAGGGGTGGTCACACATCTCTGGGCTCATCCCTGGGAGCAACTGCTTCCAGATGGAGCCCTGAATTAGACAAAAGCAAAGCTAAACGAGAGAGAGGCAGTACCTTGGACAAAGAAGACAGCTGGCAGTAGCTCACGTGGTGACAACTTTGTCACCTCATACGTGCCACATTCCTTGCCCTGAGCCTGAGGGAAGTGCAGGGCTGAGGGCAAAATGAGTAATAGGCAGGGAACTGGTATGTGTTGTGTGTTACTCAGCACGTTCTGCTTCCCTACCTGTTACTCAGTTTGCTCTCAGTGCTCAGCAAGGTCAGGGACACCGGGCACCAGAGGAGGACCTGGGCTGACTGCTGCACTTCTCCCTCTTGGCCCCAGGCAGATTTTGAGCCTCTTTGAGCCTCTCTGTCCCCTATGAAGTGGGATCAGACCCTCTCCCAGGTTACTACAGAGTCAGACAAGAGAACTTGCAAAGTGCTCCATGCACAGCCACATACAGCCGACCTTGCATTCTGCCTCCATCACTCCTCCCCAGTCCCATTTTGGGAGATGGAACCAGGCAGGAGGAGGGGCTTGTCTGACATCACACAGCTCATCACGGCCAAGCCAAGTCTGGGGCCAGGTATCCA
This sequence comes from Mandrillus leucophaeus, assembly GCF_000951045.1. Lineage (NCBI taxonomy): Eukaryota > Metazoa > Chordata > Mammalia > Primates > Cercopithecidae > Mandrillus > Mandrillus leucophaeus. The sequence continues at coordinate 180,703 of NW_012107964.1, read as the reverse complement.
GCCAGGTTTCTTCCTTGGCCTGCCTAAAGCCTTTCCAGGCCTCACACTCTCAGACCCAAAGGCTAGGAGAAAAGGTCTGAGCTCAACCCCCACCCCGCCCCGGCGGCATGAGCTGTCCAGCCCATCCCTGGCTGAGGATTTTCAGGGTGTGCAGGCCCTGCCCTCTTAGAGTTGGCCACTCACCGTCCCCCATGATACAAAGCACAAAGCCTGCTGGTGGGATGGACCTGGAGGGGAGACTGTCACTGGGGCCACTGCACTCAGGATGTGACCCAGTTTTTGGAGGCACTTGCCTTTGCAGTGCGGCACGGGCCTCCCCATATACCTCACCTCTTGTTTTCAGATCTGCACACCAGAGACTGAGGTTGGCCACATGGGACCTTGTGCTTTGTTTCTTTGGTTCTATGGCAGGGGGTGGGGGACTCTGCAGGTTGGGCTCACATGCATGTGTAAGAGTTCTTTATGCACTCTCACCGCTCGCTTGCTGGTACAATAACCTGAGCTCTTACGCTGCCCTGGCAATCCTGGGCACTGTGCCCATCTTTTCTCGGGCCCTCTCCTCCCTCCCCCAGAGAAGAGACCATCACCACTGTGGTGAAGAGCCCACGTGGCCAACGACGGTCCCCCAGCAAGTCCCCCTCCCGCTCACCTTCCCGCTGCTCTGCCAGCCCGCTGAGGCCGGGCCTACTGGCCCCTGACCTGCTGTACCTGCCAGGGGCTGGCCAGCCCCGCAGGCCTGAGGCAGAGCCAGGCCGGAAGCCCGTGGTGCCCACACTGTACGTGACAGAGGCGGAGGCCCACTCTCCAGCTCTGCCCAGACTCTCGGGGTCCCAGCCCAAGTGGGTGGAGGTGGAGGAGACCATTGAAGTCCAGGTGAAGAAGATGGGCCCGCAGGGTGTGTCTCCCACCAGAGAGGTGCCCAGGAGCTCATCAGGGCATCTCTTCACGCTGCCCGGTGCGACCCCCGGAGGAGACCCCAATTCCAACAACTCCAACAACAAGCTGCTGGCCCAGGAGGCCTGGGCCCAGGGCACAGCCATGGTCAGCATCAGAGAGCCCCTCGTCTTCCGCGTGGATGCCAGAGGCAGTGTGGACTGGGCTGCTTCTGACGTGGGCAGCCTGGAGCTGGAGGAGACCGGCGTCACCCTGGAGGAGGAGTGCACCATGGAGGAGGCGGGCGAGGAAGAGGGGGAAGACGGAGATGCCTTTGTGACGGAGGAGTCCCAGGACACACACAGCCTTGGGGATCGTGACCCCAAGATCCTCACGCACAACGGCCGCGTGCTGACACTGGCTGACCTGGAAGATTACGTGCCTGGGGAAGGGGAGACCTTCCGCTGTGGTGGCCCTGGGCCCGGTGCCCCTGATGACCCTCCCTGCGAGGTCTCAGTGATCCAGAGAGAGATCGGGGAGCCCACGGTGGGGCAGCCTGTGCTGCTCAGTGTGGGGCATGCACTGGGTCCCCGAGGCCCTCTCGGCCTCTTTAGGCCTGAGCTCCGTGGGGCATCACCACCAGGACCCCAGGTCCGTAACCTTGAGGCCACCTCCTTCCTCTTGCGGGAGGCCCCGGCTCGGCCTGTGGGCAGTGCTCCCTGGACGCAGTCTTTCTGCACTCGCATCCGGCGTTCTGTGGACAGTGGTCAGAGCAGCTTCACCACAGAACTTTCCACCCAGACCATCAACTTTGGGACAGTGGGGGAGACGGTCACCCTTCACATCTGCCCAGACAAGGATGGGGATGAGGGGGCACAGCCCTGATGCTGCTGCTGTGGTGGCTTGGGGCAGCAGGGAGAGGGGCGTGCCCTTGAGGCCTAGGATGCTGCCCAGCCTCAGCAGCAGCCCCTAGGAGCCTCCTGAGGGCCTCCCTGTCCCTGGTCCTGGGCCCTTCTTACCTCACTCAACTTCAGCCAGGAGGACTGGGTGGCGCTTGTAATGTCAGAATGACTGGCTCAAAGACCTCAGCTCTGGGCTATTTCCTCTCAGCCTGGCAGGAGCCTTGGGACTGTGGACGAAGGATGTAGCCTTGGGCGTTTGTCCTGTTTCCATGTGGGCCAGGTCCATCCCTCCTGGTCACAGCTGCCAGGCCTGGCATGGCCTTGCCTCTTCTGCAGTCTTGGTGACTGAGACCCTTGGGTGGGTGCTTCCCAGCTCTGCAGGCCCTCCTGGCCTTCTCTGCAGGGTGGACATGGGGTCTGTGTGTGGGCAGCAGCCTGTCTCTCAGCAAGAATAAAGTAGCTTCCTGCACACCTCTCTGACTCTCCTTGCCTCTCCACTGGGCAGCCCTGGGTCCCCTCCACCTGCAGCCCTCAGGGGAGCCCATACCCTCATCTGCCTTTGACTGTGAGGTTCCCTGGCTGGCCACTGCCTGTGGAGTCCCGGCCCACCCTGGGGTCCCTGAGTGGACCTGCGACAGCTGGTTCCCATCATGGAGAGGCCACTCACAGGGGCACACGGCATGGCCAGAACAGCCAATCATGCTCCTTCCTAGCATGCTGGGTACCAGGCAGGCCTTCCCCAGCCCTGGGCAGCTGGGACTGTTGTCATGGCAGACGTGGGGATGTGGTGACCCCATGGGATCTCAGCATCAGAGGTCAACTTCATTGTCTCTGGCCGGACGATCCCAGCATCATTAGAGGACAACCCCAAGCCCTCCAGCTCCGAGGCTGGCCCAGGGGTCCTGCTGACTGCGTTGGAGTGAGGAGGGTAGAGAGGAGGGTACCCTGGCAATGTAGAGAGCAGCCCAGGTCTCCTCTCCAGGCTGGCGACTGGGGATGCGGCAAGGGCCCTCAGCAAGGGCTTGAAGACACAAACAAGGCGGGAGGCTTGGGGCAGGTGACCTGCTGGACCCGTGTGCGAGGTGCCTGGCTGATGGCCAGGTGAACGGGGAGGCTGCTGAGGGGGAGCTGCCAGTGGGGACCATGCCCAGCAGGGCTCTAGAGGAGTCTCTTGCAGCCAGCAAGGGGCCAGGTGGGGCGGTCGGGGCTGGGGTTGCAGGCAGAAGGGAGAGCAGATTTGGGTCACAGGTGGAGAAGAGAAAGCCCCTGGCAGGCGAGTTCAGGCAGGGGCTGCCCTGGGAGGGAGGGCCCATCCCCAGGGAGGGGTCCACGGTCATGGCTGCCTGGACACCCACTGAACCCAAGCTTCCTCTGGTTCTCGCCTTGGCACCAGGCTGTGCCCAGGTTTGAGGAGAGGCCAACCCTGGTAGGGGGTTGCGATCAGTGGCAGAGCCAGGGCCTGGGGCAGGTATCCAGGCCCGGCTGCTCCCTGGAGGTGGTGACACTCTCCTGAAGGTTCCCGGGGAGGATGGGCCTGAGCTCGCAGGGAGTCTAGGAGGAGGAAGTGCCTGCCTGCAGCATGGGTCTGTGGTTTTTTCCTCTCTGTGTCCCAGGCCTCCACCTCCAGGCAGCCTCCTGAGAGGGGAGTGGGTGGGGAGGAGCCCAGTGTTGGACCACCTGGGCAGTCTCTGAGGAGGGGGACGGGGTTCCTGGAGACCCCTCCGGAGGCTGCAGCTATCCCAGACCCCTGGGTCTCACCTGCTCTTCACTCATCTGCCTCTTCTACAGACACCACCCTGGAGCGAGTGGACCAGATCACACCCGTCCTGGAGAGACTGCTGGGCCCCAGGGTGCCAGGCCCCTTCACAGGGGACCTCACTGGCCCCAGCCCCTGCCCCGGGGGGGCACCTGCACTCCAGGAAACCGGCTCCCAACCTCCAGTCACCGGATCTTCGGAGGCACCCGGTGAGGCCCAGACGCATGCTGACAACAAAGACCCCCAGGGATTGACCCCAACCTGGCTGTGCAACGTGAAGGGTACCCATCACATGGGCATGAACTGGCCAGGCCCCAGTGACTCCGATTTGGAATCCCAGTGGCTCCATGCACTGGGGGTCCTGGGCCAAGCCTACCTCTTGCTTGACCTCAGTTTCCCTGTCAGAATCTTGGCACAGAATGGGTTCTGGAAGGTTCCTCCTGCTCTGAATCTGTTCCAGGAGCCAGAGGCTTCCCATGGTTGGCCTGTGATGGCAAATTCAGGTGCCCTGTGCTCCTCAGTAGACAGGGAGGAGGGGGAGCAGGGGGTGAGAAAGGGGAGGAGGAGACAGGGGAGAAGTAAGAGGGAGAGGAGGAGGGGGATGGAGGGGGCAGAAGACAGGAAAGGAGGAGGTGGAGGAGGGAGGGGCAGAAGCAGCCAGTACACCAGACAGACCAGATCAGACTGGCTGCTACAAGAGCCAGCTCTATGGGTCACTCAAGCCCCTTCCCCCAGGTGTTGGGGGTCTCCTGTTTTGAAGCACTTTAATGGCTTCTTTTTTTGTCTTTGGGACGGGGTCTTGCTCTGTCACCTAGGCTGGATTGCAGTGTGCAGGGGTGCGACCACAGCTCACTGCAGCCCCAACCTCCTGGGTTTAAGTGGTTCTCTCACCTCAGCCTCCCAAGTAGCTCCCATGCCACCATGCCCAGCTAATTTTTTTATTTTTGGGTAGAGATGGGGTCTTGCTGTGTTGCCCAGGCTGCTCTCAAATTCCTGGGTTCAAGCCATTCTCCTGCCTCAGCTTCCCAAAGTGCTGGGATTACGGGTGTGAGCCTGACTGCCCACCTGCCCGAGCCCTGGCCTCGCTCCAGCCCGGTCTTCAGGTCCCCGATCAAGGAACTTTTCCTAAAGGGACAGATAGTGCATCTGGGGAAACTGAGGCCTGGGTTGGGGGAATCTCATCCAAATCCCTGCTGCTCACCGCAGGTGGATGGGAGCCTGGAGTCAGGCGTCTAGAGAGCCATGAGGACGGGACTGAAGCGAGGCCAGAGCTGGGGCAGGATGGCAGCCAGGCTCCTCCCCTGCCCCGTCCAGCGTCCTCTGCATCTTGCTTCTGTGGGCTTCTCGGGTCCATGCCCTTCTCCTTCTCTTTTGGCCCAGCCCCAGCCTTGGTTGTCTTCACACAAAAGACCATCATGGCCTTGCATCCTGTGTGCCTACCCACTCTGGTCACCCCACACCATCTTGCAGGGGCTTCCCTGATGCACCCTCCCTGGCCACCCCTACCTGGTTCCATCACCTTGGAGAAAGGCCGTCAGGCTGGAGTCAAACAGGATGAGACCTCCAGGGCTCAGTGCCCTCCCCAAGGACAGCACGGGACAGTCCCCCACCATGGTCTCACGCTTAATCCCCTGAACACATGCTCCAACAGTCCCACAGTCTCTATGCTGCTTCTGTGGCCTCCCGCAGGCCAGGTGGCATAGGGTTCGGGGCAAGCAAGCCGCCTTCCCCCATGAGATGAGAGGGCCAGCCCCTCAGGTCTGCTTCCCCACAACAGGCACAGAAGCCCCCAGGCCTTCAATGAGCGCAGGCTCCTCCCTCTAGCTGCCTGGGCACCCTGGGGCCACCTAGGGCTAAGGGGCGTCTCTCTAGGCCCCAACTTGGTGTACATTTGCTCCGTTTGCCTATCACGGGGCTGGCTGGGAGCAAGGCCTGGCCCAGGAGAAGGGGCACGGCATCCCTGTCACCCTGGGAAATGGTCTCTTCTCATTCTTCTGCCTGTCACTCTTCCCCATGCAGTGACTGAAGGCCGGCGTCCGTAAGGGAAGGACAGGCCGAGGCTGGGGCAGGGGTCTGGGAGGACTGGCCCTCACTTGAACTCTGCCTTGTGGGTGGAGTGTACCCTGCCACATCCAATGGGCTGTGTGCCAGGGCCACAGTGGTTGAGACAAACCCGCCCTAGGTGCCGCTTGGCCCATCCGGGGCAGATCGCGGGCTCCTTCACAGGCCTGACGCTCGTTCACTCTGCCCGATACCTCTGCAGAGTGGGCATGGGTTGGCCTGCTCTGGCCATGACACCACCCGCCCTGCCTGTGGCGGACACCCTTTCCACTCGTCCACCTGCTTGAAGCTCAAGTGTATTCCCACAGCCACCTGCCCTGCCTGCGCTGCCTGTGCCACTGGCCGGGGCTGTCCCGAGCCCCACTCTTCTACCCAGTCTGCCCTGGGTCTCTCCTGTCCTCTCCCTCACAGCTGGGTGGAGCGGTGTCAAGGGCCCTACCTGTGACCTCTGGGCAGCCCCATGGGGTGATGCCCTGGCCCTCTGGATCCTGCCCACCATTGCTTGCATGCTAGGAACTGTTGAATGCTCCTGGCACACACGGTGCTGAGACAGAGCTGCCTGTCCTGCCTGGCTGTCAGGGAGTGTTCTAGAGGGCAGAGGCCACCGCATCCAGTTGTCAGTCTGGCGGGTGGGCAGGGGACCCTCGGGGCTGGTGGCACCAGGTCGGATATGGAGGGTGCTTGGCACCTGGGCTCTGCAGGGTGGCTAACTGCACATGCTTGAGCTGTGGGCTGGGTACTGGGTTTGGGGCCTAGGACCTTGCCAGGATCTCACCCACAGCCCAGGGCCCCGGGAGCCCAAAGCTCTGCCTGGGCTTTCCTAGCCTGCGAATGTGGGGACCAGATGCGGGTACCACCTGGGCTCCATCTCATGAGGCCCTCATCTCCCAGCAGCCGTGCCCCAGAGGGTGCCACAGCCCCTCCTCCACGAAGGCCCAGAGCAGGAGCCAGAGGCCATTGCCAGAGCCCAGGAATGGACTGTGCCCATTCGGTAACCACCCCAGACTGCTGGGTCCTGCACTGGGGACCAACCCCAGAGGACATCTCTGGGCAGGCAGGGCAGGGCACGAGTTACTGCGGTGTCCTCACAGCCCTCCACTCTTTGCCAGCAGCTACCCCAGGCATGGCAGGTCTGGGAGGAGAGGCCACCCTTGGGATGAGAGGTGTTGGGGGGCCCCCTCCACACTAAGGGCTGGGCACCCGTCTGTACATCTCATCCCAGAGAGGCTTTGCTGCAGCCCCTTCCTAGTGGTGATGAGCAGGGATACCCTATCTCATCGGGAGGCCTGGCTGCTCAGAACGTGTGGGGGCCCGGCAGAGCCTCACCCCACTTCCTAACCCCAGGATGGAGGGTGCAGCCAGGCCTGGGGCAGGCACAGGGGAGCTGCTCTGGGACGTCCATAGCCACGTGGTCACGGAGACCACACAGAGGACCTACACATACCAGGCCATCGACACACACACCGCAAGTATGGGGTTGGGCCCAGCTAGGTTATAAGTGTGATCCCCATACCCCCTGTCCAGGGCTGGGGGGCATTTGCACATCTGCAGAGGCCACCCAGCCTGTCTCAGCCCTGCCCCAGCCTGGGACGCCCACATTCTACTCACTGTGTCCCTTCAGAGGGGCCAGAACCCTCCACTGGGGAGACGCAAGTGGCAGTGAACTTGGTGTTAATAGGACCCTGTCCCTGAGAACGGCAGCCAAGTTAGTGAGCTCCACTGGCCCCACCAACTCCTCCTGATCACCTGGCCAGCTGAGGTCAGAGTGGGAGAGGCAGTGGTTCCATTGAAGGAGCACCCATAACTGTCAGAAGCCTGGGCAGTCAGGATGGGGTGCTGTTGCTTGGGCTGTGGGGGGCGTTCAGTTGCCCACAGTGTATCTCAGGGCCTCAACAACCACCCAGGCATGGTGGGCTGTGGCTGGCACCCAGGGTTGTGTGGCTGGGGAGGTGGTTTCCATGGTTCCCTCCCTGCCCTCCCAGGGCCCCCATCCATGCAGGTAACCATCGAGGATGTGCAGGCACAGACAGGCACAATGGCCCAATTCGAGGCTGTCATTGAGGGCGACCCACAGCCCTTGGTGACCTGGTACAAGGTAGGTGTGCAGGTCCAGGTGAGCGAGATTCGGGAATGGCCCCAGGATCTGGGGGACCCACGGGAGATGGGTGCAGTCCACACTGTGCACTTCCTCCCACATCCCCTCCAGACTGGACACACAGCAGGTGTCAGAAGCACTGCTCAGTGAAGGGTGGGGTGATGGGGTCCCCCAGAGTGGGCTGATGGCAGCCCTGTTGATCCTGTGCCTCCAGGACAGCGTCCAGCTGGTGGACAGCACCCGGCTTAGCCAGCAGCAAGAAGGCACCACATACTCCCTGGTGCTGAGGCATGTGGCCTCGAAGGATGCCGGTGTTTACACCTGCCTGGCCCAAAACGCTGGTGGCCAGGTGCTCTGCAAGGCAGAGCTGTTGGTGCTTGGCGGTGAGTTGGTCGACCCCTCCTGGGCCCAGGCTCTGCAGCTGGGCTGGCCAGGTACAGGTCTTGTCTCCATGGGGCAACCTCCCTTCCCATGGGTGGTACCTGGGTGGGTGTGGTCCCTGGGTGGGTGTGGTCCCCTAGTCTTGGGTCCAGGAAGCAGCTCCCATTAACACCACAGCACTGGGTTCCGTGGGGATCAGGGTGGTCACCTTTGCCCATACCAGCTGCTTCCCATTCCTTAGGGGACAATGAGCCGGACTCAGAGAAGCAAAGCCACCGGAGAAAGCTGCACTCCTTCTATGAGGTCAAGGAGGAGATTGGAAGGTAGCACCTAGCCCCCTTTCCCCTGGACAGCCAGATGGCTCCTTTCCTCAGGCCACCTGGGCTCTCCTCACTCCGTCTTTCCTAGGGGTGTGTTTGGCTTCGTGAAAAGAGTGCAGCACAAAGGAAACAAGATCTTGTGCGCTGCCAAGTTCATCCCCCTACGGAGCAGAACTCGGGCCCAGGCATACAGGGAGCGAGACATCCTGGCCACGCTGAGCCACCCGCTGGTCACAGGGCTGCTGGACCAGTTTGAGACCCGCAAGACCCTCATCCTCATCCTGGAGCTGTATCCTGCCCTCAGCCCCTGAGAGGGCTTGAGGAGGGGCATGCAGGGCCAGGCCAGGGCTCAGAGGAGCCATGTGCTTGGTGTCCCCTGCCTGGCTGGGTGGTGGCGACAGCCACCCAGCCGGGAATTTGGGTGGGGAGTCTTCTGTTCCACGGGGCAGTGACTGGAGTCCCCAGGGGGTACTGGTGGCTAGCTGGCCCTGATGACCTGATGCCCTCAGCAAGGATGGTGGGGGTCCACTCCCACTCTGTAGATGGCCTCTTAGAGAGGAAGGAGCTGCTTGGCCTGGCTACTCTGGGGCACACCCTGCCACCCACGTGGCCTTGTCTTGGAGGTCTCCTCTGTCCTCTGGTGCTCTTGACGGTGTCAGCCGGACACATGCCCCACTGCCCCAAGTCGGTGTCCTCTTTGCAGGGAGAGGGTGCTGGATGGGCTCTGTACAGAGGGGACAGGATGCCCCCTCCCACTGTGCCAGTGCAGTGACTGGCCTCAGTCCCCAGCGTCAGCCTGCCGCCCCTCCCTTTTCAGGGCTGCATGCCATCTGGGGTTCAGAGGGGTCCCCACTCCACTCTCCTCAACCCTGAGCATCACCCCCTGCTGCCCCCAGAGATCAGATGTGCCCGTAGTCCTGGTCACCTCATTGTGAGTGTGGGTTTCTGGGGTCAGGCAGGTTTCAGCCTCCCAAGCCTGTTTTTCCTTGATGGGATCCCAGGTGCTCATCCGAGGAGCTGCTGGACCGCCTGTTCAGGAAGGGTGTGGTGACAGAGGCCGAGGTGACTGGGCCTCCGCCTGCCACTGCCCCAGCCATGCACCCTACCCCAGACCCCTCTCAGACACCAGGTCCCTGCAGATACAGTCCCAGCCACAGCCCTCTCTAGCTCAGGGGCCTCTGGGGCTCCCCATGGCCTCCAGGGCGTGTTGACCCCTCAGTCAGGCTCTACACGGCCTGCCACCCCGCCTCACTTGGCCAGCTGACCAGCCCTGCCCACCCCTCCCCAACTGAGGTTCACAAGTCCATCGTATCCTCCCCACCTTTGAGGGATCTCCTGGCTTAGGGGCACACAGGACCCAGGAGGGCTTTGCATATCAGCTGCCGAAGCCAGGAGGAGGCCGGACTTGAAGTGGAGAGGGAGGCTGGGGCTGGGCTCCCACCTGAACAGCAGCCCTTGCTACAGGTCAAGGTCTACATCCAGCAGCTGGTGGAGGGGCTGCACTACCTGCACAGCCACGGCATTCTCCACCTGGACATAAAGGTTAGTATGTCCTCATTGCTGCACCCCAAAGCCTGGGACCTGCAGGCCAGTGGGGCAGGCTCACCACTCCCAGCTTCACTGAGAGGGCTTGCTTGCCTCCAGGGACAGGGAGCTCACCACCTCCAGGCAGCCCTTTGGAGTGGGGTGTGGCTCTGGTGGAGCAGAGGCTGTCCCCAAATGGCTGCACCAGGTGCTCCCCACTGCCTCACCCTGTCCCCGGGCCTCTGGGTGTCCCCACCAGGCCCACCAGCCCCAGGAGTCACCCCTTTAGGGCATGGCTCTCACCTACTCCCAACTCTCCCCGACAGCCCTCTAACATCCTGATGGTGCATCCTGCCCGGGAAGACATTAAAATCTGCGACTTCGGCTTTGCCCAGAACATCACCCCAGCAGAGCTGCAGTTCAGCCAGTACGGCTCCCCTGAGTTCGTCTCCCCCGAAATCATCCAGCAGAACCCTGTGAGCGAGGCCTCCGACATCTGGTGAGTGGGTGGCTGGACCAACGGGTCTGGGTCTGCAGCTTCTCTGGGAAGCCGGTCCCCACAGGTGGCTGGGCCCTCTCCTCTGTCCCAGGGAGGCAGCAGGCAGCCTACTGGTAAGCCAAGGGGTCCTCCCTGAACCCGTCTCCTCCTACAGACCTGGGCTCCCCGCTTCCCTGTGTGTGTGCCTCTTACCTGAGAGCCAGGCCTGGGGCGATGCACAATGTGTGGTTTTGTCTTGCAGGGCCATGGGTGTCATCTCCTACCTCAGGTGAGCAGAGCCCTGCTCCATCAGCTGACCTAAGACCCCTCCCTTGTAGGCCCGCTGAGGGCATGTGCACCGCTGGCTGCTCCCCAGATCAGAGACCCGAGACCCAAGGGGCAACTATCTTGGGAACAGGCGGTCAGCCAACCCTGATAAGAGGTTCCTGCCCAGAGGGTCTCACAAACACCCTGTCATCAGAGGGCTGTGCCGGGTCACGAGGCAGCCAAGCCACTGCCCTGCAGGACCGGGGGTTGTCCAGCAGTCACTCATAACAGCCACTGCTGCCCTGAGGATGACGGTGGTATAGACAGCCTGGACCTCCTCAGCAAGTTGATCCTTAATTCCTAATTTAGGCTGATCTTGATGCCTGCCCCAGACTGGATCCCTATTTCAGACTAAGGCTGGTGCCCACCCAGGCTGACCCTACATCCCTGCCCCAGCCTGAGCCTGGATCCCTATCTCAGACTAAGGCTGGTGCGCACCCAAGCTGACCCTATATCCCTTCTGCTACTTGAGCCCAGATACCCCAGGCTTGGTCTGGGTCCCTGTTCCAAGCTGAGCCTGGATCTCTCTGGGCAAATCAGAGAAACTTGCTGGGATTCTCAGAGCTAGATGGGAGTGGGACTAAGAGCCCATCCGCAGTCAGGGCCTCATCTGAGGGCTAGACCCTCCCTCTGCCTTCAGCCTGACCTGCTCATCCCCATTTGCTGGCGAGAGTGACCGTGCCACCCTCCTGAACATCCTGGAGGGTCGCGTGTCATGGAGCAGCCCCATGGCTGCCCACCTCAGTGAAGACGCCAAAGACTTCATCAAGGCTACGCTGCAGAGAGCCTCTCAGTGAGTGCGCACCCAGGCTTCTCCTGCCGGGGGCCAGTCAGCCCTGCCCCAGGGGGCAACTGACCACCTGACCCCTCCTGAGCCTTCCTCTCCCTGCAGGGCCCGGCCTAGTGCAGCCCAGTGCCTCTCCCACCCCTGGTTCCTGGTGAGTATCAGGGTCAGCCCCACACTATGCAGGCAGAGCCTGAGGCCAACAGGGGCAGGGCCTCTGGGCAACAGGGTGTGTGAGCACAGAACTGTGGCTGTGGCCTGGACTCTGCCCAGCCCAGAGGACGTTTGTCCCTGTACTTTAGTGAGAGGGCTGTGGGAACCTCAAGCTGGAACCACGTTTCAGTGCCCCAGCCCCCAACACCCAGCAGGAGGCAGGGAGAACTGCGAGGAGCTCAGGGACAGGGGGTCGCTGTCACCTCTGACCTCTGACCTTTGCCATCTGCCCCACCTGGACATCTTGGGTGAGGGCTGTGGTGTCCTGGATCCAGGGGATCCCAGGACTGGGGCTGCCCAGCAGGGCTTCCATCATGGGAGGGGCCCCTATCAGGGCACCATGGTCTCCCTGCTATGTGGCTGCCCACCTCGGTCTCCCAGAAATCCATGCCTGCAGAGGAGGCCCACTTCATCAACACCAAGCAGCTCAAGTTCCTCCTGGCCCGAAGTCGCTGGCAGGTGAGCCATGACCATCTGAGTAGGGACCAGTGAAGGGGAAACTGAGGCCCCACAGGGCCAGCTGCGCACCTAGGAGTGCAGGGAAGTGGGGCTGGGCTCCTTTGAGCATGCTGAAAGGAGATGGGAGTCATCTGCTGGGCACAGTGGGGATGGGTGCACAGAGTCCCATGGTGCAGGAGGGTGGAATGACTGTGCCCTGGGGGTAGAGGACCCCAGAGCTCCTGGGTCTCCCCACCTGATGCCTGCTGCCCCCATGCGGTTCCAGCGTTCCCTGATGAGCTACAAGTCCATCCTGGTGATGCGCTCCATCCCTGAGCTGCTGCGGGGCCCTCCTGACAGCCCCTCCCTCGGTGTGGCCCGGCACCTCTGCAGGGACACTGGTGGCTCCTCCAGTTCCTCCTCCTCCTCTGACAATGAGCTTGCCCCATTCGCCCGGGCTAAGTCACTGCCACCCTCCCCGGTTACACACTCGCCACTGCTGCACCCCCGGGGCTTCCTGCGGCCCTCGGCCAGCCTGCCTGAGGAGGCCGAAGCCACTCTGCCCTCTGCCGAGGCCTCAGCTCTGCCTGCATCTCCTGAGGGTGCTGGGCCACCGGCCGCCCAGGGCTGTGTGCCCCGGCACAGCGTCATCCGCAGCCTGTTCTACCAGCAGGCGGGTGAGAGCCCTGAGCATGGGGCCCTGGCCCCGGGGAGCAGGCGGCACCCAGCCCGGCGGCGGCACCTGCTGAAGGGCGGGTACATTGCGGGGGCGCTACCTGGCCTGCGCGAGCCACTGATGGAGCACTGCATGCTGGAGGAGGAGGCTGCCAGGGAGGAGCAGGCCACCCTCCTGACCAAAGCCCCCTCCTTCGAGACCGCCCTCCGGCTGCCTGCTTCTGGCACCCACTTGGCCCCTGGCCGCAGCCGCTCCCTGGACACGGAACATGACCCTCCAAGCACCCCACGCTGCTCCCCAGAGGCCTGCTGTGAGGCACAGCGACTGCCTTCAGCCCCCTCCGGGGGAGCTCCTATGAGGGACATGGGGCACCCTCAGGGCTACAAGCAGCTTCCATCCACTGGTGGCCACCCAGGCACTGCTCAGCCAGAGAGTCCATCCCTGGACCACGCTTGGGGGCAGCCAGCCCCTTTCTGTCATGCCAAGCAGGGTTCTGCCCCCCAGGAGGGCTGCAGCCCCCACTCAGCAGTTGCCCCATGCCCTCCTGGCTCCTTCCCTCTAGGATCTTGCAAAGAGGCCCCCTTAGTACCCTCAAGCCCCTTCTTGGGACAGCCCCAGGTACTCCCTGCCCCTGCCAAAGCAAGCCCCCCGCTAGACTCTAAGATGGGGCCTGGAGACATCTCTCTTCCTGGGAGGCCAAAACCTGGCCCCTGCAGTTCCCCAGGGTCAGCCTCCCAGGAGAGCTCTTCCCAAGTGAGCTCCCTCAGGGTGGGCTCCTCCCGGGTGGGCACAGAGCCTGGCCCCTCCCTCGATGCTGAGGGCTGGTCCCAGGAGGCTGAGGATCTGTCCGACTCCACACCCACCCTGCAGCGGCCTCAGGAACAGGTGACCACGCGGAAGTTCTCCCTGGGGTGTCGCGGGGGCTACGCAGGTGTGGCTGGCTATGGCACCTTTGCCTTTGGTGGAGATGCGGGGGGCATGCTGGGGCAGGGACCCATGTGGGCCAAGATAGCCTGGGCTGTGTCCCAGTCCTCAGAGGAGCAGGAGGAGGCCAGGGCTGAGAGCCCACTGCCCCAGATCAGTGCAAGGCCTGTGCCTGAGGTCAGCAGGGCTCCCTCTAGGAGCTCTCCAGAGCCCACCCCATGGGAGGACGTCGGGCAGGTCTCCCTGGTGCAGATCCGGGACCTGTCAGGTGATGCAGAGGCGGCTGACACAATATCCCTGGACATTTCCGAGGTGGACCCTGCCTACCTCAACCTCTCGGACCTGTACGACATCAAGTACCTCCCATTCGAGTTTATGATCTTCAGGAAAGTCCCCAAGCCCGCTCAGCCAGAGCCACCCTCCCCCATGGCTGAGGAGGAGCTGGCCGAGTTCTCGGAGCCCATGTGGCCCTGGCAAGGTGAAATGGGCCCCCACGCAGGCCTGGAGATCACAGAGGAGCCAGAAGACGTGGATGCGCTGTTGGCGGAGGCTGCCGTGGGCAGGAAGTGCAAGTGGTCCTCACCGTCACGCAGCCTCTTCCACTTCCCTGGGAGGCACCTGCCACTGGATGAGCCCGCGGAGCTGGGGCTGCGTGAGAGAGTGAAGGCCTCCGTGGAGCACATCTCCCGGATCCTGAAGGGCAGGCTGGAAGGTGAACCCCCACCCCACCCCAGGCATCCTTCACGTCCAGGGGCCCCCATTCTGTAACTGGGGCTACTGCACTCCAGGTGACGGCAGGAGGCCCCCGGGGCACCCCCGCCGGTGTCCAGGTGCTGCCCACACCTCCTGTCCCTGCCTCAGGTCTCTGAATCTTGGGGTCACCTCTCCAGCCCTGACAACCCTCCCCACGGGGCAACTGAGACCCAGCCCTGGGACCTAACATAGCTGAGGAGGCCTGGGGAGGCTGTAGGTGGTATGCCCCTGGGGAAAGCATTTGAAGGGGCCAGAGTCTTCCTGAACCAGAATCCTTCCTGACCCCAGAGTCCTCCCGACCAGCCCCAGACCCTCCCTGACCCCAGACACCCCAACGCTGTACTCTCCCAACCCCAGATCCTGCCTGACTGCAGACCCTCCTAACCCCAGATCCTCCTGAGTCCTCCTTGACCCCATAGTCCTCTCTGACCCCAGACCCTCCCCAACTCCATGCCCTACCTGACCCCAGACTCTCCTGACCTCAGGCCTTCCCTGACCCCAAAACCCTTCCCAACCCCAAAACCCTTCACAGCCCCATAGTTCTCCCCGACCACATAATCCTCCCTGGTCGTGGACCCTCCTGACCCCGTGCCTGGAGGTGGGGAGGGTACCTGATATTCGTGTTTCCTCTGTGGCCTGGAAGTCTGAGGAGTGGGCAGTGGGCCAGCCGACCACAGTTGCTTCCTGTCCCAGCTGCTCCGGGTCCTTGCAGCCAGAGGCGGCTGGTGCTACCCAGAGGGGCCAGGCCTCCTGACCATGATCTTCATCGGTCCCCTTCCTCCTGCAGGTCTGGAGAAGGAGGGGCCCCCCAGGAAGAAGCCAGGCCTTGCTTCCTTCCGGCCGTCAGGTCTGAAGAGCTGGGACCGAGGTGAGCAGGCCCAACACAGAGACTGGGCCCCATTGCCTCTCAGGGTCCCACCAGCATGGCCAGACAGGTGGGGAGCAGGCTTGCACTCACAGGGGTGCGGGAACCGATGAGGGGTCCTGGTGGGTGTGGTGAGCTGAGCAGTCTTGGAGGACTTCCTGGAGGAGGAGGTGGTGGTGCAGATGGGCCAGTCTGGGGAGTGGGGAGTCGTGGGTGGTGGGGCAGGGCTCCGCCTGGTGTCCCCACTGTGGGGTCCAGGCCATGCTCTGGGGCCTGGAGGTCACCCCCGAAGGCTGATCTCATCCTCCCTCCTCAGCGCCGACATTCCTAAGGGAGCTCTCAGATGAGACTGTGGTCCTGGGCCAGTCAGTGACACTGGCCTGCCAGGTGTCGGCCCAGCCAGCTGCCCAGGCCACCTGGAGCAAAGGTAAGAAGCTATTCCAGGGGCTGGGAGCTGGTGAAATCGGGTGAGTGGCCATCGCCAGCCCCACAGGATGCCTCGCTGTCCAGAGGGAAACTGAGGCCCAGGGAGAGGTGTGAGGCCTGGCTGTGGCATGAGGCTTGCTCTGTACTTTTGCAGATGGAGCCCCCCTGGAGAGCAGCAGCCGTGTCCTCATCTCCACCACCCTCAAGAACTTCCAGCTTCTGACCATCCTGGTGGTGGCAGCTGAGGACCTGGGTGTGTACACCTGCAGCGCGAGCAATGCGCTGGGGACAGTGACCACCACGGGCGTCCTTCGGAAGGCAGGTGTGTGGGCCACACTGGGGGTGGGCCAGGGAGGCTGGGCCAGGGCTGCTGGGAAGCCTCATCCTCCGTGGAATGCTTCCGGGCCCATGCATTGGCCGCTGAGGCGGCCGCTCCCCGACCCTGAGCAGCCCACATCCCTATGGGGCCAGGCACCGCACACGGCCAGGGCTGCAGGAGGCCCGAGAAGGTCAACAGAGTTCTGACCACACGGGCTGCCCTAGGCTGGTGGGAGGTCCTGAGCTGGTTCCAGCAGAAGGAACCAGCCTTGGGAAGGATGGCCGGATGCAGTTGCTGACGTTACAGGGCTCGGAAGGAAGCCTGTTCATCCACGCTCCCTGCCAGGGAGAAAGCCCATCCCATTGGCCACTTGCCAGGAGAACTGAGTTTCTTGGGCACATGACCCATGGCATCATCTTCCCATGTTCCTTCCACGCCCATCCCTCCAGCCCATGCAGGAGTGGGCTGCTTCCGGTTCCATATCTCAATCAAAGTTGAGTTCCAAGCACAACACAGTTCCCTGGGCATGTTTCTGAGGTAGTCAGGATGGGGGCTACAGGCCTAGCTCTGGGACCCCTGGCCCAATGACCAGAGTGGGCCAGCCTGCCTGAACCTGTGTAGGGCAACCCAGTGAAGCCCAGCAGCCCCACCAGGGCCCCTCTGACCAGAGCCTGGGCCCCTGCACAGGGTTCTGGTCACACCGCGGTGAATGGGCCAGCCCAGGAGCGGGTTCTGGCAGGGCAGACACCTCCCCAGCCCCTCGCCAGGAGAGGCCCCTCCTACCATTCCTCACTGTGATTGGACCCTGAATGAACAGGACCAGGGAGGGTGGGCTCCAGAGCCCTGGTAGCTGCCAGGGTGAGGCAGGGGCCGGCCAGATATTGCCCCCTGGAGGCTGGGTGCCCACCCTGGAGTCACTGACCATTGGGCAGTGCCTTGCAGAGCGCCCCTCATCCTCGCCATGCCCGGATATTGGGGAGGTGTACGCGGATGGGGTGCTGCTGGTCTGGAAGCCCGTGGAATCCTATGGCCCTGTGACCTACATTGTGCAGTGCAGCCTAGAAGGTATGAGGTGGCCCCTGTGCCCAAGGCTCCGGCCACCCCTCATGGGGGCCATGTCGAGGGGCCCTTGGGGAGATGCCTGGCCTGCTCTGTGCCCATGGTTGGCCTCAGGGAAGGGTTTCTCCACCCCCACTGATGTGGTGTGCAGAGGCCTCAGTAGCCCCTCACGTGCTCCTGTGTGGCCAGGTGGCAGTTGGACCACACTGGCCTCTGACATCTTTGACTGCTGCTACCTGACCAGCAAGCTCTCCCGGGGCGGCACCTACACCTTCCGCACGGCATGTGTCAGCAAGGCAGGAATGGGCCCCTACAGCAGCCCCTCGGAGCAAGTCCTCCTGGGAGGGCCCAGCCACCTGGGTGAGCCACACCACACTCAGGGCTTGGAGGGTGGGAACAGCAGCTGGAAGACCCAGATTATGCTCCCTCCTGTGCAGGGTCTCCATAGCTGTCCACTTCCTTCTGGGGAGAGACCTGCTCCTGGGCTTGGCATTCGAGGCCTACACACTTCAGGGGCTACCTCACCCCCAAGGCCCCCCCTTCACTCACCTACACTTCCATACACTTGTTGGTGAGCCCACAAGTCCATTCTGCTTCATGCTGAATGTTGGTAGTGAGTGTTGACAGTGACTGCCCCTTGCTGCCTCTAGCTTTGGTGGAGGAATGCTGGGGTTGATTAGTAATGTCTGTCCTGGGCTCAAGACAGACAGAGAGGGCATGATTGCTATGGGTGGTCCATTCTCAAATGCCCCTGCAGCCCTCATACACACCCTCACTCAGGTTGGCTCTCACTGTTTGCTGTACCCCCTCCCTGTCCCCGTACCCCCAGAACCTGAGGAACAAAAGGTGGGAGTGTGTAGGAGCTCAAAGCCCCAGTTGTCAGGGTACCTGGGAAAGGGTGATGGGAGAGGTAGGGAGAGCTGGGGCTGTGGGGATGCCCTCTTCACCCCCTCTTATGGCCTGCCCCTCCTCCTACAGCCTCTGAGGAGGAGAGCCAGGGGCGGCCAGCCCAACCCCTGCCCAGCACAAAGACCTTCGCATTCCAGACACAGATCCGGAGGTGCAGGGGCCTCGGGGGCTGCAGGCGGGTGGGGCCAGGGCCTGGACCCCCCCTTGCTGGCCACCCATGGCCCTACACCCACCTTCTCGCTAAGCTGGGCTCCTGCTGTTCTGAGTGTTGGGAATCGGGGAATGGGAGGGGATCACCCACCAGCCTGACCGCTGTCCCCTTGAGCAGGGGCCGCTTCAGTGTGGTGCGGCAGTGCTGGGAGAAGGCCAGCAGGCGGGCGCTGGCGGCCAAGATCATCCCCTACCGCCCCAAGGACAAGACGGCAGTGCTGCGTGAATACGAGGCCCTCAAGGGCCTGCGCCACCCGCACCTGGCCCAGTTGCATGCAGCCTACCTCAGCCCCCGGCACCTGGTGCTCATCTTGGAGCTGTGCTCTGGGCCCGAGCTGCTCCCCTGCCTGGCTGAGAGGTGAGGGTGGCCTGGGGTGGCATGGTTGAGCTGATGGACTGATGGACGCAGGCCTCTGGGGTGGGGCCGGAGGACCAGGCCCCTCTGCACAGCCCGGTGGCCCCCACCCTGGAGCCTGGACTGAGCAGCTTCTGCCCCCCAGGGCCTCCTACTCAGAATCGGAGGTGAAGGACTACCTGTGGCAGATGCTGAGCGCCACCCAATACCTGCACGCCCAGCACATCCTGCACCTGGACCTGAGGTCTGAGAACATGATTATCACCGAATACAACCTGCTCAAGGTCGTGGACCTGGGCAATGCACAGAGCCTCAGCCAGGAGAAGGTGCTGCCCTCAGAGAAGTTCAAGGACTACCTAGAGACTATGGGTACGTGTGTGGACAGTTGGGGGGAACTCACCTGGGGCGGGGGGCAGGAAGAAGCCCCCTCTCCTCCAGTGCTGTCCCCTCTCCCAGCTCCACTGCCACCCACTCAGCCGCACACCTGGCCCACACACCTGTGCCTCCACCTGTCCCACCTGTGCCCCTCCACCTGAGCCCAACCACATGTGCCCCTCCCAGCTCCAGAGCTCCTGGAGGGCCAGGGGGCTCTTCCGCAGACAGACATCTGGGCCATCGGTGTGACAGCCTTCATCATGTGAGTCCTCCAGCCTGTCTGGGGGTTACTAGGTGGGCTGGGTAGTCTCCTCCCTCCACCCGAGGGTGACCTCACGGCCCCTGCACCCCCATACCCGAGGGTGTCCTCACGGCCCCTGCATCCCCGTCCACCCGAGGGTGACCTCACGGCCCCTGCACTGGCCACCCGTGGGTGACCTCCGTGCTCCTGCATCCCCTCTACCTCCGCCCTGGTCTACCCGAGGAGGGTGACTTCAGGGCCCGTGCACCTGCCACCTGTGCAGGCTGAGCGCCGAGTACCCGGTGAGCAGCGAGGGTGCACGCGACCTGCAGAGAGGACTGCGCAAGGGGCTGATCCGGCTGAGCCGCTGCTACTCGGGGCTGTCCGGGGGCGCCGTGGCCTTCCTGCGCAGCACTCTGTGCGCCCAGCCCTGGTAAGGCGCGCCCCTCTCCTCCTTCTCCCCGCCCCCTCCTCCTTCCGTCCCGCCCCGCCCCGCTACTCTCTTTCCCCTCCGCCCTCTCCCCTCCCCGTCCCTCTCCCCTTTTCCACTCCCCTTCCCCACACCCCTCCAGCCGCTGGGCCACGCGCTGAGCGTTTGTCGGTTCCAGGGGCCGGCCCTGCGCGTCCAGCTGCCTGCAGTGCCCGTGGCTGACAGAGGAGGGCCCGGCGTGTTCGCGGCCCGCGCCCGTGACCTTCCCTACCGCGCGACTGCGCGTCTTCGTGCGCGATCGCGAGAAGAGACGGGCGCTGCTG
Organism: Mandrillus leucophaeus; assembly: GCF_000951045.1. Classification (NCBI taxonomy): domain Eukaryota; kingdom Metazoa; phylum Chordata; class Mammalia; order Primates; family Cercopithecidae; genus Mandrillus; species Mandrillus leucophaeus. Next base: position 160,686 of record NW_012107964.1, on the reverse strand, counting down.
TACAAGAGGCACAACCTGGCCCAGGTGCGCTGAGGGTCGCTCGGGGCCGCACCTCTCGGTCTCCCCGCTGGGGCTCGCTGCAGACGCGCCAATAAAAACGCACAGCCGGGCGAGAAGTCTTCCGTCTCTTTGCATTATTTTCTTTTGGGAAGGGGAGGGAGTGAGGGCTCTGTCCCCGCCTTTCTGGCTGGGACGCCGATCAGGCTGCCCAGCTGTGTCTGGGCCTGCGAGGCCCTTAGAAGGCGTCCTTAGGGGTCGCTCCCTCACTCCCATGCTCCGCGCGTTCAGCCCCGCGGGGCGTCTCCATCCTCACACCCGTGCGCGTTTATTCCACCCGCCGTGCGCCTTCCTCTCTTCCATCACGCTGACCTCCAGCCCCGCAGCCCGCTTTCTCCGCCGTCGGGCCAGCGGCTTGTTTCCAGAACTTCTCTGCCCCAGGAAGAGTTCTTGGGCAAAGTGTGCAAGCGAGGGCGGGGAGCCGCGGGCCACGATCCGCTGGCGGAGAGAAGGCTTCAGAGTCGCTGGCGCGTGGCCTCGGTGAAAAGCAACCCAGTATTTGAGATTCCAGGGGCAATGACTGCGCTGGCCGAGCCCCGCCCTGCCCCTTGCCAGGAGTGCGGGAAGCCAGGGCCGTGGGGTGTGCGCATTGTCGCTCAAACGCTCCTGAACGCCCTTTCTCCTACTCTTCTTTGACGTGGGAAAGGGAACTTGAGATAGGTGCAGCCCAGGAGACCTGGGAGCTGGCAGGGAGGGCCTTCTCCTCTTGCAGATAAAACCTTTTGCAGAGGTCCCTCAGACACAAGGCCAGGCCACTTATACCTATGTCTGAGCACAGGTGGAGAGAAGGCTAACCGACCACTCTTGGCTAAAATGAGTCACGGTGATTCCTGGCCAGCTTAGATTTATGGAGACATCCAGTGATGGAGTTGTCCTGGCTCTCTCTGACAGCATGCAACCCAGAGTGAGGCCCCGTCGTTTTAAACACTCCTTTTAATCACCAAAACATTCAGCTCTTCATTGCATCCTCTTCTGGAGCAGCCCCAGGGTTCCCAGGGTGGGGATATGTTCTCCACTGTCCCCAGCAATAAGGTCAACTTGTTGGACAACAGCTTCGTTTCTGGGGGGCTGGGGCTGCAGGGTGTAGACCGCAGTCTCTGCCCTCCTGATTCTTAGCTCATCTCAGGGACCTAATGCTGATGGGTTCATTCTGCAGTATCCAAATGCTGAACACCTCCCCTGAAATCTTACTAAGCCCAGGACACTTTGAATTAAAATCCAAGCATCAGCCAGGCAAGCCTGGGATTACAGGCTTACACCTATAATCCCAGCACTTTGGGAGGCTGAGGTAGGAAGATCACTTGAGCCCAGGAGTTCAAGACCAGCCTGGGCAACAACCCTTGTCTCTACAAAAAATAAAAAATTAGCTTGGCGTGGTGGTGCATGCCTGTGGTACCAGCTACTCGGGAGGTGAGCCCAGAGGTCAAGGCTGCAGTGAGCTGTGATTGTGCCACTGCACTCCAGCCTGGACCACAGAGCAAGACCCTGTCTCTAAAAAGAAAACAAATCCAAACATCTTCTAACTTGAACTGACTGCCCTCACTCCCTCTGCTCCCACACTGCCTCTGACTTTACCTTCCTCCTCCTTTACGACCTCCTGAGAGTCAGCGTGTCACCACTCAATGCATTACAAAGGGCACAGGCACCGTGCACTCACTTTCCCATGATGCTGATGTCAGGGTGGGGTGGGGGGGGGAAGGTAGTATCTTTTCCTCACCCATTGCAAGGCATATGGATGAACCTTGCATGTATGGCCCCAATCACAAAGACAGGTTAACAAGATAAAGCATGACACACATCTATTTAACAAAAAGTTTTATGTGACAAGTGAGCCTTCAGAAACAAAAACCCAAAAAAACAGGCAAATCTGTCTATTTTTTATGCTTGGGTTTGATGAAGAATGAACAGTCATGTAAAAATACGCTTAGAAAAAAAGCAGGTGTAACTTAATGGTAATAAACTGGGGGCAACTGGCCAAGGCCTGTTTATTCAGATTCTTCTTGGCCTCTGGAATGAGGATCCTATGACCTGCTTTTGGGGGAGGTAGGTCAGATAATTCTCTTATGGCTTCCTTCAAGGAAGAAAGGCAGGAGAAGGTCAGAGAGAGACAATTTCCTTCAGCATGAGATACTCAGCATGTCAAGGTGCCATATTTTGGGGTATTACATTCTAAGCCCCATCACTGACATCTCACAAAACTGTAGTACAATATGATGACCATTAAGACTGGTACAGTCAGGACAGAGAACATTTCCATCTCGAGAAATCCCTTATGCTGCCCAAAAAGGCATAAAAATAACCACACCCACTTTCCTCCCACGGCAACACTCCTTAACCCTGGCACTCAACAATTTGTTCTGCACTAATATAGCTTTGTCATTTTAGGAACATTCTATAAATGGAATAATCCTATATGTGGTATCTTTTGCCTGGCATCTCTGGAAATTCATGAAGGCTGCTGCATATGTCAATAGTTCATTCCTTTTTATTGCTGCAGAATATTCCATATTATGGATACACCACTGTTTCTTTAACCACTTATCCATTGAAGGACATTTGGGTCATTCCCAGTGTTGGGAGATTACAAATAAAGCTGCTATAATCATTCATGTACAGGTTGCTGTGTGACTGTAAGTCTTCATTATTCTGGGATAAATGCCCAAGAATGCAACGGCTGTGTTGTGTTGTCATTTCATTGGACAGTTTTGTATCCCCTTGTGGGTGAAATATCCATTCATGTCTTTTGCCCATTTTCTAACTGGATGGTTTGTTTACTTAATGTTGAGGATGAAGAGTTCCACGTATATTCTGGAGACCAGCCATTTGCCATATATGTGGTTTTCAAATATGTTCTCCCACTTTTGGGCTTGTCTTTTCTTCCTCCTAACAGAGACTTTTCTTTTTTGAGGCAGCATCTCAGTCTGTTGCCCAGGCTGGAGTGCAGTGGCACAACCATGGCACATTGCAGTCTTGAATTCCTGGGCTCAAGAAATCCTCCCACCTCAGCCTCCTGAGTAGCTGGAACTAAAGGTGTATGCCATCACACCTGGCTAATTTACTTTATTTATCTTTTTTTTAGAGATGGGGTCTCACTGTCTGTTGCCCAGGCTGGTCTCAAACTCCTGGGCTCAAGAGATTTTCTCGCCTCAGCCTCCCAAAGTGCTGGGATTACAGGCGTGAGCTACCTCACCTTAACAGGGTCTTTCACAGAGCAAAAGTTGTTAAATTAAAAAAGTTTTAAGCTGTGATAAAATACACATAACGTTTATCACTCAACCATTTTCAAGTGTACAGTTTTTTTTTGTTGTTTTTTTTTTTCTTTTTTAGACAGAGTCTTGCTCTGTTGCCCAGGCTGGAGTGCAGTGGCACAATCTCAGCTCACTGCAACCTCCGCCTC
>NW_012107964.1:144897-157172 GCF_000951045.1 Mandrillus leucophaeus | reverse complement strand
GCCATCAAACCCGGCTAATTTTTTGTATTTTTAGTAGAGACGGGGTTTCATCATGTTGGCCAGGTTGTTCTCAAACTCCTGACCTCAGGTGATCCCCCTCAGCCTTCCAAAATGCTGGGATTACAGGCATAAGCCACCGTGCCCAGCCAAGTGTACATTTCTGTATTGTTAATTATATTCACATGTGGTGCAACCATCACCATCATCCATCTCCAGAACTCTTCATCTTGCAAAACTGAAACTCTGTCCTCATTAAAACCCATTCTCCCTCCTCCCAGGCCCTGATAGCCCCCATTCTACTTTCTGTCATTATGAACTTGATTTCCTTTGATACTGAGGAAAGAAAGAGACCCTCTCATATTGTTTTATACTCAGTACCTGTTTTAAGAAAAAACAAGGAAGCAAAACCAAAGACAGGCAGCCTGGCGCCAGACCCAAAACCAGGCCTGGGCCTGCCTGGCCTAAACCCAGTAGTTAAAAATCAACTCATAACTTAGAAACCAATGTTATTCATATATTCCAGACATTGTATAGAAGAACATTGTGAAACTCCCTGTCCTGTTCGGTTTCACTCTGACCACCAGTGCATGCAGCCCCTGTCACGTACCCCCTGCTTGCTCAAATCAATCACGACCCTTTCATGTGAAATCTTTAGTGTTGTGAGCCCTTAAAAGGGACAGAAGTTGTGCACTCGGGGAGCTTGGATTTTAAGGCAGTAGCTTGCCGATACTCCCAGCTGAATAAAGTGTTTCCTTCTACAACTCAGTGTCTGAGAGGTTTTGTCTGCGGCTCGTCCTGCTACATTTCTTGGTTCCCTGACCGGGAAGCCAGGTAACTGACAGACGGCTGAGGCAGCCCCTTAGGCGGCTTAGGCCTGCCCTGTGGAGCATCTCTGTGGGGGACTCCGGTCAGCCCGAGTGACGTGATCCAAAGCGCGCTCCAGGGTAGGCAATTCCCCGGGTGGAACGCCTTGCCAGAGCAGTGCATAGCAGGCCACCGTGGAGGATTAACACAGTGGCTGAACACCGGGAAGGAACTGGCATTTGGAGTCTGGAGATCTGAAACTTGGTAAGACTAGTCTTTGGAACTTGCCCACTCCATTTGAGTGGGAGCGTGGCCTGATCACCCATGGCGTGCCTTTATTGGCACTTTGGTGTTGGTTTTGGTTTTGACTTGGTTTGAATTGCTTGACAGGACTGGTCTTGGAAACTTGCCTCCTCCATTTGAGTAGAAGCGTGGCCTGATCGCCCATGGTATGCCTGTACCGGCACTTTGGTTTTTGTTTTTGACTTGACTTAGATTGCTTGATACTTTGGTTTTGGTGTTGACCTGGCTTGGATTTCTGTATACTCTGATTTTGGTTTTGATTTTGGTTTGGTGTCAACTGCAGAAGTGTGTGTGTGCGCTTTTTACCTGTTTTTTGTTTGGTGGTGTGCGCGTTGTGTGAGTGTGGTGTTTTGTCTCAAAGAAGCATGGGTCAGGCACAAATAAGCCCACCCTACTAGGAACTATGTTGAAAAATTTCAAGAAAGGAAAAAAAAGGGGGGAGGCAGAATTTATATAAAAAGAATGTTATATGGTAAATTCTTGTCCTGAAATAAATTAACTGGTTATTTAAAAATTTAAAAAAAGTTTGTAATAAGTCAGAAAGTTGAGACATGTCAAAAAATTGAAAAAGTTGTGAAAGAAAAAAAGTTATAAAAAATTTTTATGCAAAAAATGTTATATAATTTAAAAGTAATAAGGCTTCCTGAGTACTACTGAAAAAACAGTTTATGTGCAAGGTATATAAAAAAAGTAAAATATACCTTTAGTAAAGATTATAAGGAGACATAAGAATGTGGATTTTTACCTACCTTAAAAGGTTAAAGAAATGATTGTTTTAAAAGTTTAAGCAAGTTTTAAAACATTAATTATAAAGAAAATTCTGTGTGTAAACATATTAGCTAAAGTTAAAAAGGTATCATCCAGTTTTTCTGTGAACTGGACATTAAAGTAAAAATGCAACAGGTTTTTCTTAAAGCATCAACCTGCTCTTTAACAAATATTATAAAAGGTTAAAAATAATCTATAAAATCTTATCTTATGGTCGAACATGAAAAATTGGATAAATATGTCTACAAGGTTCTATTAAAATTAAGTTTAACATTAATAACACAGTAATATAAAGGTAAAATTTAGCTTATCTGATATAAAACTCATACAAAAAGCAATATTAAATATAAAATGGTGTTTAGTTTTTTTTGGTCTAAAAACTAATAAAAATAGGTGCTAAAGGAAACATTCATTTTACTAGAAGATCATAGAAGTTAAAGACTTAAACTTTGGCAATTAAGACAGCATACCAAAGATGCAAATGCCTGATTGAAATGGATCAAATATTCCATCTGCACGTTAAACAAAAGCAATTGTTATGCTTATGCACATGGCAGGCCAGAGGCCCTGACTGTCCCCCTTCCACTAAGGTGGTCCTCCAGCCGACCAGGCATGGGCTGCATGGTAGCTGTTTTCCAGGATTCTACAGCCTGGAATAGTAAGTCATGCCAAGCACTTTCTGCTATATCCCAAAGTCGCTGCGGGGCAGCCCCTGAGGGGCATCCGGCTTCCATCTCCCAACACTAAGTTCACTTTGTATCTCTCATGGGAGGGAGGAGACTTAGCATTCCTTGGAGACCTGAAGGGATGCAGTGAGCTTAAGAATTTTCAAGAGCTTATCAATCAGTCAGCCCTTGTTCATCCCTGAGCGGATGTGTGGTGGTATTGTGGTGGACCTTTACTGGGCACTCTGCCAAATAACTAGAGTGGCACTTGTGCTTTAGTCCATTTGGCTATCCCTTTCACCCTGGCATTTCATCACCAGAGGAAGAAAATAATAATAATAATAATAAGACATTGTAAAGTGAGAGGAGCCCCTTACAGGTCTTTCAACACTCATATCTATTTAGATGCAATTGGAGCCCCACAAGGAATACCAGATCAATTTAAAGCTTGAAATCAAATAGTTACAGTATTTAAGTCAATATTTTGGTAGATGACAGTCAATAAAAATGTAGATTAAATAAATTACATCTATTACAACCAATAGCAACGAGTTTTTCATGAGTTAAAAAGAAAAACTCATGTCGGCCCCAGCCCTGAGGCTACCTGACCTGACAAAACTCTTTACACTCTATGTGTCAAAAAAAAAAAAAAAGGCAGTTGGAGTTTTAACCCAGACTGCAGGGCCCTGGCCAAGGCCAGTGGCCTATCTCTCAAAACAACTAGAGAGGGTTTCCAAAGGCTGGCCCCCATGTCCAAGGGCCCTGGCAGCAATGGCCCTGTTAGCACAAGAAGCAGATAAGCTAACTCTTAGGCAAAACCTAAACATAAAGTCCCCCCGTGCTGTGGTGATTTTAATAAATACCAAAGGACACCATTAGCTAATAAATGCTAGACTAACTAGATACCAAAGCTTGCTCTGTGAAAATCCCCACATGACCATTGAAGTTTGCAACACCCTAAACCCCGCCACCTTGCTCCTGGTATCAGAGAACCCAGTTAAACATAACTGTGTATAAGTATTGGACTCAGTTTATTCTAGTGGGCCCAATCTCCAAGACCATCCTTAAACATCAGTAGACTGGGAGCTCTACGTGGATGGGAGCAGCTTCACTAACCCCTGCAAAGTGACTCTGAAAAAGACGACAAACCCTGCTCCAGTCACACGCGGAAGCTGACTAGTCCATGCACGGCCAAAGCATGAGGAAACTCATCGTGGGACTCATTTTCCTTAAAATTTGGACTTGTAAAGTAAGGACTTCAACTGGCTTTCCTCAGACTGAGGGCTGTTCCCAGTATATACATCAAATCACTAAGGTAGGACAAAAGATTGCTACAGTCCTATTATTTTATGGTTATTATAAGTGTACCAGGACTCTAAAAGAAACTTGTTTATATAATGACACCCAGTACAAAGTATGTAATCCAGGAAGTGACCAGCCCTATGTGTGCTATGGCCCCTCTGAACCTCCCATGATCACAGTTTTTAAAATAAAAGTAAGGGCTGGTCCTTTTCTAAGCGACACAAATAAAGTAATAGCTAGAACAGAAGAAAGAGGGGTCCCCAAAAATGTAACCTTAAAATTTGATGCCTGTGCCGCTATTAATAGTAAGCAGCATGAGATGGGATGCGGTTCTCTAGATTGGGAAAAAAGTTACACAGCAGAAAATAAGTATATCTGTCAAGAATCATATTTAGGTGAGATGTGTCAATACTGGTCTTGTGTCATTTGTGCTACTTAAAAAAAATAAAAATAAAAAAGATCCTGTTTGGCTCCAAAAGGGAAAAGTCAGTCCCTCCTGCACCAGTGGGAGTTGCAACCCTTTAGAATTGGTAATCACAAACCCCTCAGACCCAAAATGGAATTTAAAAAAATACGTAACATTAGGCATTGATGGAAAAGGACTAGATCCTAGCGTAAGCATCCTAATAAAAGGAGAGGTTCAAAGACACTCTGCAGAACCAGTATTTCAGACTTTCTATGAGGAACTAAATGTGCCAGTACCTGAGATTCCAGGAAAATCTGAAAATTTGTTTTTGCAATTAGCTGAACATGTAGCCTGGTCTCTAAAAGTCACTTCATGTTATGTTTGTTGAGGAACCGTAACAGGAGATCAATGGCCATGGGTAGCCTGAGAATTAGTTCCTACAGACCCAGTTCCTGATGAATTCCCAGCCCAAAAGAACCACCCTGACAATTTTTGGGTTCTAAAAGTCTCAGTTATCAGACAGTATTGCATAGCTAGAAAAGGAAAAGGATTCACTCATTCTGTAGGGCGGCTTAGTTGTCTTGGGCAAAAGCTGTATAATAGCACCGCACAAACAGTTACATGGTGGAGTTCCAATTATACAGAAAGAAATCCATTCAGTAAATTTCCAAGGTTGCAGACTGTCTGGGCCCACCCAGAATTCCACCACGACTAGACTGCCCACACTGGGTTATACTGGATATGTAGACATAGAGCCTGCGCTAAGCTGCCTGACCAGTGGACAGGTGGTTGTGTTATTGGCACTATTAAACCATCTTTCTTCTTACTGCCCATAATAACAGGTGAACTTCTGGGCTTCCCAGTCTATGCTTCCCACGAAAAACAAAGCATAGCCATAAGTAATTAGAAAGATGGTGAATGGCCCCCTGAAAGAATCATACAATACTATGGACCCACCACTTGGGCACAAGATGGTTCATGGGGATATCGGACCCCCATCTACATGCCCAACCAAATCATATGGTTACAAGCTGTTTTAGAAGTTATTACAAATAAAACCGGTCAAGCCTTGACTATTCTGGCCCAGCAAGAAACTCAGATAAGAAATGCTATCTATCAAAATAGATTGGCTCTCGACTACTTGCTAGCAGCTGAAAGAAAGGTCTATAAGAAATGTAACCTTACTAATTACTGTCTACACATAGATAATCAAAGGCAAGTAAAGGCATAGTTAAAAATGTGACAAAACTGGCACATGTACCCATGCAAGTGTGGCACAGACTTAATCCGGGAGCCATGTTTGAAAATTAGTTTCCAGCACTGAGGAGATTTAAAACTCTTATAATAAAAGTTATAATAGTAATAAGAACCTGCTTCCTGCTCCCTTGTTTGCTACCTGTACTTCTTCAAATGATAAAAAGCTTCATTGCTACCTTAGTTCACCAAATGCTTCAGCACAAGTGTGCTATATATATAAATCACTATCAATCTATTGCACAGAAAGACATAAGTAGCAAAAATAAGAGTGAGAACTCCTACTAATAAAAAGTGAGAGTCTCAAAGGGGGGAAATGAGGAAAGAGAGAGACCCTCTCATATTGTTTTATATTGTTTTATACTCAGTACCTGTTTTAAGAAAAAACAAGGAAGTAAAATCAAAGACGGGCAGCCTGGCGCCAGACCCAAAACCAGGCCTGGGCCTGCCTGGCCTAAATCCAGTAGTTAAAAATCAACTCATAACTTAGAAACCGATGTTATTCATAGATTCCAGATATTGTATAGAAGAACATTGTGAAACTCCCTGCCCTGTTCTGTTTCACTCTGACTATCGGTGGTGCATGCAGCCCCTGTCATGTACCCCCTGCTTGCTCAAATCAATCATGACCCTTTCATATGAAATCTTTAGCATTGTGAGCCCTTAAAAGGGACAGAAATTGTGCACTTGGGGAGCTCGGATTTTAAGGCAGTAGCTTGCCAACGCTTCCAGCTGAATAAAGCGTTTCCTTCTACAACTCGGTGTCTCAGAGGTTTTGTCTGCGGCTCGTCCTGCTACATTTCCTCACGTAAGTAGAGTGCTGTGGTATTTTCCTTCTGCGACTGGCTTATTTCACTTAGCATAGTGTCTTCCAGGTTCATCCATGGTGGTTTTGCTTGACTGAGAGACTAGGCTGTGCAGTGCCAACATTCAGACCGATCAGGAGTTCCCAAATAGTTCTCAGGGCTGTTTTATTGTTCACAGGTCTCACTCATCTTGGGGGAGTCAGAAAATCACAGTGGATAGGGGGAAGGACAAAATGTGTCTGAACCAGAGCAAGAACTGTAGGAATGAGCATGAGTCACCATAGGAGTTGCTGGACTATCCGCTCAGAGAGTTATGTGTGAAATAAACATGGTCTGAATCTGAAACCCCTCAAGGACCAGAACACTGGCCACATAGGATGGATTAGGACTGTGTCTCTTGTCCCAAGTAACTTTCCAGTAAGGACAAATACAACACAGCCCGGGCACCAACCGACCAAAATGATGGCAAATAGTAACAATTAACACTAACAACAGGGCTTAACACCATTTATAGCACCTGTTATGCTTTAGGCATTACTGCAGGGAAATTACTCATATTATCCTAATATATCAAAACTGTACAAAGGAAAAGCTCTCTTAAATGGCGTTTCTCCTCTGCTCTCACGCCACAGCAGCAATCAGCACAAAAGAAGATTCTGTGGCCAAACCTGTGAGGTTTCTCCCCACCACCAAGCAGCGGACATCAGCTGGGTGTCCTCAGTCCAATTCCAACACTATCTACCTGGAGATAGTGTCAGACCCCACAGGATTGGGGCTCACTTCCCAAGACTGCCCCCCACACAGACACCAGTCAAAAGTCCAGGCCTTTGGAACATCTGACCAACTGGCTTCAAGTTGGGGTTTCCACAAGCCCCTGTTTGTGTTCCATTAATATGCTAGAGTGGCTCACAGAACTCAGTGAAACACTTACTTATGTTTACTGCTTTATTAAGAAGGATGTTACAAAGGATACAGATGCATAGGGCAAAGTATGAAGGAAGAAGCACGGAACCACTCTGCCCTCTTTGGGCATACTGTTTCCCAGGAACCTCCACATGTTCAGCTATCTGGAAGCTCTCTGAATCCAGTCCTTTTGGGTTATGGAGGCTTCATTACATAGGCATGATTGATTAAACCATTGGCCACTGGTGAGCAACTTGACCTTCAGCCCCTATCCCCTCCCTGGAGATTGGGTGTGGGGCTGAAAGTCCCAACTCTCTACTCCTGCCTTTATCTTTCCAAGGACCAGCCCCACCCTGGAACCAATCAGACAAAAGGCATTCTAAAGAAGACACTCTGGCAATCCCAAGGATTTTATGAGTTATGAGCCAGTAACTGTGGGTGAAAAAAACATATATATACACACACACACACACACACACATATATAATCACAATAACTTAGTATCTAGGAAATAGAAAGCTATGGCAATAAAAGGCAAAATTGATAACTGGTGCATTGGTAATCATAGTAGAAGATTTTAATATACTGTGTTTAGAAATCAATAGGTCATATATATAAAAATAAATCAATTTCTGTAACTATTGATGGCATCACTGGAAACACTTATGTGATAGACAGGAAGACAGTACTTTGAAACCAGCAAATGAAGGATTCATATTACTTTCAGATATCCAGAGGCCATCCACATAAATGACCAGGCATTGGGTCAAAATCCTCTCAAAGTGGAGATCATACAGCCCACATTTCCTGGCCACTGTGAAATGACATTAGTCACTGTCAATCAAAGAATAAACAGCAAGTTATAGCTAGCCACTTGGTCATTTTAGAAAACATCCTAAATAATTTCTCCATTAAATGGGAAAACCAAACTAATAATTAATTTTAAAGAGGTATCCTAAGGAGGAAGGAAGGAGGCTGGCAGCAAAGGACATTCCTTGATTTCCCCAGCTCTAGGAATTCTTAGTTTAATGTTGGGAAAATTATTTATTCTGGTCATAACAGGTTTCCTTTGGTAACATGAAAATGAGATTACTACAGAACCTAGAACATTAAATTAAAAATTCAAGTTTTTAAAATACCATGCAAATTTTTACTACCATATGGTACAGAAACAAAAAGCATTCAGAATGCAAATAATTGGCTTATATCCTGAGACCCTGCATTCTGTATCCAAAGGTTGATGTGTCTTCAACACAGATGTCCACATGCTCACCTGCAGATAAGGATACTGGTGCCTTGGGCAACTGGGCTAAGAGATAAGATAGGTATATAGATATGCACAGATATAAATATATGATAGAGATACAAAGATATAAAGACGGAGGCAGATAAATATAGAAATGATAGATGGATATGATAGACATCTAGAAGATAGAGAAGATAAATAGATGATATAGGTAGAGATACAGACAGAGATATATTGAAAAATAGATAATAGAGCTATAGAAGATAGATATCTACAGCTATAGATAAATGGATTGATTGAGATAGAAGATAGACACAGGTAGATAGATATGCTAGTTAGAGATATGGATGGATGGATATAAATACTACAGATAGAAGATAGAGACAGTTATATGATAGGTAGATGTAATAGAATAGATAGACATGACAGATATACAGAGATATAGAAGATAGAGATGTAGAGATATACAAAGATAGATAGTTAGATGCATACATTTAAGGCAATTGCATAATTTAGAATATGTTCTCTGCCCATAACAGAATTAAATTGAAAACCAGTAACCAGTTAAATATATCTGAAAAATCTCCAAGTATTTGACATAAATACACTTCCAAGTAATCCATGAGTCAGAGAAGAAATGACAAAGGAGACCGAATGAGAATGGAAACAAAATATGTCAAAATTTGTGGGATATAAAAATGAATCAAACAGGAATTCGGCTGAAGAATACAATAAGTGTACTGAAAAGGTCACTAGAGGAATTCAAGAGTAGACTTGACCAAACAGAAAAATCAGCAAACTCAAAAATGATTTAAAATCATCCAGTTAGAGGACCAAAAAAATAATAATAAAAAGGAATAAAGAAAACCTAAGGGAATCCTAGAACAGAGAGAGAAAGGGGCAGCATGCTTATTAAAGAAATAATGCCCTACAAAACAAAAAAGAAATAATGCCTTAAAACTCCCCCAAATCTGAGGAGGCAAATGAACATCTAGATTTGTGAAGTCTAAATGGCCCCCAATATGATAAACCAAAGAAGTCTGCACTAAGACATGTTATAATCAGATTGCCAAAGTCAAAGACAAAGAGAGAATTTTGAAAGCAGCATGAGGAAAGTGACATACATGGGAGCTCCAATCGGATTACTGGGGGACCTCTCAGCAGAAACCTTGCAGGCTGAAAGAGAGTGGGATAATATTTTCAAAGTGCTGAAGGAAAAAAAACTGCTAACCAAGAATCTTATTCCTAGCAAAGCTTTCATTTGAAAATAAAGCCAAGATGAAGACTTTCCCAGACAAACAAAAGCTGAGGGAGCTCATCACCACTAGGCCTTCTTTACAAGAAATGCTAAATGGCATTTTCCCACCTAACAGCCAAGCAAACATGAACAGAACTAAAGGAAGAAACTCTAACACAATAATAGTAAGAGATTTCAGTACACCACTTTATATAATGAATAGAACAACCAGACAGAAGATCAATAAGGAAACAGAAAACTTTAACAATATTATACACCAATTGGATCTAAAAGACACATACAAATATTCTACCTAACAACAGCAGAAGACACATTCTTCTCAAGCACATAGGGAACATTCTCAAGATAAGCCATTATTAGGCCACAAAACAAGTATTAATAGATTTAGGAAGATTGGAATCGCCTTATAAACATACACACACCTGACAACAGAGTCTCAAAATCAATGAGGCAAAAGCTATCAGAACTAAAGGGAAAAATGGACAATTCAACAATAATGGTTAATGATTCCAATAGCACTTCCTCAATAATGAACAAAATAACTAGAAAAAATGAGCAAGAATATAGAAGACTTACAAACCACTATCAGCCAGTTGGGCAAAACTGACATCCATAAATGTTCTGTGTTTTCTTTTTTCTTTTTTTCTTTTTTTTTGAGGCGGAGTTTCGCTTTTGTTGACCAGGCTAGAGTGCAGTGGCATGATCTTGGCTCACTGCAACCTCCACCTCCTGGGTTCAAGCAATTCTCCTGCCTCAGCCTCCCTGGTAGCTGGGATTACAGGCATATGCCATCATGCCTGGCTAATTTTTTATATTTAGTAGAGATGGGATTTCACCACATTGGTTAGGCTCGAACTCCTGGGCTCAAGCAATCTGCCTGCCTTGGCCTCCCAAAGTTCTGGAATTACAGGTGTGAGCCATCATGCCTGGCCACAACTGTGTGTTCCAAGATTCTAGATTTGTCTATTTGGCAACCTGTCATCACAGTGCCAACTGTATTCACTATATATTTTTATTTTCCATATTCTTGTTGCTCTGAACGTGTGGCCTAGATGGCAGGGGAGAGACAGCCTCCTCCTCCCAGGGCAGGCCATTTCTCAGAGACAGCCCAGGGTCTTGCCCAGAACCATACCTTTAACCTCCAGACTAACCAATCCAGAGCCCAGATCCCAACAAACTCCTTTATCAAACCCTCAGCACAAGACAATATTCCTAAATTAACCTAGGGCCAGGCACCCAGCAGCTAGGGACACTCTCTGTGCCCAAAGCCCACCAGAATTATAGAAAGTCACCAGTCCTAAGTGTTACCCTGTCCTGCCTTGTCTTTCCCACAGAAATCACATCAAAGGCTCTGGCCCAGGCTTGCCCCTACTCCTTTATACCCTGGCTGACCCTGGTGCTTCCTTGTGTGGCCCTGGTGTCCTGGCATGCTCCTTCTCTTGGGAAACGTAAGGGATAAATTTTTCTTTCTTTTTTCTTTTTTCTTTTTGAGATGGAGTCTTGCTCTTTCGCCTAGGCTAGAGTGCATGGTGCGATCTTGGCTCACTGCAACCTCTGCCTTCCAGGTTCGAGTGATCTCCTGCCTCCTGAGTAGCTGAGATTACAGGTGTGTGCCACCATGCCAGGCTAATTTTTGTATTTTTAGTAGAGACAGGGTTTCACCATGTTAGCCAGGCTGGTCTCAAACTCCTGATCTCAAGTGATCTGCCTGCCTCAGCCTCCCAAAGTGCTGGGATTACAGGTGTGAGCCATAATGCCCGGCCATAAATTCTTCTTTTAATAACATTAGGCTCTCCCTGTTGTCGTTCAGTCATCTCCATAAACTCTCTGGGTATAGTCATGGACAGAACAGAACCCTCCAATGGATAACAGCAGAATGCATGTTCTTCCCAATGCACATGGAGCCTTCTCAGGACTGGCAATCCGCCAGGCTATAAAAACGGTCTCAGCTGACACCACACAAAGAACATTTTCTGACCAAAATGGAGTTTAATTAAAGTCAACAATAGAAGGAAACTTGGAAAATTTACAAATATTTGAAAATTAAACAATGCACTTTAAAATAAACTGTGTGTCAAAGAAGAAATCTCAAACACAATTAGGAAGTATTTTGGCCAAATGAAAATGAAAATGACATACTGAAAGTCATGGGATGCAGCTCAAGTAGTGCCTAAAGGGAAATGTATAGCCATAAATTCCTGCATTAGAAAAGAAGAGGCTGGGCGGCTTACACCTGTAACCAACACTTTGGGAGGCCAAGGTGGGTGGATCACTTGAGGTCAGGGGTTTGAGACCTGCCTGGCCAACATGGTGAAACCCTGTCTCTACTAAAAATACAAAAATTAGCCGGGCGTGGTGGTGCACACCTGTAATCCCAGCTACTGAGGAGGCTGAGGAAGGAGACTCACTTGAACCCGGAAGGCAGAGGTTGCAGTGAGCCCAGATTGTGCCACTGCACTCCAACCTGGGCAACAAGAGTGAGACTGCATCTCAAAAATAAATAAATAGAAAAGAAGAAAGATCAGAAATCAATAACCTAAGCTTCAATTTTTTTTTTTTT
>NW_012107964.1:141368-143202 GCF_000951045.1 Mandrillus leucophaeus | reverse complement strand
GAAATAGGCCAGAGACATCTTTTTGAGGTAATGAAAATGTTCTAAAATTGAATCATGATGATGGTGGATTTAGTAAAAACCATTTTAATGGTACACTTGAAATAGCTGAATATTACTGTGTGAAAACTATACCACAATTAAGTTGTTACAAAAAGTCAGAGTGGTTGGGAGAGGTGACTCTGGGCTGGAGAGGGCAGGGTAGGGCAGGGAGAGCACAGGGGTCCAAGCTATGGCGGGGACAGAGCTCCACACCAGCACCAGGGAGGCTGCCTCAGGCTCACGAGTGGCTGTGCACTGCTTCCTCCAGATGGCAGGGTTGCCCCAGTGAACGCAGGGCGCCTGGGAAGGGACAGGACGTGGGGGGCGTGGAAGCAAACAGGGCGTGCGGGGCTTCTCTGGATGCCTGGAGTGCATGGGGCTGGGTGTGGGGTGACCAGAGGCTCCGGGCACTGCTAACATGGGAGGCACTGGGCTTCGTGGCCACCCAGGGCATAAGGGGATCTAGGGCGCACGGGCGACCCGTGGGCCTTGGAGGGTCTGAGCTCACTGGGAGGCTACAGGTGCGGGGCGGGGGGGACACTGGGCGCATAGGGCGGAGCATGTGGCTGGCAAGGGTGAGATGGGGAGGGTGCAGCATGCAAGATGGGCACTGGGGTGCAGGGGGCTCGAGGGCGTGGGGGGCACCGGGACGGTTGGGTGCTGTACAGGTGGTGCTGGGCACCCTGCACGCAGCCCACAGCATGACAATGTCCCGCAGCTCTCGGGACATTGTGGGCACTCCGAGGGTGGCCAGTTACTGTTAGGTGGGCACGGCAGGTGTGGATAACATGCAATGGGTGGCCTGCACAATGACCCTGTCTTTGGACCATGCTTGATGGTGCATTGGCGATGTACTGTGCAGATTCCCAGAGCTGGTCCCATTGCAGAGGGCCTAATCTCATTCATGAGGGCATCACCTTCATGAACTAATTACATCCCCAAAGCCCCATCTCCTCATAACATGAACTTGCGGTGAGGATTTCAACGTATGAATTTGGGGGAACCTAAATATTTGGTCAACTGCAAGCTGTACACAGTGGGGCTCCCTGATAGTGCAGGACACAGTTGTTCAGGCCGTTCACTGTCACCCCTTCTGAGAGACCAGCTCCCTGCTCAGGGTCTTGCATGTTCCGTCATCTCTCCACTGCCTGGAAGCATGAGTGACACCCACAGGGCCCCAGCAGTCAGCTGGGGGACATCTGGAAAGATAAGTCATGAAGTCTGCCCTTCTCTTACGGAGTGTGCAGCTTTATTTCAAAGCTATGGCCAGAACTATCCTGGGTGCACCCTGTGGTCTCACCCACAAGGCTGCCCCCGGCTGTTACCACCAGCCAGAGGGGCTCTTCGCTTTCTTTGCTGAGGTGTGCGGTCCTTATGTGGAGCTGCTGAAGGAATTTTTTTTTTTTTTTTTTTTGAGATAACCTGGTAAATGTTTCCTGTGTTCCATTGTGCTTCATTACAGTCTCCTGAAGATCATTTATTTAGTCATTCTCCCACTCTTGTCTTTTTTTTGGTAGGGGGATGGGTGGCATTATACAATACCACATTGAACAAGATCAGCAATTTTGAGGCAGCTGCCTCACTCCAGGAGGCACAAATGTAGCAGCTGGAGTCTTCAATTGGAGGGAAGCCCTGGACACAGCCACCCGGAAACAGGCTATGGCAATACTCATCCCATCAGGCCTGGTGGCTCAGCCTGAAATCCCAGCACTTTGGAGGCCAAGGCGGGTAGATCGCTTGAGCCCAGGAGTTTGAGACTAGCCTGGGCAATAATGAGATTCCCACCTCTCCAAAA
>NW_012107964.1:136274-138759 GCF_000951045.1 Mandrillus leucophaeus | reverse complement strand
ACGGAGGCTCCCTCTGTCGCCAGGCTGGAGCGCAGTGGCGTGATCTCGGCTCACTGCAATCTCCACCTCCTGGGTTCAAGTGATTCCCCTGCCTCAGCCTCCCGAATAGCTGGGATTACAGGCACGTGCCACCACACCTGGCTAATTTTTTGTATTTCAGTAGAGACCAGGTTTCACCATGTTGGCCAGGATGGTCTCAATCTCCTGACCTCGTGATCCACTTGCCTCAGCCTCCCAAAATGCTGGGATTACAGGCATAAGCCACCGTGCCCAGCCTAAGCTTCAATTTTAAGAAAGCAGAAAAAGGCTGGGTGCAGTGGCTCATGTGCTTTGGGAGGCTGAGGTGGGAGGATTGCTTGAGCTTAGCAGATAGAAGTTGCAGTGAGCTTTGATCATGCTGCTAGACTCCAGCCTGGGCAACAGAAATAGACCCTGTCTCCAACATTTTCGGGAGGCCGAGGAGGGAGGATTACTTGAGTCCAGGAGTTTGAGACCAGCCTGGGCAACACAGGGAGACCCTGTCTCTACAAAAAAAATTAAAAATTAGCTGGGTATGGTGGTGCGCACCTGTAGTCCTAGCTACTTAGGAGGCTGAGGTGGGAAGGCTGCTTGAGCCCGCTGCAGATTGAGACTTGCAGTGACCGCAGATTGAGACTTGCAGTGAGCTGAGATCATGCCACTGCACTCCAGCCTGGGGACAGAATGAGATGCTATCTCAGAAAAAAAGAGGAGCAAACTAAACTCAAAGCATGCAAAAGAAAGAAAACAATAAAGAGGAAGGTGGAAATTATTGAAATAAAAAACAGAAACATAATAGAGAATATTAAATGAAATAAAAAGTTGTGGCCGTGTGTGGTGGCTCACACCTGTAATCTCAGCACTTTGGGAGGCCGAGGTGGGTGGATCACGAGGTCAGGAGTTCGAGGCCAGTCTGGCAATATGGAGAAATCCTGTCTCTACTAAAAATCCAAAAATTAGCCAGGCACGGTGGCACGTGCCTGTAGTCCCAGCTACTTGGGAGGCTGAGGAAGAAGAATCACTTGAACCCAGGAGGCAGAGGTTGCAGTGAGCCAAGACTGTGGCACTGCACTCTAGCCTGGGCAACAGAGCAAGACTGTTTCAAAAAAAAAAGATCCATTTGTGACCTAATGTTAGTTTTACTGACCAAGAGAAAATAAGTAAATATCTAGAAAGACAAAAGTTACCAAAACTGACATCATAAATGAACTATCTGAGCAGTCCCAAAACAATTAAAGCAATTGAGCTAGTAATTTAAAATCCCCTACAAGGGAAAGGCTGGAATCAGATGGCTTCACTGGAGATTACAGAGCATTAAATAAAGGGAGAAAGTGACCCTCCCAAACTCTTTCAGGACAGTGGGGGAGGATGCTTCCTAACTCAGGAGTCCATCATCACCCTGGTACCAAAGCCACACAAAGGCACCAACAAAAACACTGTGGACCACAGCCCAGTGGGTGGCTCAGGCCTGTAGTCCCAGCAACTGGGGAGGCGCGTGGGAGGATCGCTTGAGGCTGGGGGTTCAAGACCACTGGGCAACATAGTGAGACTCTGTCCTTTTAGAAAACTGCAGAGCAATATCCCTCACGAGTATAGGTGTAAAAATCTTTTAAGTATTAGTGAACTGCATAGAACAAGACAGTAAAAGGACCAAGTGGGATTTACCCCAGGAACCTAACACTGGTTCAGTGGTGGGAAAGCAGGTAATGAAATATGCTATATTAGGAGACTAGAAATAGGCCAGAGACATCTTTTTGAGGTAATGAAAATGTTCTAAAATTGAATCATGATGATGGTGGATTTAGTAAAAACCATTTTAATGGTACACTTGAAATAGCTGAATATTACTGTGTGAAAACTATACCACAATTAAGTTGTTACAAAAAGTCAGAGTGGTTGGGAGAGGTGACTCTGGGCTGGAGAGGGCAGGGTAGGGCAGGGAGAGCACAGGGGTCCAAGCTATGGCGGGGACAGAGCTCCACACCAGCACCAGGGAGGCTGCCTCAGGCTCACGAGTGGCTGTGCACTGCTTCCTCCAGATGGCAGGGTTGCCCCAGTGAACGCAGGGCGCCTGGGAAGGGACAGGACGTGGGGGGCGTGGAAGCAAACAGGGCGTGCGGGGCTTCTCTGGATGCCTGGAGTGCATGGGGCTGGGTGTGGGGTGACCAGAGGCTCCGGGCACTGCTAACATGGGAGGCACTGGGCTTCGTGGCCACCCAGGGCATAAGGGGATCTAGGGCGCACGGGCGACCCGTGGGCCTTGGAGGGTCTGAGCTCACTGGGAGGCTACAGGTGCGGGGCGGGGGGGACACTGGGCGCATAGGGCGGAGCATGTGGCTGGCAAGGGTGAGATGGGGAGGGTGCAGCATGCAAGATGGGCACTGGGGTGCAGGGGGCTCGAGGGCGTGGGGGGCACCGGGACGGTTGGGTGCTGTACAGGTGGTGCTGGGCACCCTGCACGCAGCCC
>NW_012107964.1:121741-134819 GCF_000951045.1 Mandrillus leucophaeus | reverse complement strand
CCCATCTTTACAAAAATTAGCTGGGCATGGCCCCATCTGTAGTGTGCGCCTGTAGTCCCAGCTACCCGAAAGGCTGAGGTGTGAGGATCACCTGAGCCTGGGAGGTCGAGGCTGCAGTGAGTGAGCCGTGGTTGCACCACTGCACTCCAGCCTGCGTGACCCTGTCTCAAAAAACAACAAACAAAAACTCCACCCCAACACACAGAAACGCCCAGACTCCTGGGTTCCACTCAGACTTCTCTTTGTTGCAGCCGAATGAAACTGCTGATCTTGTTCAACATGGTATTACATAACGCCCCCCCAGGCCCCTGCCAAAAAAAATACAAGAATGGGAGAATGACTGAATAAATGATATTCAGGAGACTGTACTCATTAAGCACAATGGAACACAGTTAACATTTACCAGGATAGCTCAAAAAAACATTCCTGCAATAGCTCCACATAAGGAACATATATACTGAGCAAAGAAAGCAGAGCACCCATCTGTGCCTGGGTGTGGGAAGTGGCTGCCCGTCCCAGCCCCTACTCTGCCTGAGCTTCCTGCCTGCCCCATCAACAGACTCCCTGGGGCTCTGCCCTCTGCTGGGCACAGTGGGGCACCCACTATTGTCCCTGGACTAAGCAGGCACCAGCAGGATGACTTGTAGACAACAGCCAAAGTTTATTTAACGTGGGAATGCTTACAATAAATAAAGCAGAGGGGTAAAGAGAAGCAGAACAGTACCTTGAGGACAAAGAAACCCCAAACCCAACACAAAAATCAACTCGTGTCTTCTGCTATATGCCCTGGGCTCTGGGCAGCCACTGCTCCTCCCCAGGGTAGGGAGACTGCAAGGCTGGTGGCCAGCAGTGCACATCCCCAAGCAGCAGCTGGGACCCTGGGTCCAGAGGGGCCATTGGAGACCTAGGAAGTCTTTGCAAGGGCAAAACCCAATGGCGACATGCCCATGAAAGCTTCAAGTCACAACGTGGGCCTGCAGAAGACATTTCTGGGCTGTGCTGTCTCCTCTAGGCCCACACACCTGCTGAACAGACATCTGTACCCGGGCACCTCCCAGAAGCCTCTTTATTCTGGGACATCTACTCTCGGTTCCTGTCCTCACTGGCCCCTCCCATCATCTGAAGACTCTTATGACGTCTGCCTCCTAATTCTTCCAGAGCGGCCACACCCTGGACTGTGACGGGCTCTCACCCACTGTGGGGTCACAGACAGGCATGGGGCTGGCTCCCATCCTGGCTGCCTCCCCCAGCATCTTCAGAGGTGGGGTGCACAGTAGTTTTGGGGGGCTGGCAAAGCTGCAGGAATTGTGCAGCTTAGGCGGACCCTGGATTCTGCAAGCCCCAGTGGAGCTTTCTTGGCTTCTGGAACCACAGGTCAGAGCTGCTGGGGCGATGGGGCTCCCAGCTTTGGTAAGGGCTGTTGGCATTAAGCAGCACCCGGTGGCTGGAGGGGTCTCCCAAGGAGGACAGAGCCTGCCCCATACCCTCCCGCAGTTTCCTGGAGTGCTAGAATTGGGCTTCTCCCACGCAGGCTCAGAAAGGCACTAGGAGTTCCTCCTCTTGCTCAAAGGACACACTCCCTCCTCCCAGGTCCTCCAAGTGGACAAAACACTCAGTGGCCTGGAGGGGCAGGAGAGGCAACAGGACTCCTCCAGGAAGGCCCGAGTCACTGGGGAGCCAGGGTGTCCCCGGACCCACCTTTCGGCCGGCAGATAGTCATCGGGGTTGGGCTGCTGGACAGGGGCGAGAAGAGGGGCCGCAGCGTCCCGGAGAAGGGGATCTCAGGGAAGATGAATAGCAGCGACCCATCGGTGGCGCTGTAGAACGAGAGATGTCTGGCCTCGTAGTCCAGAAAGATCCCCACACGCCTGGGTGGGTCCCGGAGTGGAGCCAAGGCCCGTTCAGAGGAATTGTAATAGCTCCCCAGGAAGACCAGGATCCAGAAGCCGTTGCCCGCGGACAGTTCGCCCTTCTCCTTCCTGTTCACATTCTCCCTGCATACCCCCAGGGCCCAGCTGGTGCGGTCCCCAACCTCCACCTCCCAGTAGTGGCGGCCTGAGGTGAAACGCTCCTGGCCCAGCACGCAGGGGCCGGGGTCAAAGCGCTCCGGGCTGTCCGGCAGGGCCTGCCGCAGGTCCCCCCGCTGCACGCTCCGCCTGTCTTCAGACAGGATCAGCTCAGGGTTGGCAGTATCCGGGTCCAAGGTCACATCCCCTGGAGAGAGAGGCCCAAGGTCACCCAGGCACAGACACAGACAAGCTGGGGCCACCTGCCCATGTCCTGGGCATGTGGGTATGATGATCCTCCCAGTTGGACGGCCTGTCTGCCCCGGGGTCCTGCAGTCTCACGACCTCCTGGAGTAACTGTCTCCAAGTGGACATCCCCTCCCTCCCCACCTAGCCACGTCCAATTGCAACTTACAATCCTAGAAATGGGTCCATGTTTTGCCTTCAGAAATCAAGAGGGAATCTTGGTTGCTTTCTTTTTTGTTTGTTTTCTAAAGAGGCAGGGTCTCCAGGCTGCAGTGCAGTGGTGCGATCATGGCTCACTGCAGCCTTGATCTCCTGGGCTCAAATGATCCTCCTGCCTCAGCCTCCCAAGCTGCTGGGATTACAGGCATGTGCCACCATGGCTGGCTAATGTTTTTGTTTTTTATTTGTAGAGATGGGACTCTTGCTATGTTTCCTGGGCTGGTGTTGAACTGCTGGCCTCAAGCAATCCTCCCACCTGAGCCTCTCAAATCGCTGGGATTACAAAGGTAAGCCAATGCATCCAGCCCGTTTTTTCTTTCAATCCCCAAATGAAGGATGTGAATAAGTGCAGCTGTCCCAACCCTGACCACTCCCAGATTTCAGATCTATCCTCCTCTGGAGGCCTGCACACAGTTCCTACACAACAGGCTCCTGACCTGCTAGCAAGGGCTGAGGACAGTACTTCCTTTGGGTGACTGTGATACAAGAATCAGATTTGGATTTTGTCCCCAGTTCCTGGCAGAGCTCATAGAACCCTGGGAATATCCTGAGTGATAGGAGCATCTAGTGTTATCGTAAGATGCCCCTTTCCAACACACCTTAGTTGATGCCACTGCAGTGGCTGAGGTAGGGACCTGAGAGAGCCCAGCATAGGGTCAGCCACCAGAAAGATCAATCCTGTCAGTAGAGGGTGGGAATGCTCAGCCCCAGCCCCTGACCTCAGGAAGGGGAAAGGGGTCTGAGGTTGAGCCCCATCACTAATGACCAATGATTTTATCAATGATAACTGGAACCTCCACAAAGACGCCTAAACAGTTCTTGGGACTCGGGGAGTTTCCAGGTTGGTGAACACACTGGGGTGCTGGGAGGGTGCACCCAGGGAGAGCGGGGAAGCTCTGTGCTCTTTCCCAGGCTTTGTCCATGTGTCTCTTCCATTTGGCTCTTCTAGAGTGGTATCCTTCACAACAAACCAGTGACAGTAAGTGAAATGCTCTCCTGAGTTCCGTGGGCTGTGCTAGCGAATGCTCACATCTGCAGAGGGGCTGAGGGAACAGAAGTATGGGCAGCCCCTGGAAGTTGTGACTGGCATCTGAAGTGAGTTCCATTCAATGCTGAATGGAATCCTTTGATACCCAATTCATTTCCAAACGGTGAAGAATTGTTTGGTGTGAAAATACCCACAAACGTGATGTCAGAAGTATGAGCAGAGGACATTTTCCCAACAACCCACCACCATGACACTGTGAGTTTGGAGCTGGCAGTGGAGGGGCAGAGAACACATGGCTAACTGCCCAGGTCCTTCGCGGGTACCCTCCTGGAGTCATCTCCCCACCTAGGGCCTCCACACCCACCTCGAAACCTCCGCAGTGTCTCCACCAGCCCCGGGACCCTGCACACGGTCCTCAGCTCCATGGGCACAACTTCTGGGGGCTGCAGCTTCACATCCTGGACCCTAGAGGGGACAACCCAGATGTCATCGCCATGGCCAATAGTTGGGTCCCACCTCACTCCCACCCCCTCCAGGAAAGGCTGGGCTCGTACCTGCGCAGGGCGTCCTTGATGTCCTATGTGGGGAGGAGAAACAGCACACTCCATGTCAGTGATCATCGCCTGCTCCCGGAGTCCCCACCCAGCCCCTGGAGCCTCACCCCATCCCCCTCTCCTACATTTGAGCCTCAGGCAGCAAAAACACACACAGGGGGCCATAAACCACCTGCAGCAAGGCTCACAGACAGGAATGCTGGATAGATGCTCCAGCATATGTGCCAGGAGGCATCACCAATGGGGTGCAGTCCAGTCCTGCGGACTGAGACCCACTTCTGCCTAACACTTGGATGTAGGGCATCTGGCTGTCAGCTCACTCCCCCAGAGCCCCAAGTGGGCACCCCTGGGTGCCAAGGACAGGACAGGCAAGCATCCCAGCCTTCAGTGTAGGGGCGCCTTCACCCCAGCCGGAGCCCAACCCCGCAGTCCCACTGCTCCCTCTCCCAGCTCCGCCTGCCCTGCGGGCTCCCTGCTCAGCCCTACACCTGGGTGTGCCTTCTTCCTGTGTCACTCCCTGATACATGACAGCATCTGACTCCGTGTTAGGGCCCGAATTGTGTCTATCCCACCAAACCCGTATGTTGAAGCCAGAAACTTCAAGACCTCAGAACTTGACTATTAGAAAAAAGGACTTTTAAAGAGGAAATCATAGTAAAATAAGGCCATGAGGGTGGGCTTTAATCCAACATAACTTGTGTCTCATAAGAAGAGGTGACTAGGGCATAGACACCCACAGAGGGGAGACCCTGTGAGGATACAGGGAAGAAAAGGCATCTATAAGCTCAAGAGAGAGGCCTCAGGGGGAACCAGCTTTGACCTCAGTCTTTCAGCGTGCAGGACTAGGAGACAATCAGTCTCTGCGGGGGAAGCCTCCTGGCAGGTGGTACTCAATGTGGCAGCCCGAGCTGGCGTGATACACCCAAGTGTTGGAACATCAGCTCCTAGGAGGCATGATCTTGTATCTCTTAGAGCAGCCTTCAGTTCACTGCAGGGATTTAACCCACACTGTCAAATAGATGACCCACACCATGTTCATCCTAACACACGTGGTGCCAGCTACCAGGCCAGGATGCAGAGGTCAGTAAGACATAATCCCAGACAAGGGTTTCCCTGCATATAGGAGAAACGGCAAAGGAAGATTTCCACATATACAGGTAGTTAATTCTGTCTAGGGGGACAACAACACACTCAAGGCCCCAAAAAATTTTTAGAAAGGAAGCCAGCACTTTGGGAGGCCAAGGCAGGTGGAACACTTGAGTCCAAAAGTTCAAGACCAGCCATAGCAAGATAGCAAGATCCCATCTCTAAAAAAAAATTTTAAAAATTAGCTGGGCTTGGTGGTATGTGTCTACTGTCCCATCTACTCAGGAGGCTGAGGTGGGAGGATTGCTTGAGTCCAGGACATCGAGACTGCAGTAAGTCATAATCACATCACTGTACCCCAGCCTGGGTGACAGAGTGAGACCCTGTCTCAATAAATAATTCATAAATAAATAAAGAGGAGACTATTGGTAGGGTTCTGGAGCCCAAGAGGAATTTGTTGGTAGACAGAGGGGAAGTGTGCAGGATGAGGGAGGGGTGTGCACAGGGTAAGGGCAGATGGTGCCGGTGTGAGCAAGGCAGCTAGGAGCAGCTCCACCTTGGTTATTCTACCTGGGGTGGGTGGCCCACCCCTGGTGTCATTTGGAGACAGGTGGTGGCTGTCACAAGGCCGGGTGCAGGGGCAGCAGGAGAAGGGCTTGGGGGTGGAGGAGAACCTTGGCCTCGACGAGGGGGTTTGGTCTCTGCACAGAACATGGGCCCTCCAGGCGCAGCATTGACTTGAACAAAATCACTCTACGGCTACAAGCAGGGCCTGCTGAAGGGGGCAGCCAGGACCCCAGAGTCCACAGCAGCCAGAGCCCCAGTGGGTAGATTCCTGGGAGTCACTCAAGCCCTTACCTCCACTGTGCAATCTCTGTCCATTGGGCCTGGGTACTGGGAACCCGGGTTGGGTCCCCCAACCCAACTGGGGGCCAAGGGTGCAAAGCCACCCCCACCTCTCCCTCTCAAATCAGCACACAGCTCACACCAACACACAGTTGCTGGGGCTGCTCTCCTGCAACCCCCATGTGGGCAGACTCCCACAGCATGCAGACCAGGCCAGCTCTGTGCTGGCAGGTTTGGGGGGCAGGAGGGACCTCCCTGAAGCCTTGCAGCCAGGCCAAACCTGGGCAGGGAGCTTGGTCAAGGCATGGACAGGTGGGCCACTCAGCAGGGTGAATGCAGGTGGGCGTATGAGACCCAACACCCACCCACCCACATGTCACAACGTCTCGGCCAAAAGCCCAAATCGCATCTTCACACAGACCCTATGGGTCCCCATTTCCAGGTCAACTCACCTTCCTTCTAAACCCTTCCTGGCTTCTCCAACACCTGTCCTCTCTGCCCTCCCTGAGGGCTCCTCCTCAGTCTCCTGGGTAACTCCCCACCCCACAATTTTCTGACCACAGGACCCTCTCCTTATTCCTCAGTCTTCCTACAGACGCTAGCTGAGTGTCCTTCCCGCTTCCCAGGCTCAAAGCCAGTTGATGTACAAGCTGGTGCACGCAGCACACAGAGTGGAGGGGCGGATGCTACAGACTCAGAGGTGGGACGTGGGAGGTGGGGGAAACTACCTACTGGGTACAATGTGCACCATACGGGGATGGCTACACTCTGACTACACTTGTACCCCTTAAATCTACAAAAATAATTTAAATATATATATATACAGAAAAAAGCTTACGATAGAAATGACAAACGAAACCAGGAGTTGGTGCCTGGACTGATGTTCTGCTGGGCTCCAGAGGCCGGCAGCAGGTCATCCCCTGTGCAAAGCTGCCCAGCCACATCAGCAGCATTGTAGGCTCCACCTGAGTCTGACAGCCCTGCCCCACCAGTGGCCGAATTCACTCACACAAGACTTCTCTCCTCTGTGGGAGCCAGAACTGCCTAGGGGCCTGTTTCCCTCTGAATCTTGGGGCCCCTTGGGTCTACACCATGCTGGGCATGGAACACGTTTTCCATTTTGTGGGACAAACGTCCAGCTGAACCCCACGGGAAGATGACAGCAGACACTCCCAGCCCACATGGGGCCTCTCAGCATGGGAGTGCCGTCAGTCCTCATCAGTGCACGCTTGCCGAAGGGGGAGAGCTAACTCCAGGCCGCCTGACCCGCCGCCAGGCCAGAGGCCAGAGCATCCACTGGTTCTGATTTGGGGGCACACCAAGGAAAGTCCAGGCCCAGGGGGCCGGCTGAGGTAGTGGAGCCCACACATGGGGAAAGACTCTCCCAGAAGCAGAGGAGGAGGAAACACCACCCCTGATAATGGATATGCATGGGGTGTGCCAGCGGGGCGAAGACAGAGTGAAGGGAGAGGACTTCCTGCTGGGGACACCATGGCGGGAGTTCTATGGGAGGCCCAAGGTGGTCCCGGCAAGCACACGCCCACTGTGCTGTGCCTACAGGGAGCAGCAGCATCAGTCAGGCCGAGATGGAGTAACCTTACATAAGCACTTAAGAAACACCACCTGTTTACATCTACAGAGGACAATCAATCTTCCCTTTTTCAGCACATGGATTTTGGGGGTAGGACGAGTGGGACATCTGTCCTGCTGCTGACTCAGCATTTCACAGGCAAGAGCCGGGCACATCCAGCCATGCCATTAACCTCTTAGCCCAGACAACCTCTGCCCCTGCTTCTTGCACTTTCTGGTTCTCCCTCCCCCAGTGTGGTCAGGCCATGCCCGTGTGGCCACCATGGCTGCTCCCCGCCCAGCTCACCTGCAGCAGCCCCAGCACAGGTTGCTCCCCATCCAGCTCACCTGAAGCAGCCCCAGCGCAGGCAGCTGGCAGCGGCCCTCGAGCTCGGCGATGAGCTCAGCTAGGTGGGCGGTCTGCTGGCCTAGGCGGGCTGCACCCTCCCGCAGCCGGGGCAGCACCTCCAGCTCCTCCTCCTCCAGCCTCTGCAGCAGCTGCTGCTCCTCCTCTGCCAGCAAACGGCGAAGACGTTCGAACTCACCCAGCACGTTCTGCCGCTGGCTCTCCACCATCTTCTGTGGGGCCCAGGGAGAAGGATAGCTGAAGCCAGACTCCAGGCCCAGCCGGACCCCAAGTCTGGTCAGACCCCAAGCCCACCCCAAGGCCGGGCCACACCCAACCTCCCCCCCAGGGCCTGCTAAACCCCAAGCAGAGCCCCAGGTGTGGCAGGATCCCAAACCTACCACCTGGTGCCGGCCAGACCCCAAACCCACCTGTGGCACCTCCTAAACCCCAAATCCACCACTCAGGGATAGCCAAATCCCATTCTACCACGCAGGATTAGCTAGACCCCAAATCTAAACCCCAGGGCCGGCTAGATCCCAAATCCACTACCTAGTCCCTCCCCAACTTCCAAATCCACCCATTGGCTTGGTAGAACCCTGCATCTACCAGCTGGGGCCAGCTGGACCCCAAATCTACCACCCAGGTCCCTCCTGACCTCCAAATTCTCCCCTGGGACTGCCCAGATCCCAAATCTACCACCTAGGGCCTCCTAGGTGATTTGGGTAGACCCCAAATCTACCCCAGAACTGGACAGATCCCAAATCTACTCCTCGGGATGGCTGAATCCCACATCTATGACCTAGTCCCTCAAAACCTGCAAATTCATCTCCAGGGCCCAGACCCTAAATCCACCTGAGAGTTGCCACCCAAGCATGCTGGGACCCTAGGATGGGGCCCTTGCGGTATGGGAGCCCACGCCCGCGTCCTGGCAGGTCAGGTGCACATGGGGAAGGACCAGCCCTTCAGTGGGCTCAGTGGGGCCAGGCTGAAGCAGTGACTGGTCCTGGGGCACCAAGGGCAAGTGTGCCTGGCCAGCATTGCCCCCTGGGGTCTCCTATACAGGACCTTCACCCCCTGCCCTGCCACCCAGAATCGTGGAAGCCCCAGCACCTGCCTGCCACAAGACGCAGGTCTCATCCGCCTGGGCTTGGAAGAGCAACGCATCCTGCATCTGCTTCCGGAGATGCTCCAGTGACTTCTCCAGCTTTGCCTGTGGGAGAGGCCAGGCAGGGCCATGAGACATCGGTCCTGTCACAGAAGCTTGCCCTTTTGCACCTGACACACTGTCCTGAGTTCCTCCTCAGAGACAATGGGGACAAACTGAAATCTGCCTGGTGAATGAGGGAACTCAATGCCCTCCAATGAGCGTGAGCCCTCATGGTAGGTGGGCAGCCTCTTGCCAGAGGCTGACAGCCCCAGCCACATTCTTTCCTTTTTCTCATATGAGATGTGTTTCTAGACCTTGACCTTGCTACCCTACCCCAGGCCTCACCCCTCTTTGCAAAGCTACCTCAAGGGTTCTGGCTGCCCACTCCATCTGTCCCCAAGCTGGCTCTGAAGGTGTCGAGCTCTCCTGTTCCCAAGCCAGTGTCTCCTCCTCCTCTCCCTTCTCACCTACCAGCTCACATAAGGGCCTTGGGCTAAGCCTATGCTGGGGTCCAAAAATTCTGCCCCATGTCCCCATAATTTCATAGGTTGAAATCCCAACTCCCAGGGTGATGATATTAGGAGACAGGGGTTTTGGGAGGTGACTAGGTCAGGAGGGCAATGCCACCATGATGGGATTAGTGTTATAAAGGAACTCTCGCCCCTTTCACCATGTGAAGACATAGTGAGAGGGCATTATCTGTGAACCAGGAAGCGCTCTCACCAGACACCAAACCTGCCAGGGCTTGCTCTTAGACTTCTAGCCTCCAGAGCTATGAGTAGTATACATCTGCCATGTGCAAGCCATGGTGTTTTGGTAGGACAGTCAGCAGGGACAGAGATGCCTGGCTGCCCACCCCATCTTTTCTCTAAGCCACCTGGGATCTTGTGCATTTTCAGCTTCATCAGCTATCACTGTAATAAGCCCCAGGACGGGTACACTTGCATTCTGCTTTCTTGGTCCTTAATTCTCATTCCCACGGTTCCTCATGAGGTGCATACCAGGAAGCAGTGAGAATCCTATACACAAGCTCGCTGTACTGTGTGTGCTTGGGGTGCCCTGAACCCACTTCGCGAAGGGTCTGCTCACTTCCACCCCATCTGACACCCTTATCAGCAACAGGCCCTGTGCTGGCCACACCTCTTTGCTTCTCAGTCACCCCAAGTCATGGCTCTCATCTCTCTCTATCCATGCTCTGGAAGGATGGAGGTGCTGGGAGGATCCACAAGTCTGCCCAGGTAGCAGAGCCAGGACATGGGCCCAGCTGCCTGGCTCCAGGTGCTCACTTTGGTTCACCACCTAGCCTCGCGATTCGAGAATACTGCTTGGCACCTCCGGAGCACTAAGGACATGTCCAACTGCTTTATTGTCTCTGCCTAGGCTTAGCTCTCATGTGAGCTACAAGAACCCCAAATGGGGGTCCCTGTCCCCCCGCCTCTCTCTTCACTGCTACCGGCCTGTTCCAGAAAACTCACGCCTGGCCCCTGTGACCCCCAACCCTACCTCAAACACTTGGCCCAGTGCCTCTCAACTTCTCCCTCAATGCCTCAGTCCCTACGTGACATTTTCAGTTTTTGTTTTTGTTTTTGAGATGGAGTCTTGCTCTGTCCCCCAAGCTGGAGTGCAGTGGCACTATCTCGGCTCACTGCAACCTCTGCCTCCTGCGTTCAAGTGATTCTTCTGCCTCAGCCTCCTGAGTAGCTGGGATTACAGGTGCCCGCCACCACACCCAGCTAATTTTTGTATTTTTTTTAGAGATGGGATTTTGCCATGTTGGCCAGCGTGGTCTCAAACTCCTGACCTCAAGTGATCCACCCACCTCGGCCTCCCAAATTGCTGGGATTATAGGCGTGAGCCACCACACCTAGCCAACATTTTCAGTTTTCAACACTAAAGTTACAAACAGCATTTGATCAGATGGAATGGGCTGTAAAGCAGCACAAGGTACTCAGCATGGCAAAGATCTTGCATTTCAGGTACCTGCATCTTTGCGTCTCTGGACAGATTAGAACGGAAACCTCTTACCCTGTGTGTAGTCAGAACTGGGACGCTGGGGCTTGGTGCAGGCCTGGGATCTTCCCTGGCCTCCTCCTTCCTGTGGCAAACCCCCTCTCCACCCAAGTGCCATCTGATACACAACCCAGAGAGATCTGGGGGCCGTCTTCTCTTTCCTATGATGCTGCTTCCTGGAACTGGATCTTACGGGGACTTTCCTGTTTACCACCTCGGGGCAACCCAGCCTGGGGCTTGTTCACCTGTCATGACCCCATGTCAGGGCCAGGCAAGGAGTGAACTTATCATAGAGCTAACAGGCCCCAACTCTGGCAAGTGGACACACAGTCCCATAGGTGGGACTGAGCTTTCTAGGCCTATGGGGGCAGGTAAAACCAGTTTCCTGCGGTTAACATAGCATAGGCCCTAAGGCAGTGAAGAGGAACAGGATATGTCATCCCCAAATGTACCGCTGTGGTATAAGGATTATTCTGAGTAAAAGCAGATGCAGGAAGAGCTCTCTGTACTCCTATCTGCCTAGAAGTAGGGTATTCATTCCCCATGAGAAAGGCACCCTCCCTCCACTAGGAAGAGGAGGGCACTCTAATCCCGGGAGATGATTCTGCCTAAACAGACCTTACTACAATGACCATTATCTTGTGTTAGTTCTTCCCATCTATTTCCTAGTCACTTTCCCACAATTTATCAGTCCTAGACGCCGAATCCCGTTTCTGTGTCCAGTCACTTCTCCACAATTTACAAACCTTTGCTGAAATACACTTTTCTATGAAGTTCTTGTGCATGTAAAACTTAAAATATTAATCAAACTGTATGATTTTTTTTTCCTGTTAATTTGTCTTGTGCCAGTTTAATTTGCAGCCCCCAGCCACTGAACCTAACAGGGTAGAGGGAAATTTTTTCTTCACCTGCAAAAGAAACGATTAAGTGCTATCCCATGAAACTATATCAGATCAACTCTACAGAGCTACTGGGCACTCTCTGCACCCATTGGGATAATTGGTGTCAGAAGGGTAATTCTGCTGGGCTAACATGTTTGAGGTGTAGACATTCCTGCATGGGCAAAGAACGAAAAGAAAACCCACAAGAACCTGTGTTTGGACAAGCCCGCGGATATGGCTTTAAACCACCTTTCTGCTAAAATCCAAAGCAGAAGGGGACAGATTCAGATTTATTCTAGTATCCCAGAAGTTTTCTCTGTGATAGGGACAGACCCAGCTCAGTACTAACACTGGCTTAACTGCTAATCTGGCACACACAAGTGACCATGGTGCAACACACAAAGTGCAATCAAGAAAGCTCCAAAGATGCTGCCATCTACCCCACACGTGGGCTCCCAGGAGCACACCCGCAGCAGGTCAGCCAGGAAAGTACCGCGGGAGGGAGTGCAGGCCAGGAGAACGTGTGCCCCAGGCCCTTCAGCTTGGGGTTTGTTTGGGTTTTAAGCAGCAAAATAAGGGAAGAAGAGGCGGGCTGAGCCCTGGCATCTCAGATGGCAGAGATGGCTCCCAGTACCCCACCCCGAAATGCAGGGCAGCCCTGGAGGAGAGGTTAGAGAGGAAACGACTGTGTCCCCTCACCCTGCTCAGTCTGGGGCTTTCCCAGGACTTAAGTACTGACCTGATAACACAGTCCCTGCAAGGAGTCCATCTAGGATCGTCCACCTCTGAGGTTCTCCCACTTTCCTCTGATTCCGGCTCCTTTCTGGCCAGTGTATGGCCACATTTTCCTTGCCCCCACTCCACCACCTTCCACCTTCCTCTCTTAGCCTCCATCTATGGGAGGTACGCCCCTCAACCCCGAGAGCAGGGTCTCATTGGCGGCCATGGCTCCAGCCTCACGGGGCCTGCTTGAGACAGGCTGTCATGGGCCCCCACAGCTGCCTTGCGCGATACCCTCCTCACCGGCCCAGGGCAGGCTGCATCCTGAGCTCCCCGCCCTAGACAGAGACAGATTACGCCCGGAGCAGTCCCGAAACCTCCCACCCGCCCAGGCCTCCCCAGTCCCCGGCTTCCCCCGATGCTCCTGCGCGCCACCCCCGCCCAGGCGCACCTTGAG
>NW_012107964.1:116353-120896 GCF_000951045.1 Mandrillus leucophaeus | reverse complement strand
TTCCTGTGGCGAGGTCTTTACCCGTGCCCTGGGGAGGAATGAGGCGCAGGGGAGGGATGGAGCAGGGGGCGGGGCAAGGAGAAGGGATAGGGCACACAGAATGGGCTATCCGGGAGAGATGAGGCAGGGGGCGGAGCTAGGAAGGATGGGGGCTCAGGGCGGGGCACACGGAAGCAACTGCAAGGACTAAGGGAGCCCGCAGCCTGGGGCATTGGAGCCCCTCGCCATACCCCTAGTGTGTCCTCAGCCCTCAGCCCGTGCTTCCTAGGGCGGGTATCCTCGGAAGGCCCAGCCCTCACAGCCTTGGCAGGCCAAGGTCAGAATGATTGGAGTTGGGGGATGCGACGGGGGCATCTCTCCAGGACCTCCAGGAGGCCCACATTCTCTCAGCGGGAACCACTCCGAAGGGGCACGCTGTTCCAGGCAGCCCCTCGCGCAGACACTCTGGCCTTGTCAAGGTAGGAGTACGCTGACTCCGGAATTCTGCCGCGCTAGTGCTTGACCCTGCAGGGGTGGGTGGGGGGTTCCTTGGAAAAGGGAAGGGCGTTGTGGAAAGGAGGCCCCTACATAAATCCTAACCTCTTTGGGATTTTGCCCCTGCTCGTGCAGCTTCGGGGGTCGAAAGGGATGGCAGTGGGAAGCTCTGAGGCTTTTTAGGGGTTCAGCCTTTCCCATTTTCCCCCTTCGAAGGACCCAATAGGATGCATAGGACATTTCCATGGGCAACCTCGGACCATCCCTGACAGAGCAACCTAACCAACCCCGCTCCTCCCCCCCATAGGATATTTCTGCTTCTTTGACAGAGTAACCTAAACCCCTGGGGGCGGCTGGGAGCCACAGATTTGTGCCATTCCAAAGTGGGGGCGGGGGCATGGCTAAAGAAAACGTGACCATGCTGTTCCTGGTGTATAGATATGGATTTAGAAATGGTCCACTCAGAATGCAGGGGCTTTCAAAAGTTTCCTCTAGGAAGCATCTGTCAATATATACCCTCTTAATGTTTGACAGTTTTAATCACAATTATATTTAGACTTTGAGAAACCCCCCTGCATGTCTAATGGCTGCCAGCCTGATGCCAGAGAACCCTGGTAGGTGGCCTGCAGTAAGCAGAAGGCCCACACCTTCTGCAGAGCCAGGGGCAATGCCCGAGTTCCCCGGCCTGCATCTCTATCCCTTCACCCACATGGTCACTGTGGAGATGACCATCTGACCAGACTTCGGAGCCCCTAGGCAGAAGAAAGGCTGCAGGGGGCCCGGGAAGGTAGCCTGGGAGTAGGTGTGCAGGTGGGATCCATCGCTCACGCTGTAGAATGACACCTCCCCGGCCTCGAAGTCCAGGAAGACGCCCACATGGCTGGGAGGCTCCATCAGCATAACCGGGATTGGGGCAGACAAGGTGGATAAGTACTTGGTTCCCTTGGACAGCTGCACCACCCAGAAGCCATTTTCGGGGCACTTGGGGACCCTGTCTTTCCTGCTCACGTTGTCTCTGCACACACCCAGGGCCCACAGCGCGTCCCCGGTGATGTTCATGCCCACCTCCCAGTAGTGCCTCCCAGAGGAGAAGGTCGTCTGGCCCACAGCACAGGGGTAAGCCATGAATCGGTCCTTGCTGCAGAACCTGCTGCCCTCCAGCGAAGAGCTGAGGTAGCGCCTCTGGCGGCTCTCGTACAGGAGAAGGTAGGGGTATGCGGAGGTGGCATCAGGCACCACATCCTCTGTAGATGGGCGTGGCAGTGGAGAGATGGGGAAAGGTGTGGGGCATTCAGGGTCAACGGTGGGAGCGCCCGGGCCCTAGTGGTGGATGTGGCCAAATGGTCCCCTAACTCAGAGGCCTCCCCTGCTGTGAATCTGGGGTTACTTGATGCTTCCACACCCCAACTGTGTGTGGGTATTGGTGGCAATAAGGTACAGGGGGCTGGGCAGAGGGACCACTGGGAACTCAACAAGCTTCAGCCCATGAATTAGAACCACCGGTAACACCGCCCTACGAAGGCACAGTGAATAGCCAGTCACCGTCACCAGGCAGTGCACTTGCAGACCCCCCCCCATTGATGGCTTCCGAGGCTGGGGGGTGCAGTGGGGCATCGCCAAGAGATCCTGGGTCAGAGGTCCCGGCCCTGGGTGCCCACTTACCTAGAAAGCCTCTTAGCACTTCAATCTGTCCAGGAACCCTGCACACAGTCCTGGGTCTGGTTGGAGGGGCAACCTCTGGGCACTGCACACTCACGTTGTTCTTCCTCCAGTGGGCACAGTCTTATTGACTCCCCTGGTCCCACAATCTTATTGTCCCCTCTGGCCCACCACTGCCACTGCCCCCACCCCCGCCTGAGGGGACCACATACCTGCTCAGGGGTTCCTTCATGTCCTGCAAAAGACAGGGACAGAGGGTAGGGAGTGAGCCAAGCTCCTGGCTTACTTCAATGTCCCTGCTCCCTTCTTGTCCGTGTCTTAGGGCAAGACCCGTCCTGTCCCCTGGGCATTCCCTTCCCACAACTGAGCTTCATGGAATTCCTGAGCCTTCCCCACTGCCCTGGTTCCCACTACTACCAAAGCCCCCAGTGCCTCACCTAAGCTGAGCTACCCTGTCAGCCCGCGGTCACACACCTGAGGTCCTACAACTCAGAAGAGGCGGAGGGAGCCCTTCCAGGCAAGTGGCCACTCGACACTGACCCCTTTCTCCCATTTCAGGTGGTTGTGGCCCACCCAGCAGGAATGGGGTCAGGGCGCAATTGGGTGCGGTTTGGGGAGGGAGGGGGGCGGGTAACAGACTGAGCCACCTGAGGATTTTCTGTAGCCTCTTTAGGGATTCAGAGTTCCCTAAAGAGATCACTGTTCACTTCTCTGGCCTGGAAGCTATAAGGGACTTGTTTTCCAAAGGCCATATTTCTAGTTTCCAGAGCGTGACCCTAACTCTTGGCAGGGACTCTCATGCAGGTGACGCACTTGGCCCTCTGCTCATAGGAGCACTCTTCTACCAGCTGCAGGGGCTTTTCCTCTCAGTTGGTCAGCAAACCAATGTAATGGGTTGTGAACAGGCTGTTTTGT
The DNA here is from genome assembly GCF_000951045.1 of Mandrillus leucophaeus. Classification (NCBI taxonomy): domain Eukaryota; kingdom Metazoa; phylum Chordata; class Mammalia; order Primates; family Cercopithecidae; genus Mandrillus; species Mandrillus leucophaeus. The sequence goes on along the minus strand of NW_012107964.1, from coordinate 117,848 downwards.
TTTCCCTTTTCCTTTCTTTTTTTTTTTTCCTAGATGTGATCTCACCATCACCCAGGCTGGAGTGCAGTGGTGCAATAGCTTACTGCAGCCTTGAACTCACAGGCTCGAGCAATCTTCCTGCCTCATCCTCCTAAGTCCTGGGACCATAGGCACATGCCACCATGCCCTGCTAATATTTTTAAGTTTTTGTAGAGATGGCGTCTCGTCAGCCATAATCAAGCCCCCTCTCCAGGGCCATGGCACACAAGCTGGTCCCGGCAGGCAGGCTGGCTGCTTCACCTCCCCACTCCCATTGCCACACAACTCACTCCTGGGACAGTGTGCCTCCCCCACACTGAGACATGGAGTCGCTGTCCCAGAGCCGCACCTGGCTGCTAGGTGTCCAAGCCACTTCTCTGGACTTGGAAGGAAATGGGGACACTGTCTCAGGTTGGAACCTGTAAGGGGCTGACTTGTGTCCCCACAAATTCACAGGTTGAAGCCTGAACTCTCAGGACCTCAGAATGTGACTGTGTTTGGAGATAGCATCTTTAAGGAGGGAGTTGAGGTCACTGGGGTGGGCTCTAATCCAGTCTGACTGGTGTCTTTATAGAAGGAGATGATTAGGACACAGACATGCATAGAGAGATGATGCTGTGAGGACACGGGGAGGAGACAGCATCTTCAGGTCCAGGAGAGAGGCTCAGGAGGAACCAGGCCTGCCCACACCTTGGCCTCAGCCACCCAGCCTCCAGGACTAGGAGACTGGGGAGCTAACAGCCCTTTCCTGTTGGCTGCCTCTTCCCCAAGCTCAGCCCCCGCTGCCCATGCCTGTCAGAGCTCACATCCCCCCATGCCTGCCAAGCCCACCAGCTCACCTGCAGCATCTGGAGGGGCCCATGTGTGCTCCGCTCCTCCAGCTGCAGCAGCAGCAGCTCCAGGGAGTGACCCTGCTGGTCCAGGCAGGCCACGCTCTCCCGGAGTCTGCTGGCAGTCTCCTCCTCTTCCCTCTCCAGAGCCTGGAGGAGCCTCTGCTCTTCCTCCACCAGGTAGAGGTTCATCTTCTCAAACTCCAGCACAATACGTTCTCTCCGCTCCTTCACCTTGCCCTGCAGGGTGGAGAAGCCTGGCATGTCGCCAGCAGGTGGCTCGGCTCCAGGGATGCTGGCACCTCTCCCCAGGGCCCTGGTGACCCACAGATCACCAGCAACCTGAGCTTTAGTTGGGGACCAGGAACTGTGACAGAGGCTGCCACCCCTGCTATCCTGTGATACACTGAGTGTAACCCTCTGAGCCCCAAACTGCAACTTTCACACATCCAAACACCCATGCACCCTTGCTCTGAGGAGGTTCAGAATGTTCACCCCCAAATAAGCCTCTTGGGCATGTTAAACAAAATTTATGGGTGGCCATTGTTTTTTGTTTTGTTTGAGACAGGGTCTCGCTCAGTTGCCCAGGCTGGAGTACAGTGGCACTTACTGCAACCTCAACCTCCTGGGCTCAAGTCATCTGAGTA
>NW_012107964.1:114126-116303 GCF_000951045.1 Mandrillus leucophaeus | reverse complement strand
CACAGACATGCATAGAGAGATGATGCTGTGAGGACACGGGGAGGAGACAGCATCTTCAGGTCCAGGAGAGAGGCTCAGGAGGAACCAGGCCTGCCCACACCTTGGCCTCAGCCACCCAGCCTCCAGGACTAGGAGACTGGGGAGCTAACAGCCCTTTCCTGTTGGCTGCCTCTTCCCCAAGCTCAGCCCCCGCTGCCCATGCCTGTCAGAGCTCACATCCCCCCATGCCTGCCAAGCCCACCAGCTCACCTGCAGCATCTGGAGGGGCCCATGTGTGCTCCGCTCCTCCAGCTGCAGCAGCAGCAGCTCCAGGGAGTGACCCTGCTGGTCCAGGCAGGCCACGCTCTCCCGGAGTCTGCTGGCAGTCTCCTCCTCTTCCCTCTCCAGAGCCTGGAGGAGCCTCTGCTCTTCCTCCACCAGGTAGAGGTTCATCTTCTCAAACTCCAGCACAATACGTTCTCTCCGCTCCTTCACCTTGCCCTGCAGGGTGGAGAAGCCCGGCATGTCGCCAGCAGGTGGCTCGGCTCCAGGGATGCTGGCACCTCTCCCCAGGGCCCTGGTGACCCACAGATCACCAGCAACCTGAGCTTTAGTTGGGGACCAGGAACTGTGACAGAGGCTGCCACCCCTGCTATCCTGTGATACACTGAGTGTAACCCTCTGAGCCCCAAACTGCAACTTTCACACATCCAAACACCCATGCACCCTTGCTCTGAGGAGGTTCAGAATGTTCACCCCCAAATAAGCCTCTTGGGCATGTTAAACAAAATTTATGGGTGGCCATTGTTTTTTGTTTTGTTTGAGACAGGGTCTCGCTCAGTTGCCCAGGCTGGAGTACAGTGGCACTTACTGCAACCTCAACCTCCTGGGCTCAAGTCATCTGAGTAACTGGGACCACAGGCATGCACCACCACATCCAGCTAGTTTTTAAATTTTGTGTAGGGACAGGGTCTTGCTCTGTTGCCTAGGCTGGAGTGCAGTGGCACAACCACAACTCACTGCAACTTTGACCTCCTGGCCTCAAGTGACCCTCCCACCTTAGCCTTCCAAGTAAGTGGGACTACAGACATGTGTCACTACCACCATGCCCAGCTAATTTTTAATTTTTTTTTAGAGACAGAGTCTTGTTATGTTGCCCAGGTTAGGGTTCAGTGGCATGATCATGGTTCACTGCTGTCTCGGACTCCTGGGCTCAAGTGATCCTCAGGGGCCACTGTTTTGAACTGGGCTCCTGTGCTGGGTCCCAGAAGACCAGACCCAACCAGAATGGAGTCACTGGTGCTAATGAAACCAAGGGGTTCATTGATCAGGTCAGCCTGCCCTGATTGCTTTTTGTTATTTTATTTTTCCTATTTCCATGAAGCTGAAGGCCGTGCCTCTGAATGCTGACCAACCTTCACTGGCTGCTTTATAGATAATATTCATAGGTCACCATGGGACTGGTCGCTTCAGGAACATGGGGCAGCTCCTGTCCAGCTGAAACTGGTTGAGACCATCTGCCCTTCAAGTGGACCGGCCCCAGTGCCCGAGGTGGCCTTTTGATGTCAGAGGGCCAAAACTTCCAACCTCAGATCATGCTAAGGCTGCCATTTCTGGTACCTGTGTCCTGTGAAATGCCATGCACCCCAGAGACACCTGCACAGAATGGGCCTGCTGGACCACCCTGCCTCCCTAGCTCATAAAGACTCCTAAGCTGTATCACTCGGGAGGCGAGTTTAAGAGCTGTTCTCCCTCCTCACTCGGTGGCCTTACAAATAAATCTTTCCTCTTAGCTGGATGCAGTTGCTCACACCTGTAATCCCAGTGCTTTGGGAGGCTGAAGCAGGAAGATAGTTTGAGCTCAGGAGTTCAAGGCCAGCCTGGGCAATAGCAACTCCGTCTCAAAAAAAAAAAAAAAAAAAAAAAAAAGGCCAATCTTGGTGGCAAGTGCCTGTAGTCCCAGCTACCCAGGAAGTTGAGGCAGCAGGATCACTTGAGTCCAGGAGTTTGAGGCTGCAGTGAGCAATGATCGCATCACTGCACTCCACATCTCTAAATCTGTTTTGATTTTGTGTTTTGACAGGCATTAGGATTAGGGTGAACTAAAGGCCATTGAGAACCCGCAGAAGCAGGAAAACCTGTTTGCCTCCCCCATTAGCTGCCTAAAAAAATAAAGTGCCTGGCCTGGCGCGATGGCT
>NW_012107964.1:110581-113896 GCF_000951045.1 Mandrillus leucophaeus | reverse complement strand
CCTGGGCAACAAGAGTGAAACTCCATCTCAAAAAAATAAAAATAAAAAAGTGCCCTTTCATGAAGGAAATTTCCAGTGGTCAGGGCATCTACATAAGGAAGAGATTCCCAAAAACAACTCTTCATCTGAGACACTTGCTTAAATACTTAACCAACATTATCTGCCTCCCCAGCCCAGAGGCTCCAAGCCCTGTTCTTTTGTGGTGCCGACCTATGCCCCTACCCTCTGGCTGCCTCCTGAGCCCCCACCCTCTGGCTGCCTCCTTTGTGGTACTGAGCCCCCACCCTCTGGCTGCCTCTTTAAGTCTGATTTTTGAGGTCCCTTCTCCCCACCCTATGTGTGCATCTGTAATTTAAAATTGCCTTTTTATCTTTTTCTCTGCTGTTCATCTGTCTTAAGTCAGTTTCATTCTGAGGCCAGCCATAGAACCTAGAAGGGTGGAGGCAGCTTTTTTCTTTTCCTGCCACTGAGGCAGCATATCCCCACAGGCAGACACAGACATGTAAACGCAGGAAGATGGAGCAGCAGCAGGAAAGGGACTGGACGGCCCCAGACACCCACCTGCCACTCGACTAAGCTCTGTTCCTCCCTGGCCTGCAGATTCCCTGTCCTGGTGATCTGCTCCCGAAGGTACTCCATGTCCTCCTCCAGCTTCAACTGTGGAACACACAAACCGCAGGATTTGGGATCAGTGATCTGCCCACCTTCTGCCTAGAGTACAGTTGTGCTTGCTGAAACTGCACCCACCCCAGAGACCCTCCTCAGAAGGGGCAGGGGATCAAAATACATCACCCAGAATGCGCCACCTTGGATTATTTTGAGCTAAAAGCACTTAAAAAAGGGCAGGTGTAAGAATTGCTGTGATCCTCGGCCTTCCTAAGAGCAGAAGGCACAGCCCACCATGCCGGATAGGCCTGCCCTAGGCCAGGAGGAAAGCCATGTTCTTACCAAGGGCAGGAAAGCCGAAACCAGAGAAATCTGTGCAAAGGGACCCTGCTAAGCTAACCCTCATCCTCCTCAGGTATGTGTTTGGCTCTAACATGCTTCCATGGGCCTCCGGCTCCTCAGGAGGGACTCCTGGGTCATGGAAAGCTTATAGGGAATGAAATTCAGTGCTTTGCTTCTGCTCATCTGTCTCAAATCAGTTTGGTTCTCAGAGCCACCCAAAATACTATAAGAGAGGAGAGGTAAGATTTTGCAATGCCTGCATCATACAGTGTAGGCCCACATTGTCCCCACAGACACTCCCCAGCCCCAGGCCACCTTGTTCCCTGGACGCCCCCTCCCCAGCCCCTGACTTGGGCCACTTTGTCCCTGGACACCTTCTCCTTCCCCCATGATCTGGGTCACCTTGACCCCTGGATGCCTCCTCTCCTTGACCTGTGGCCCACCTTGTACCCCTGCACTGCCTCCTCGGCGGGCAGCACCCTGTGCAGTCGGTGCTCCCGGGACTCCCTGCACACCACACAGATGGGGCTCTGGTCCTCCTGGCAGAAAAGCTTGAGGGGCTCCTGGTGCTCCTGGCACAGGTCTTGCTTCTGCAGGCCAGGATGCTGCCGTGCCATCTCGGCCACCTTGGTCAGCAGCCGGTTGGGCAGCAGGTTCCTCTGCGGGGACATTGCTCTGCACTCGGGGCAGGGGAAGGAGCCCTTTCGCTTCCGCCTCCCCTTCTTGCCCCGCGCCTTCTCCCAGCTCAGCTGGATGCACGCGCGGCAGAAGTTGTGGCCACAGGCGGTCATCACAGGGTCTGTGAAGTAGTCCAGACAGATGGAGCACGTAGCTTCCTCCTGCAGCTTTCTGGCGAGTTCCACAGCCTCCATGGCTCCTGGGAGACACGAGGCGGGTTCCCAAGTTGAGGGACTGTGGAGAGAGGTGGGAGGGAGCGGGCCCGATGCTCTGGGTGCTGGCAGTGTGCAACCTTCCTGTACAGCCTGCCTTTACAGAGGCGGGCTAGGACTGCGGTCCAGTTAGAGGGTCCAGAGTCATTTTATAGCCTTGTCAATAACCAACACAGATGCCTCCCCAGAAACTACACAGACCCTCCCTGACCAATGCTTGCCAGGCCCCTCTGCCTCTCCTCTCCACTGGGCCTGGACCACTTCTGCCTGCTGCTCGCTACCCCCAGCTCCACATCTGATCAGTTCCTCCTCTAGGTCTTCAACCTGCCTTTCTGGAGCAGCCTGCTAGGTCAGCTTAGGGAGAAGCCCCTACCCTTGGAGCCTTCCCTTAATCACTTTCCAACCACTAACCACCCCCAGATCCCCGCTCCCATTCCCGCATACATCCCCAGCGGGCTTTGCTGGCCAACACTCCCATTGCAAGTAACCTGACTAAAGAGCCTTTAAAGCGTCAGAAGAATTTTTTCTTTAACAAAACCCCGTTCACCAAAGGAAAACGGGATGGGCTCTCAGAGGAAAGAAGCTCTCTTCCTTTTAGTGAGGTGGGGTTCAGAAAAAACGTGTGTGCATACACGTGCCCACACGCACAAACACGTGCATACACGCACAGACGAACACACACCCATACACATACCCATGCATGTATACAAACGTGCATGTGTACACACGCACACCCACGCATACACACCACACAAATACACACGTACAAACATACAGAAACGCGCATCCACAGAAACACGCATCCACAAACAGCACACACAGGCACAGATGCACATATCTGTACACATGCATGCATGTACACACAGGTACGCGCGCGTACCCACGCACAGGCACACGAGCGTGCACACAGACGCCCCCTGCAATTTGAACACTCGCGACCCCGGGCAATGGAGAGTCACAGCCTTCCGCCTACGCCACGGGGTTGCTATGGGGACCCAGTGGCAAAGGGAATTGAAAATCGCGTCTACACTGCAAACACGAGTCTCCCCTTCCCTTCTGCCATCCCCTAAAGCGAAGGTGTCTAGGGGTCTCAGACTTCCCCGGCTCTGTCCCACTTCCATTTTCTTGGAGCTTTCTGCACGCCAACCACCCGGCGCCGGCCCCCTCCTTCCCCCCAAGAGCCCTAACTGAGGCACCCAGTCCACCCGCACCGAAGCCGGGCAGGGGCAGCGGCAGGGGACGTGGGGCTCTGGCTCTGGCTGCGGAGATGGCCATCCTTCCCGCTCTGGTCCGCTAGGGTCCCGGTAGAGTTACTTTGTCCAAGCGCGCTAGCCCCTGTAGGGACGCGGCGGCCGGCTGAGGCGGGAAGGCCGGGCGTTGGAGGGCGAGGAGGACCGGGTTAGGCTTAGGTCGTGGCCCAGGCACCACAGGAGGGTGGCCTAGGCGGGGGTACTCACCGCGGGAGGGCCCTGCACAG
>NW_012107964.1:106547-110456 GCF_000951045.1 Mandrillus leucophaeus | reverse complement strand
CAGGGGCTTTGTGGCGTCAGCGGTGGGGCGGTGGGAGCCGGGGAAGGGGAGTGCTGGGCGAGGGAGAGAGCGTCGGCCGGGATGGGGGCGGCGCCTCTTAGGAGAGGTTGGGTGTGACTTGGGGAAAGAAGGTGGCAGGGGGTGGGAGGCTCAGAACGGGCCAGGGGAGGGCGCAGCGGGGAGCTTACTGGGCGGTGGGGACGATGTGGTTCACAGCCCAGCGAAGGGAGGAGTCTTGTTGGCCTGGGGTGGGATTTTTAGGGGAGGTTAAGGGAGTGTGGAGGGGGATGGGAGTTGGGGGGTTACTTCGGGGTTAGGAGTGGAATGGGGACAGCTGGTGGGGCAAGGGGCAGCCATGCGAGCGTCAGGGTCCGGGGAGTGGGATTGGAAGAGGCTTCTCAACCAAGGGTTGGGGCTGCGGGAGGGCTCACGAGCCCCAGGCTGGAGGGTTAGGTGGGGGCTAAGTTGGTCGGGGTAGGGGATGGAGAGGAGTTTGTGGGGGCTGGGGTGGGGGCGAGGCAGCAGGAGTGAGTGCCGGTTGAGAAGCTATGAAGGGGGTCCCCAGGAGCAGCCAGCCCCCAGGTCTGCCCACATGGTGGGCAGTCAGCATCAAGCTGAGGGTCCAGAGAGGGGTGTCCCAATCCTGTGGGCAGAGCGGTTTGGAGGGACCACCTGGCAGGTCAGGTCACCTAGGGTGAGGGGGAACAGGGTGGGTCTTGCTGACACCCCAGGTGGTTTTGTTACCAGAAACAGGTCCTGATCCAGACCCTGAGAGAGGGTTTTGGATTTTAGGCAAGAAAGAATACGGGGCAAATCCATAGAGTAAAGTGAAAGCAAGTTTATTAAGAAAATAAAGGAATAAAGAGTGGCTACTCCATGGGCAGACCAGCCCGGAGGGCTGCAGGTTGCCCATTTTTATGGCTATTTATTGATTATATGCTAAATAAGGGGTGGGATATTCATGAGTTTCCCAGGAAAAGGATGGGCAATTCCAGAAACTGAGGGTTCCTCCCCTTGTTAGACCATATAGGGTAAGTGTGACCTTGTCTTGGCATCTGTAAACTGTTGTGGCACTGGTGAGGGTATCTCTTAGCATGCTCATGTATTATAATTAGCGTATAATGAGCAGTCGTGATGACCAGAGGTTATTCTGGTCGCCATCTTGGTTTTGCCGGCCTCTTCACCACATGCTGGTTCATCAGCAAGGTCTTTATGATGTGTATCTTGTGCCAACCTCCTATCCCATCCTGTGACTTGGAATGTCTAACTTCTGGGGAATGCAGCCCAGCAGCTCTCAGCCTTATCTTACCCAGCCTCTATACAAGACGGAGTCGCTCTGGTTTAAAAGTCTCTTACTGTTTCAGCCAAAATGCCGCCCCCAGCCCTGCCCAGGTCCTGGATGGTGGCCATTTCTTCTGGCCTTGAGTCCCCATGCCTAGTCATGATGCTTCATCCTCCAGTAGAGGGATGCACCTTTCACATGTAGGGTTCATTTCCTGCTTTCAGGAAAAGGGGCCAGAGGCCTGTGTGCCCCAAGTCAGAGTCTTGGGATTGGGGAGAGAGAACAGATGAAGAAACTAAGGCTTGGCCCACACAGGGGATGCAGGCGGACAGGAAAACAGGGCCTTGAAGGCTAAGAGGCACCATTCTGCAGTCTCCTGGGTGTGCGGGTGTAGGCAGCTGGCCACAGGCATAGATGGCTGGCTTTCCCTGGGCTCACTTGGTAGAGTGTTTCTTCCGTGGTCTCTCATCACTCGCATACAGAAAGGTGTCTGTGTGCTGACAGGTGCGGGCTGGCTGTGCACACTGGGTGATTAAGTGAATTACCCTTGTGAACCCCGAATATCTGAGACTAGTTTCAATTAGGAAGTTTATTTTGCCGAAGTTAAGGACGCACGCCCATGACACAGCCATGTGCCCAAGGTGGTCCGAGCACAGCTTGGTTTTATACATTTTAGGGAGACATGAGACATCGATCAATATATGTAAGATGAACATTGGTTCCATCCAGAAAGGCGGGACAACTGGAAGTGGGGAGGGGGCTTCCAGGTCATAGGTAGATAAGACACAAATGGTTGCATTCTTTTGAGTTTCTGATTAGCCTTTCCAAAAGAGGCCATCAGATACACATTTATTTCAGTGAGCGGAGGAATGACTTTGAATAGAATGGGAGGCAGGTTTGCTCTAAGCAGTTCCCAGCGTGACTTTTCCTTTTAGCTAGTGATTTTGGGGCCCAAGATTTATTCTCCTTTCACACTCTCCAGCCCTACCCAATCCTCTGCCTGTCATTTGCATCAGTGAGGGGATTGTGAGCTGCAAGTTTCCTTCAGTTGGGAAAACGGAATCGCAGAATTAGGGGGAAAATTGAAAATATATATATATATATATATATCTCGCATAGCACCACACATGCCCTAGTCACCTGCTGACAATTTGTCACCCTTCGTTACAAATGGGTTACAAGCAGCTGAGCCTAACAACTTCTTTGGGTTTTCACTTCTTTCCTGTACACCCCATGCACATAAAAATATTGAGATCAATACAATGTGGATGCCTTTCTCCTGTCTGTCTTTGGTCAGTTTAATTCACAGGCTCCCCCCTATACCAGCATGATGTGGGGGAATTCAACAAATACTTGTTAAAATGTGGCATCAGCCCAAGATGCTCATTATTAATGCTCCTTTAGGCTCACCTGGTTATTGGGGTGAGAAATCTATCATCATGATAAAACAATTCGAACAACCTTCATATCCTCAAGTCATTAAGAAAAAAATCAGATAGCAGTTGCATGTCTTGATAAATTGTTAGGTTTAATAAAAGGCAGGATGTAGAATATATGTAGTTTGCTACTATTTAGGTAAACAATTATTGTATATGTATCTCTTGAGAAACAAGAAACTCCATCTGATGAGGGAAATTAAGGACTGAGGAACCCCCTAATTGAGGGAGACTCAATTTTCACTATATATCCTTTTGGAATTCTTAAATTGTATACTACTGCTATGGATTGTCTTTTTTTTTTTTTTTAATTATTTAAGCAAAGGATCAGCAATGTCAGTCTTTAAACACAAGTCTTACTTACACTGTTACAAGGTAAATATCCTTTGCCCTTATTGAATGTAGCCCCACTAAGTTATTAACATTGTAGAAAAGATTAGAGAGCAACATTTAAGTGCTCATGTAATTTAAAATGTGCTGAATTAAACAGAAAAGAAGAGGGGCTCCTGAAAATAGGGTGAGAGAGCTATGGCCTCTTTATGTCTTCAATTCAGACTCCTCAACAGTAGAGTCCACTGGGCCACAGAAAAACAAATCCAGATTGTTATGAACTGAATGTTTGTCTCCAAAATTCATATTTTGAAATCCTCACCTCCAAGGTGATGGTGTTAGGAGATGGGGTTCTTTGGAAAGTAATTATGCCATAAGGGTGGAGCCTTCATGAATAGGATTGGTGCCCTTCCAGAGATTTATTTTCCCCTTACCCCTTGCACCACATGAGGACACAGTGAGAAGGCCCTGTCTGTGAACCAGAAAGCAGGATCTCACCAGAAGCTGAATCTGTTGGCACCTTGACCTTGGACTTGCCAGCCACCAGATCTGTGAACAATAAAGTCCTGTCACTTATTAACCACCAAGCCCATAGCATTTTGTTATAGCAGCCTGCATAGACTAAAATGAAAGAAGACATTAACGGGAGAAAGCATATACGTTTTACTTTTACATGTACATGGGAGCCTTCACAGCAAAATGAAGACCTCAAGAGCAGTTAGGCCTAAGTGCTTATCCACTGGATGGACAAAGGGTAGTAATTATGAGAGAGCAACTGGAATACCCAGGGAGGCTGGAGGAAGGTAAGAGCTATTTTTGTTTGTTTGTTTGTTTGAGGCAGAGTCTCACTCTGTCACCCAG
>NW_012107964.1:101140-106497 GCF_000951045.1 Mandrillus leucophaeus | reverse complement strand
ACCTCCTGGGTTCAAGCAATTCTTCTGCCTCAGCCTCCCAAGTAGCTGGGACTACAGGTGCACACCACCACACCCAGCTGAATTTTTTTTTTTTTTTTTTTTAAGTAGATATGGGGTTTTATGTTGGCCAGGCTGGTCTGGAACTCCTAACCTCAGGTGATCTGCCTGCCTTGGCCTCCCAAAGTGCTGGGATTACAGGCGTAAGCCACTCTACCCGGTGATAAGAGCTATTTTAACAAAGCCTGTTTGTACACATTTCACTGCACTTCAGTCCCCATGCCTAGTCATGCTGTTTCTCCCCCTGGTAGAGGCAAGCACCTTTCCCATGGAGGGTTCATCACCTGCTTTCAGGAAGAGGGGCCAGAGGGCCCTTCTTACACCTACTGCTCTTCAAGTGCCTTCAGCTCAAAATAATTCTTATATCAAATCTGCATATTTTGGGGAGGTATATTCTGCTATCTTGTTGGGAGCCGAAAATCTGAGGGTCGTGACCAACTCAGCACTCCACTGGAAGCTATATGATTAAACAGCAAACTGTTTATCATGAATGCAGGATGTGGGCAAACTCGCATCTGTGTCTGCCGCCAGAAGGTACACTGAGGGCCTCATTCCCTGGCTCTGTGCCCCTTGAGGTTATCTTCTGGGACATCTGGAGCCTACTGTTCAAAGAATGTAGTCATGCAGGCCTGCACTAAGTCAAGCAGCTGACCACAACCACCCCCTTCTCCCTATCTCCTTTACTCAATAAATATGAAGGGCTCTAGCAGCTCAGGACCCTTGTTCACTAGAAGCAAGGAGCCCCCTGACCCCTTTATCCAAATACACTCTTTTGTCTTTGTCTTTATTCCCACATTTGTCCGCCTTTGTTCAATCCACCAAGGTCTGCGGCACTATCTCTTAATGCCTAACTCTCCTTTCTGTTGTTTATTTCTGGAATTTTAACCTTTGGATATTTAGAACCACTCATTCCACTTTTATAGACTGCATGCTTAGGCTGTCTCCATAGTGTATATGCTCTCGAAGAGTTGAGTACATGGTGAACAGATACCACATTTCAGTTACTATCCCACATCATTAGGACTCGCAGGATACAGAAGCAAAGGTGTTGATTGTAATTGTAAGGGTCTGGCTTTGTTGCCCAGAATGGAGTGCAGTGGTGTGATCACTGCTTACTGCTCACTGTAACTTGGAACTCTTGGGCTCAAGCGATCCTCCCACCTCAGCCTTCTAAGTAGTTAGGACCACAGGCACATGCCATCATACCCAGCTAATTTTTATATTTTTTATAGAGACAGAGTCTTGCCATGTTGTCCAGGCTGGTCTTGAACTCCTTGGCCTCAAGAAATCCTCCCATCTCAGCCTCCCAAAAAGCTGGAATTACATGCATGAACCACCATGCCTGGCTGGAAAGGCTTCCTCAAATACCCACTTACACAACCCAGAAAGACTTCGGTTACTTTCTTCCTGTGTCTAAACTTCTTTCCTTAGCTCCTCACCTTAGGTCCTCAGCAGTCAGTTCTGACGTACAAATTGCCCTGTGTTGCCTTGTTATATCTTTATAGGGCATCAATTCGTGCACTATCCACTCCATTAAACAGTGAAAACAAGGAACATATAAGACCAAGCTCTTGTTTTTTGTTGTTGTTTTTTTGTTTTGTTTTGTTCTTTGTTTTGTTGTTGTTGTTTTTGACAGGGTCTGTTGCCCAGATTGGCCTCAAAAACTCCTGGGCTCAAGCCATCCTCTTGCCTCCCCAGTAGCTAGGATTACAGGCATGTGCCACACTGCCAAACTTAGACTCTGTTCTCATACAAAGACCAGAATGACAGGGGGCTGCTCAAGTGGCTTGGTGTCCTACAGAAGGCAAAGCATGATCATGATCCTGTCAAGAATGCATTATCTGCATCCAGTTACGTAAATGTAGCTAGCTGCCCAAATTACTGCTCCCTCCAGGCTGCCCAGCAAGATCATCAGCAAGGTTACATAGGTTTAGCTCTCCACCACTGGGCAAGACTTTATCAGGACAAGGGCTTTGTAAAGTATAGAAGACTTGAACTTTATCTGCTTGGGAGGCTAAGGCAGGAAGATGGCTTGAGCCCAGGAGTTCGAGGCTGGCCACTATGCTCATGTCTGTGAATAGCCACTGCACTTCAACCTGGGCAGCATGGCAAGACCCTGTCTCTGAAAAAACAAAACAAAAAGGGAAAACTTAAATTTATCCCAAAAGAGTCTAGTATTGAAAGTCAGAACTGACTTTCAAAACCAGAACACAGCTCTCCCTGAATATTCTAGGCTTTCTGGATAGCTCTCCAAGGATTTGGCACTCATAAGTTTAAATATATCCTGAGATTTAAAAGGTATGATGTTCAGTTGTGTGTGTACTAATAAATTGATGAAGCTTTTGAATTTTGAGTCTACAGGCTATAAATTGGGTTCAAAGAGACTTATAAAATCCACTGTTGCCTATTGATAGCGTTTTGCGCACACCCCTTGCTATGTTTAAGAGCATCTTTTACTGTCATTGCTTCTACACACAATACAGGCCCCCTTCACTCAAGCATAAGCACCTTGAAAGCAGAGTGGGCAGCAGCCCACTCTGGGATTGGATTTTATTCCCACAGGAAATGGATTTTATTCCCTCCATGATCCCAGCGTGGGGTAGTGCTTGGCCTCATTCAGTTTAATAAAGCCTTTAACAAATAAATGATTCCAACCTGTACCAGAGGGAGACAATCCCTACATCCTTATCCTCACAGCCATCCTCAGGTTTTCCCGACATAAGTCTACTATTGGATCTGTGGCCTGCTGCTCTAGCTGTAGGATTTCTCAGCAAGTTGGTCTCTGTGTCTCTCATCCCCAGAGCACTGCCAGACTACTTTGTGGCGCTGGGAAGCCTGTTTCAAAGTGCCGGGCACATGGGCCACCCCTGTCTGCGACTGCTCAGTAAGCTGACTTCCAGGGCAGAGTGCCCTCTTTGAACTTTAGGCTGGGGTTTCCCAGTATTGATTTCACTTAGGCTGAATTAACAATGCACATGCCTGGCTGCGCTTCTCACACACAACTAGCTAGTCATCTACCCTAACAGAAGATAGGGTGAATTAACAACATACATGACTAGGCAGCCTTTTAGCTGAATGGGAGATTGGGTATGTTAACACATACAATGACGTGGACTTCTAACTGGAGATGGGCCAACATCACAGCTACATATGTGTGTGCACATGGGCACACGTGCACGTGTGCACATACACACACACACACCCCTAGCCAGCCTTCTAACCTAATGGGAGATAGCCCAAGTTAACAAGATATACAACTAGCCAGCTTTCTAAATTAACAGGAGGTAGGCTGAGTTAACACACACAAGTAGCTGGACTTTGGTTTTGTTTTTTGTTTTTTTTTTTGTTTTGAGACTGAGTCTCGCTCTGTTGCCCATGCTGGAGTGCAGTGGCATGATCTTGGCTCACTGCAACGTCTGTCTCCTGGGTTCAAGCAGTTCTCCTGCCTCAGCCTCCCAAGTAGCTGGGATTACGGGCATGTGCCACCACACCTGGCTAATTTTTGTCTTTTTAGTAGAGATGGGGTTTCACCATGTTGGCCAGGCAGGTCTGGAACTCCTGACCTCAGGTGATCCACCCGCCTTGGCCTCCCAAAGTGCTGGGATTACAGACCTGAGCTGCCACGCTGGTGAAGTAGCTGGACTTCTAACTGAAAATAGGCCAAGATAACACATACTACTTGCTGGCCTTAACAGGCTGTCTAGGTAGAAGACTAGCTGGACTGGTAACCTCACTGGAAATAAGCTGTGTGTACACACACACACACACACACACGCAGGACTTGTAACAATTTGAAAGAGGCTGAGCTGAGAACACACAAGACCAGCCAGCCTTCCAACCTAACTGTAGATAGGCTGAGTTGACACAACTAGCTGGGGTTGCTTACCTAACTGGAGATAGGCCAGTTCCGCTACCCTCAACACCCGGTCCCCAAACAGACCAACCATGATTCTTATCTAAAGGGATAGACCAAGTTAGCACCACACACGACTAGCTGGACTTGTAACTGGAGACAGGCTGGGAGGTAACGCGCATGAGTAGCTGGCCTCCTAACTGGACAGGGTGAACACAGGATTCGCCAGCCTCCCACCCTAATCAGAATTAGGTAAGCCAGCACCGGCCAGCGGAAGGAACCCCCAAAACCCAAGAGCCTGGCTTGCTACAGCAACTCTTCCGACCAGGTGGGTGGCTCTTAAAAGAGCCTTTGGGGTGAACGTTGCGCAACCTCTCAGGTGGCGAGATGGCCCTCCTAGGCCTGCTCCCCACGGATACGGCGTGCCAGCTGGATGTCCTTGGGCATGATGGTGACCCGTTTGGCGTGGATGGCACACAGGTTGGTGTCCTCGAACAGCCCAACCAGGTAAGACTCGCACGCCTCCTGCAGCACCATCACAGCCGAGCTCTGGAAGCGCAGGTCGGTCTTAAAGTCCTGAGCGATCTCCCGCACCAGCCGCTGGAAGGGCAGCTTGCGGATTAGCAGCTCAGTGGACTTCTGGTAGCGGTGGATCTCGCGAAGCGCCACCGTGCCAGGTCGGTAGCGGTGCGGCTTCTTCACGCCGCCAGTGGCGGGTGCGCTCTTGCGAGCCACCTTAGTGGCCAGCTGCTTGCGTGGCGCCTTGCCACCCGTCGACTTGCGCGCAGTCTGCTTGGTTCGGGCCATGAATTTGAAACTGTTGTCTCTGCTGTGTCCTCTGACCAGACCTCAGCTGATTGCCCGCTTTTATAGAGCTTGCCGCGTTTTCATTGGCTGGCCTCAGGTGGCGTGAGGGCCCCCTACTCTCTGATTGGTCCACAGGGCACGCCACTCGGCCGCCTCTCCCTTATATTAGTGCTTGTTGGTCGTGGCCACCAGAGCTAGCACCAGCATTGTGAAGGGTTGATGCGGGTAGGCCACGGCGGTGGAGATCATCTCTCTCCAGCACAAGCTTCCTCGTGTCTCCTCAGCAATCCTCTTCTCCCTTCCTCATGACTTGGGTGGGAAGAGCCTTCCGAAAGCCAGCATGCGGCATTCCACTTTTTTTAAAAATTAATTTTTAAAAAATTTTTTGAGATGGAGTTTAACTCTTGTTGCCCAGGCTGGAGTGCAATGGCGCGATCCCTGCTCACTGCAACCTCTACCTCCCAGGTTCAAGCGATTCTTCTGCCTCAGCCTACCAAGTAACTGGGATTACAGGGATGACAGGTATCCACCACAAAGAGATGGGTTTTCACCATATTGGCCAGGCTGGTCTCAAACTCCTGACCTCAGGTGATCCACCTGCCTCGGCCTCCCAAAGTGCTGGGATTACAGGCATGAGCCA
>NW_012107964.1:61868-100815 GCF_000951045.1 Mandrillus leucophaeus | reverse complement strand
TTCCACTTTTACACAGTGATACAGCTCTGGGATCCAGCCAGAGTTAAAGGAATCTTCCACTTTTTATGACCTGCAAAGAACTCCCTTTGCTGTATGGCTCAGATGAGCCTTAGGATGCTGAAGAAGGTAAAGATATGCCTTTCTGGCATATTAACTCTTTTGAGATAAAGGCACTTAAAAAAAAAAAAGAGGCAGGCGTCGGAAGATCATTCTGAATTTCTTGTTGTTTCTTAAAGGCAAGAAATAGAATTCCCCTATGAAAGATGTTCTCCTTATAGTAAAAGGAAGGGAACGTTCTTATCATCAAGGACCAGAAGGTGGAAGCTTCCAAATCTCCTCCAACTCTGAAGCTGAAATTTGATCCCTAAAGTTGGAGCCGGGGCTCAGTGGGAGGTGTGTGGGTCCTGGAGGTGTCACCCTCTGAATAGAGTCCTGCCCTCCTTTAGGGTGAGTTCTCACTCTGTTGGTTCCCTGAAGAGCTGGTTGTTGAAAAGAGCCTGGCACTCCCCTCCCCTCTCTCTCTGGCTTCCTCTCTTGTGCAGTCCTGTGACCTCTGCACACACATGGGTTCCCCTTCACCTTCCACCATGAGCAGAAGCAGCCAGAGGCCCTCACCAGAAGCAGAGGTGGGCCCTATACTTGCTTCCTTCCATTCTCCCTCCCTCCCTTCCTTTCTCTCTCCCTCCCTCCCTCCTTCGCTCCCTTTCTTCCTTCCTTCCTTTCTTTTTATCTTCTTCCCTCCCCTCCCCTCCTCTCCTTCTTTTTTCAGTCTTGCTCTGTTGCCCAGGCCCCTCCTACCTCAGCCTCCCAAGTAGCTGGGACCACATCCAGCTAATTTTTAAATTTTTTGTAGAGATGGGCTGTCATTATGTTGACCAAGCTGGTCTTGAATTCCTGAGTTCAACTGATCCCCCGACCTTGGCCTCCCAAAGTGCTAGGATTACAGGCTTGAGCCACCATGCTGGGCCACCGTGCTTTTTTTGTTTTTTTGACCTGAGTCTCACCCTGTTGCCCAGGCTGAAGTGCAGTGGCGTGATCTCAGCCCACTGCAACGTCCGCCTCCCGGGAAGTTCAAGCAACTCTCCTGCCTCAGCCTCCCGAGTAGCTGGGATTACAGGCGTGAGCCACTGCACCCAGCCACCGTGCTTCTTGTACAGCCTGGGAAACCATAAGCCAATACCTTTTTTTTTTTTCCAATAAATCATCCAGCCTCAGGTATTCCTTTAACAACACGAAACAGACTAAGACAGAAGCCAAGAGAAATCTATACAAACAAACTTTATTAAACTAACCCTTATCTTCCTAGTTGTTGCCACAGTTACTACTCTTTGTTCAACCTAGTGTGTAAGCATTTTGACCTAGTCATTTCTTCACCCCATTGACTATCCTCACCCAAGCCCCGTGGCCTTATCAAATCTCACAACTTACTAGTGTTTGTCCACCTCTGTATATAAGTGACCCTAACTGCATCTTTGCATCTTCATTTCCTTATGAGGGCTCCTGTGTCACATTAAATTTGTATTAAATAACTGTATGTTTTTCTCCTGCTCATCTCTCTAATGTCAGTCTAATTCTTGGGCCCAGCCTGGACCCTAAGATAAGGGAGGTAGAATTCTGCCTCCCCTACAGCGCCCCTTGTTGATGCATGACAGGCCCACTGTCTTGGTCTGTTTTGCATTGCTGTAAAGGAATACCAGAGGCTGGGTTATTTATCAAAACATTTTTTAGCTTATGGTTCTGCAGGCTCTATAAGAAGCAAGGCTCCAGCATCTGCTTCTGATGCGGCCCTCAGGAGTCCTCCACTCATGATGGAAGATGAAGGGGAGCCCCTGTGTGCAGAGGTCACAGGGAAAGAGAGAGGAGGAGGTACTGGGCTCTTTTTAACAACCAGCTTTGGCAGGAACTAATAGAGCAAGAACTCCACTCCCCACGAGGGAGGGTAGGAGTCTATTCATGAAGGATCTGCCCCCAGGACCTAAGCACCTCCCACCAGGTTGCACCTCCAACACTGGAGATTAAATTTCAACATGAGAATTAATGAGACAAATACCTTATTCAAACTATAGCACCCACTACATTGCCATCTTTGTCTTATCAATTACTACCTGAACCCCTTGTCCCCATGGGTCAATCCACACAAGGTGCTTGTTTGCCCAGCCTTGGTTCAGCTTCTCCCCTCCCCCAGGGCCCTGATGTTTGGCCCCTCCTGGAGCAGGCCAGGCTCAGGGTAAAGTATCCTCAATCTCTTGTCCCCTCAGCCACCCTTCACCCCACTTCCCCAGACCTGGTTCTTTCCAGCCTCATTCATTCCTCCCTATATGAGAAAACTCCTCTGCGTCACCTTTGAGAGCTTGCAGACCTTAAGGTCAATGCTTTCTCCCTATTGCAGTATTCTGGTGTCTCCTGTTGCGATATCCTTTTGCATAAAGATCTCTGCTTACTAAGTCTGGTTTGGTTTTTTTATTGGACAGTGGTTTTTACACAGAAGGCCTGCTGCTCTCTGCTCATCGGGTCTGGTTGGCTGGTCAGACATGTGGAAGGACCCTAGGACCATCCACCTGTGAAGTCCACCCAGGCTCACCCCTGGTGTAAACGATGTGGGGTCTGACCTGGCCAGACCAGATGCTGCTCAACCGTTTAACTGCCTGTGAGGATTTGGACACGTTCGATCTTCCTGGAGCTGTCTCTCGAGAGGGGCAGCCTTGGGACTCTCCAGGTGTCCTTAGGGCTAATGGGGCTGATGATGGGCGGATGATGGATTACCAGCAGCTGCTGCGACCTCCCCAGGAGCACCTGCAGCGACCTCCCCAGGAGCACCTGCAAAGCAGCCCTTTCTGCCTCATGACTCTGCCCAGGCCTCTCTGCGGAGCGTGGCACAGGCTTGGCCAGTTCTCTGAGTGCATCCAAGAGGCTCATAGGTTTTGGGCATATGTCTGCGACCTCACTTTTCCAGTCATAAGGGTTTTGCCTTTAGATTCTCAGGGCTTTGAGCCCCCAAACCACCCAGACATAGCACAGGATGCCACCTGGTTCTATGTGTCTGAGCAAACAAATGCACACTCACACGAAGCACAGAATGCAGGGCTGCCTAAATGCGGACCCACCCACCCCTGGCAAGGCTTGAGAACAGCCTCTATATTACATGTAAAAGCACTTTTTAGATGATCAGCTGAACAGTTCATTTTCTTGATCTCCAATCATTGTGTTCTATGTTGTTAAAACCCCCAGAAGGACCAAGACCCAGAGAAAAATGTCCCCTGAAAACTTCCCAAGAGGAGAGATTTCCTCTGCAAACTGAAGAAAGTGTGAGATATAAACATTCCTCCCAAGGAACTGGTCTGTCAAGGCCTCACGCATTCGGTAAATCAGTGTGTGTTCTCTGTCTCCTCATTCTCTCTGCTCATGGTTTTGTATGTACAGCTGAGGCAATAATGGGCCTTGTGTCCTCTTGTTAAAGTTCTTTGAGATTTGGGGGTCCTACATGGTTGGTCATGTTGCATCATCTCTAGGAGCACTCCTATCAGCAAACAACATGCTATTGCTTGTCCAATTTATCAATTGGCATTTCTCCTTAGTCTGGACAGCAGCAAGGCTGAAACCATCTGAACTTTCACAAACTCACTGTAAGCGCAGAGAGGGGGTCTTACAGGAACAGGCACTCCTTCTAGGTCGGGGGTAAAAAGTGCACAAAGCAATGGTGAGCTCTGTCCTCCAAAGACTCTTGCAAAGCCAGTGTGCACTAGGGTTTCCCACTGTTTGTTAGAAAGAATGCCTTCTTTCTCCATCCAATATGCCCTCTCATCTGGCACCCCACTTCTCCGGCCCACTCTGCAGGAAACTCCATCAGTAGGAAGCATTTTCTTGAGTTCTGTACTTCAAATATGCTATGGAAGCAGCCACATTCCTTGTTGATGATAGTCAGGGTTAGTTTCAAAGGGTTCTAGTTGGCACAGGGATTTCTGAATCTACAAGACAAAAATGTGGAGAGAAAATAAGTTAGTATGAAAAAACAAGGGGAATAGCTGACAATACCAGCTCCTAGTGTGACTGTTGATTTTGTGCACTCGGGCTGACCCCCTCCTCCTCCTTAATGGTATAATAAACATGGTAACTACGATGGGATTCTTGATAGAAAGGAGGAAATGCAGATGAGGAATTTCATTCTTTCTGAAAGTCTGAACTATTGACACAGAGTATGCAATCTTATGTTCTCTCTTGAGTCTTAGAAATCCCAGAAAGGCTATTTGATAGAAATCAGCATCCTCACCTGGAACTGGACTAAATGGATACAGCCTGGATGAGTACAGCAAGGTAAAAGGGATGAAGTGCTCATCTCTTTTTCATGTCACGGGAGTGCTGAAGCTCTCATATAGTAACTTTCTCCTTCTTTACACAGATTATGTGTATTTAGTAGTAACTGTGCACCATCAATTCATAATACCAACAAAAACATTGTCTAGACAGGGCTTCAGATATGCCCTGTCTATTCTTACGAATTCCAGAAGCCAACTGGGCGCGGTGGCTCATACCTGTAATTCCAGCACTTTGGGAGGCCGAGCAGGGTGGATCACGAGGTCAGGAGTTCAAGACCAGCCTGGCCAACATAGTGAAACCCAGTCTCTAGTAAAAATACCAAACTTAGCTGGGCATGGTGGCATGTACCTGTAATCCCAACTACTCAGGAAGCTGAGACAGGAGAATTGCTTGAACCCAGGAGGCGGAGGTCACAGTGAGCAGAGATAACGCCACTGCACTCCAGCCTGGGCAACAGAGCAAGACTCCATGTCAAAAAAAAAAAAAAAAAAAAAAAAGAATTCCAGAAGCCTCTATTAACCCAAACTATTCTGGCTACCTCTAAAACAGACTTTGCGTTCATTTTCTATTGTTGCCATAACATGTTACCACAAATATAGTGGGTTAAACCAAAGCCCATTTATTGTCATACAGCCCTGGAGGTGGAAAGTCCAGATCACCTTGTGGGCAGTACTGGTACCCTCTGAGGCCTCTCTCCTTAGCTTGCAGGTGGCCATCTTCTCTCTGTGGCTCCTCACATTGTCTTCCTTCTGAGCGTGTCTCTGTGTCCAAATTTCCCTTTTATCAGGACACCAGTCCCACTGAATTAGCACCTACCCTAATGACCTCCTTTCAGCTACCTCTGTGAACACCCTATCTCTAAATAAGGTCACATTCTGAGGTGCTGGGGGCCAGGACATATTTATTTCCAATATTCATATAAATTTTGTGGTGTGACATAATTCAGCCTATAGCACACAGTCACTATAGATGTGAGATCTCATAGAATCACCACAAACAGCAAAATTGACCCCTGATCACAGTTGTCAAACAAACCTAGACATGGGCCTTTGAGGGAATCCCCCTGTGGTCAGCTGCCTCTAAGATGCTGGAAGGATTCCTGCCTCCTGGTGTTTGTGCCTGTGGGCGGTCCACATCCCTCGACTTACTGACTGGTTTAAATAAGTGGGTTCTGGCAGTAGTGATGACACTTGTGGGATTAGGTTATAGAAAGACCTTGGCTTCTCACAGGGGGTTCCCTCCCTCTCTCCCTGGGTGGCTCCGTCTGGGGAAGCTGGCAGCCAGGCTGTGTGTAGCCCAGAACAGAAACCCACAGGAATGAGTCTAAAAGTGGACCTTGGCCGGGCCCGGTGGCTCATGCCTGTAATCCCAGCACTTTGGGAAGCCAAGGCAGGTGGATCACCTGAGGTCAGGAGTTTGAGACCAGCCTGGCCAACATGGTGAAACCCCATCTCTACTAAAAATACAAAAGTTAGCTGGGCGTGGTGACATGTCTGTAATCTCAGCTACTTGAGAGGCTGAGGCAGAAGAGTCGCTTAAACTTGGGAGGCCGAGGTTGCAGTGAGCCGAGATCATGCCACTGCACTCCAGCCTGGGCGACAGACTGGGGTCTCCATCTCAAAACGCAAATTAAATAAAGTAAAAAATAAATAAATAAATAAATAAAACTGGATCTTGAAGCCACTGACAGTCACAGGCCAGAGGCTGGGGGCAGGTTCTGCCCCAGTCAGGTCTGAGATGACTCCAGCCCTGGACAGCGCTGATGGCAGCCTTCTGACAGCCCCTGGGCCACAGGCCCCACCTAGGCAGCACTGCAATTCCTGACTGCCACACAGACACTGTGGGACAATACATATACGTTGTCTGGAGCTGCTAAGTTTTGGGGGTAATTTCTTAGGCAAATGTTACCTCCTTTCTAGACCAGGTCAGCCATATGTTGGATTTCTATTTGGTTAAAACCGCGAGTCACTTTGTAAATATCAAAATCTGCCTTATGTACCCTTTGGCACCTAAATCAAGCCGTTAAGCAATGAGAACCTGAAACTTCAAGGAGTTTTATAGCCAGTGAATAAAAGAGAGTTCCTTTTAGGATAGTTGGAATAATAAAACAATGTCAGCTTTTTATTATAGACTTCTAAATTATCTCTAGTGTGCTAAATCAGGGACTTGGATTCCCACATTAGCCAGGATTTAGGGATGAACTGCCAACAAACAACCCCACAACCGCAAATTGGCCTTTCCTGCCTGTGGGTCAGTGAGTGGCAACAGGGCCCCCAAATGAAAGGGGGGTGCTCAGGTGCAATTAGTGCACCTCTCATTTGGGGATTCTTAGTTTAGGAGTGAGGGAATGCTACTCATCTCATTGAAAGAGGTGGGGAGTCAGCATTAGCTGGACCATATTAAATCTAAAGGAGCCCAAATCTTTGTCACAATAATTCATTATTCTTCATTCCACACTTAACGTACGTTGCTCTTGAAAGATAGAATATCCTCTCCAAAGGATGCCACCCTTTCCCCAAAGGATGCCACACCCTTCCCAAATGATGCCACACCCTCTCCAAAGGATGCCACGCCCTCCCCAAAGGATGCTACCCCTCCCCAAAGGATGCCACCCCTCCCCAAAGGATGCCACACCCTCTTCAAAGGATGCCACCCCTCCCCAAACAATGTCACCTCTCCTCAAAAATGCCACACCTTCTCCAAAGGATGCTACCCCTCCTCAAATGATGCTATCCCCTCTCCAAAGAATGCCAACCCTCCTCAAACGATGCCACCCCATCTCCAAAGGATGCCACCCCTCCTGAAATGATGCCACCCCCTCCAAAGGATGCCCCCTCCTCTCCAAAGGGTGCCATTTGCTCCCCAAATGATACCACCCCCCTCCAAAGGATGGCACCTCCTCTGTAGAGTGTGCCATCCCCTCCCCAAAGGATGCCACCCCACCAAAGGATGCCACCCCTTCCCAAATGATGCCACACCCTCTCCAAAGGATGCCACCCCATTTCTAAAAGGTGCCACCCTCCTCAAGGGATGCCACCCTTTCCCCAAAGGATGTCACTTTGGCACAAGGATTATTTGGAGCTGAAGGCCAATAATAATCTGCTGTAGAGAAACAACGGATGCAAAAAAGCTTTCTGCTCACCCCTATTTTCCTAAAAACAGGACAAAATGGACAAAGTTGTCTTTGTCTCTCTACCAAGAAGGAATCAATTTAAACATGTGAGATGACTTTAGACCCTTATCAGCCAGGAGACAGCACCAGTGAAATCTGCATGCCAGGCCTTACTCGCAGGCCCTCTCCACCGCTGCTTCCTGTAACTCCCCTCCTCTGCATCTTTCACTCTTTGCCTTAGCTGAAGGTGCTACACAGGCCGGAGTTCTCTAGCTGAACTAAGGAAACGTCCTGCAGCAACAGTATTTGTTAGAATGTTGGGGTGCTCAGGCCTCTGAAACAGAACCTCTCTCTCTGATCTTTTCCCACCCTGCTTTTACCTACTCCTTTTGCTCCCCATGCAGGCCACAGAAACGAAAACTGTAATCTTTCCCCACCTTTCTGTCTTGGACCTGGCCATAAGGACATTTTCTGACTTCCCTTTTCTGACTGTGAGTCATAAGACTCCCAGTTCAGAGAGGGTCCTGCCCCATACCCAGGAGGAAGGATGCTGCCCAGAGAGGCCAAGAAGAGTCTGAATACATGGGGTCTGCTGGGGTTCCCTGCTCAGTCTGTTGGGGTTACATCACACACTTTCTGTCCGGTCACATTTCTACACAGCTGTCTTCTATCATGTCCATCCAATGAGGTCTTCATAAAAGGCCCAAGGGGATGGGTTTTGGGGGCTTCTGGAGGGCTCAGCACGTGGGGGCTTGCAGGAAGGGTGAGGGAGAATTCATTTGCAGGCTGGGGGGGTGGCACAGCCCAACTCCCCTGGGTCAGAAGGTCCTGTGCTTGGACCTTTGCAGACCTCTCCCTCTGCATCCCTTCATCTGGTTATTTGTAGCCTTAAGCTATTCTTTAAATAAACAGGTAAATGTAAGTAAGTGTTTCTCTAGTTTTATGAGCCGCTCTAACAAATTAATCAAGCTTAAAGAGGGGGTCGTGGGAACCCCAACTTACAGCTCGTCAGAAGTTCTGGAGGCTTGGACTTGCCCATGGTGTCCATGGAGGCAGCCTCGGGGACTGAGCCCTCAACCTATGAAATCTGACGCAATCTCCAGGTAGATACTGTCTGAATTTGTTTATTTATTTAGTTTTTTTTTATTGTTATGATTATTTTGAGATGGGGTCTTCCTCTGTTGCTGAGGCTGGAGAGCAGTGGTGATACCCTAGCTCACTGCAGCCTGGAACTCCTGGGCTCAAGTGATCCTACTTCAGCCTCCTGAGTAGCTGGGACTACAGGCGTGCACCACCATGCTCACCTACTTATTTTATTCTTGTAGAGACAGTGTCTTGCTCTGTTGCCCAGACTGGTCTCCAATTCCTGGGCCCAAGCAATTCCCTCCCACCTCTGCCTCCCAAAGCTGGGATTACCAAGGCATGAGCCACTGTGCCTGGCTGGAGTCAGAATTAAATTGGATTCAAGGACACCTAACTGGTGCCCACTACAACGTTGGTTGGTTGCTTGCTTGCTGATAGGGAGAAATCCTTACACGTTTGGTCACAGATGTCTTCTGTGTTCATTGTTGTGTTGTGAGATCAGAGGAAAAACAGTTGTTTTTTTTCTGCATCAGAGGACACAAATATTCAGACCATAGCAGCTGTGGCAGGAATTTGGCACTCTATTCCAGCCAATGCCTGAAGACTGGTCCAGGCTCTTCCTTTCCTAGAGCATTTACTGAAACCAGCTCACAACTGGGAATGCTTCCTCTGGCGCTTTGAGATGTCCATGTATCTCCTACAATCCAGCAGTGGCTCCTCAAGAGCCATTCCTTTGAAACCAGGAGGGAGAAGGCCTCAGTCTCTGCTAGAAGGTAGAATCCTGACTTTGGGCCTAGCTGGTTAGCAGACGCAGATGGTCTCATCTGATTGGCACAGAGCCCTTGCTCACCCCATCTCCTTCCCTTTAAGACATCCCACTACCCCTGCACAAATTAGAATGGAGGCGTCTCTGTACTGACTGCAGCTGGCACTGAATGGAAATCTGTTTTAACTGCTTTAATGTCCAGCTTTATCTTTGCGTTAACTGAAAAAAGCACAGGATCTATAAATTGGAAATGCAGATTTCATTTCTTGTAAAGGGTTACAGCCTGCAAGGTGGCCATCCCTCGGGCAGGGAAGCGCAGCCTCAGCCAAACCCAACCAAGCCCAGGCACTTTGTGGGAGGGAGGAGTTGGGGCAGGAGCTCTGTGCTTGTTTGGCTTTGCCAAACACACATATTCCACAGCCTATGGGAAGGCTATGGAGATCCGTGAGGGCGGCCCTCACGTATGTTCACAGAACACACATGCACATGACATGTGATGCATGCTTATCTTGGGTTGGAGGCTTCACATGTAAATGTATTCCAATTAGGTCTTTCAAAGACTCAAAGGTGCTCAAGTGCACAGCCTCTGTAAACTGGCCAGGACTAGCCCAAGGTTGTGGTCTCTCATCAGGAGAAAGCTCTTGAAGTCGTGTCTTGTCCAGTGAATGCTGCTGTCATGGCTGGTGGAGCAGGGGGTCAGAGAGTCAGCCACTGTGAGCTGGGTAAGCTGCAATTGTCTTAATATTGCTTAGCTGGAGGCTGGTGGTTCTTTAGCTGCTGGAGTACAAGAAAACCCTTGCAGCAGTGAGAACATGGTTTATTCTTTAAGTGTAGGGTGCTGACTTAACCCTTAGGTCTTGTTTACAATTTGGCAACTTATTGCCACAAAGACTCCATCCTGTGTCTATGTTTTTTAAAAAAATTCTCTTAATCTCACCTGGACTGTCTCTGTGTTAACATGAATGCTGTCAGTTGTGTCTAAACCTCAACAGAAAGGGGTATAATGAGATGTGTCTGACTCCCATCCTATCATGGCCAGAAACTCAGTTTTTAAGGTTCTATGGGGTCCCTTTTACCAATAGAGTGTCTGTGCAGTTGGTTGGGGGTGCTTAGGATTTTATTTTTAGTTTACAGTCTCTAAATCAGGAGACACAGACCGGCTGGCCTATTTGTAGATATGCCAATTAGCATCCAGTGAAGGCTGGCCCTGGGTTTATGTGAAATGAGGAGGGTGAAACCCCAATCTGCAAGACCTTGGGCCCAAACTGCAGTAGCAACAATGCCAAAGTTGCAGCATTTTTCATAAAACAACTCTCACGTATTATTTTCCTTGAATTGCTTGTCATAGCAAGTGCGGAAGATTCACCGGAACCATCAGGCAGAACCACACATTTGTTTTCAGAAATGTCTTTCCTTTCTTTCCACAACATTGCTTTGGCCTAAATGTTTGTGTCAGAGACGTGTGAACCAGAGCAACTCCATCTTGAATAGGGGCTGGGTAAAATAAGGCTGAGACCTGCTGGGCTGCATTCCCAGGAGATCAAGGAGGTTAAGGCATTCTAATTCACAGGATGCGATAGGAGGTTAGCACGAGATACAGGTCATAAAGATGCTGCTGATAAAATGGGTTGCAGTAGAGAAGCCACCCCAAACCCACCAAAACCAAGATAGCGATGAGAGTGACCTCTGGTCATCCTCACTGCTACACTCCCATCAGTGCTATGACAGTTTATAAATGCCATGGCAACATCTGGAAGGTACCCTATATGGTCTAAAAAGGGGAACAACCCTCAGCTCTGGGAAGTGCCCACACCTTTCCTGGGAAACTCATGAATAATCCCCACCTTATTTAGCATATAATCAAGAAATAAACATAAAAATGGGCAACCAGCAGACCATGCCGCTGCTCTGCCTATAAATTAGTCATTTTTTTATTCCTTTACTTTCTTAATAAATGTGCTTTCACTTTACTCTATGGATTTGCCTCAAATTCTTTCTTGCACCAGATCCAGTAACCCTTTTTTGGGGTTTGGATTGGGACCCCTTTCCTGTGACATTTGTGTCCCCAGCCCAAACTTATCTGTGGAAGCTCCAACCCTCAATGTGAGGATGGCATAGGAGGTTGGGCCTTCGGTCATCAGGGTGGAGCCCTCACTGATGGGATTAGGGCCCCTGTAAAAGGGACCCCAGAGAGCTGCCTTACCCCTTCCATCACATGAGGTTGCAACCACAAGCCTGCCCTCTACAGCCCAGAAGAGGACCTTCACCAGACCCCAGCCCTGCTGACACCTTCATCTTGAACTTTCAGCCTTCAGACTGTGAGCAAAAATTCTACTGTATACAAATTGCCCAGTCTCTGTTTTGTTGTAGCAGCTTGAAGTGACTGAAACAAATGTCCTCACTCGAGGATGAGGCATCAGCATTATCATGGAAGGACTACCAATGATCATGGTGACTTTTTTCTTCTTTATTTCTTTAAACTGACAAAAATTGTACATCTGGTATACAAGCTGATGTTTTGAAATATGTATTATATTTGGAATATGGATTGAGGAATGGCTAAATCAAGCTAATTAACAGACATTGCCTCACATATTTATTTGTGGTGACAACACCTAAAATCTGCTCTCTTAAGAATTTTCATGTACTACATTGCTGTGAATTATAGTCACTGTGTTGCACATTAGATGTCTTGAACTGACTCCTCCTGTGTTGCTGAAATTGCATGCCCTTTAGTCAGCATCTCTAGCCCCCAGACCCTGGTGACCATCATTCCACTCTCTGCTTTATGATATCAACCTCTTTAGATTCCACATAGAAGTGAGATTATGCAGTGTTTGTCTTTCTATATCTGGCTAATTTCACTTAACATAATGTTCTCATTTCACCCCTGTTGTCCCAAATGAGGGAATTTCTTTATGTTTTAAGGCCAGAATAGTATTTCATTGTGCATATGTACCACATTTTCTTTACCCATTCATCCGACAATGGATACATAGGTTAGCTCCATGTCTTAGTTATTGTAAATGGTGCTGCAGTGAACATGGTGCAGATCTCTCTTCTGGATACAGATTTTATTTCCTTTAGATATATCCCTAGCAGTGGGGTTGCTGTATCATTTGGGAGTTCTATTTTGAATTTAATAATATTTTCCATAATAACTGTACTATCACGGTGATTTTGAAGATCAATATATCTCCACAGGGTAGACATCTACACCATCATTAAAAAAAGAGAACAGTGGCCAGGCGTGGTGGCTCACGCCTGTAATCCCAGCACTTTGGGAGGTTGAGGCAGGCAGATCACAAGGTCAGGGGTTCGAGACCAGCCCGGCCAACATTGTGAAACCCCATTTCTATTAAAGATACAAAAAATTAGCCAGGCATGGTGACGCAGTGCCTGTAGTCCCAGCTACTTGGGAGGCTGAGGCAGGAGAATCGCTTGAACCCAGGAGGCAGAGGTTGCAGTGAGCCGAGATTGTGCCATTGCACTCCAGCCTGGGAGACAGGGTGAGACTCTGTCTAAAAAAAAAAAGAGAGAGAGAACAGTGAAAATGAGAGACAAAAGCAGCTGATTCCCAGCTTCAATTTTGTCTATAATACTAATTTTCATGAAGAGCAACATAAACCCCTTGGAGTGCAGTTAAGTCCATATCTGGAATCAAAAAAAACAAAAACTAAAAACAAAACAAAACACCCATGGTAGGTCTGAAATAACTTTTTGCTGTCAGAAAGCAAAGATGAGCTGGGTGCCAGTGGCTCACAACTGTAATCCCAGCACTTTGGGAGGCTGAAGTTAGAGGATGGCTTGAGCCCAGGAGTTCAAGGCCATCCTGGGCAATACAGGGAGACTCCGTCTACAAAACAAAACAAAAACAAAACAAAAACAAAAACAAACAAAAAAACAAAAACATGCACACACGCACACACACACACAAAACCAAAACCAATTAGGCGCTGTGGTGCTCACCTGTAGTACCAGCTACTTGGGAGCCTGAGGCTGGAGGATCGCTTGAGCCAGGAGTTTTGAGGCCACAGTGAGCCTGATTAGGCGGCAGAGCTAGACCCCGTCTCAGCAAAACAAAAACAAAAACAAAAACCAAGATGCTTCCAACAATCAGGGTGACCCCAAAAAGACAGCAGCGTTTTCAAAATACCTCCCTGGGCCTGCAGTGTGACCATTTGAGCATTAAAAACAACCATACAAATGGTTAATTAGAACATGTCTCATTTATAAAAGGAGGAAAGTTAACATACACGTTTCTAATAATAAGACAACAAAAGTATGCAAATAACATCGTGTTGAATTTTTATTGATTTTGTTTAAAAGGATTGCGTTGACACATATGGGGGTTTTGTTTCTTTAAGTTCATGTCTGTTTATATAAAGTTTAGGTTTGGGTGTGTGTGTATCTGTGTAAGCAGGAAAGAGTGAACCAAGTCGAGAACCCGGGACAAATGCACTTGAGAAGGGGCGATGGGCGGGCCAGGCTCGCCCGGGCTGAGTGCTGAGGAGGGGGCGCGTCCCACCCATGCAAGCCCAGAACAAAGGCGCCTGTCACTCCTCACTCCCCACGCGGGCTGGCTCTGGAAAGCCCAAGGGAAAAAAGCCTCACTTTCAGGAAGAATAAGCCTTAGCCCATGTATCTAGGGAACACGCGATGCTGTGAGAAACCAGTGACTTAACGCGTGTAAAACTAGGAGAGCATCGGAGGTTCTGACCCCGGAGGAGGAGCAGACCCGAGGCAGCTGCAGCGGTAGCGTGCGGAGGCTCAGAGGGTGGAATCTGCAACCAACGCAACCTGGCCCAGAGGTTTTGAATTGACCAATTGGGAGACGTCCCCTAGAATGAATAAGGGCCTCAAAGTCTTAGCATTTTATGCAGAGTAGCAACCATCCAGCCCTGGGAACCTGAGCCTGCACCCAGTAGAAAGCAACAGTGACCGTCCCCGGCGCCCGGCATCCCTGCGCCCCGCACCCCTGTATCCCCGGCTCCTCTGCAGCTGTACAGCCTGCACTGCAGCGCCCCGCAGTCCCGCTGTCTGCTGCATCGCGCAGGTCTCCAAGACCGATCCCGGCTGCTTGGAGGGGCTCTGCGGCCCTGGGCCTGTGCGCCTTTGCGGCCGGGCGGGTCATTTTCATGCCTAAGGACCCGCTCCTTGCACGCAACCTCAGGTAGCCAGCCGGAAACGGCGTCCAGGGCTCCAAATGACATCTGTTTTCACATTTCAGCAAAACAGCCGCACGCTTTCTCCCCAGATGGCCTCTGTGACCCTGAAAATGCCCGCTCCCTCCAAGTCCCTGGGAAATTGCTGGAACGCATCTCAGAGCCTGCGCGGGGCGGAGGAGGGGTATGTGCTTGGGCCACTAATTTTATTTTCTTGGAAACTTTTTTCCAGTCCAAATCGGAGTCAGCTCCTCTCACCCTTGTAGAAAAGGATCCCGTGGGGGCGGGACGGGGTGGGTTGGGGCCCAGCGGCGTGCGGGGGGAGGCGGTCAGCACACCACCCTCCCGCCCTTTGTTTTGCTATTGGAGTTCAATTTCATTCCTTCTCCGTCTTCCATTGACCGGAGAGGAAATGAATCGTTTGAATTTTGTTTTTAAGTTCATCAAATATCCATTTAGCATCTACTATGTGCCAGGCATAGCTGTTAGTACTTGGGGTGAACGCATCAGATGAAAACATGCCTCCCTGGAGCTTGCAATTAAGTGGAGGAGGCGGTGAGAGTAAACGTGAGGTGATGGCGCAGTGTTGGAGGGGTTTCCACTATAGGCAGAGGGCACCAGAAGGCCGGTGGTCGCGCAGGACAGGGAAGGCTGCAGTTGGAGAGCAAACCTGGAGGAGCAGCCGCCGTAAGGCACAGAGTGCGAAGACGCCGCCTCTAAGAGCAGTAGAGGGGACCTGGAGCTGGAGGGTTGGAAGAAGGGTGGTCACAGGCAAGCAGAAGGGGGCCTCAGAAAGACTGGACCTTGTTTTGAGTTTTTGGAGGAACCTCCGTCCTGTTTTCCGTGATGGCTGCACCAGTTTACGTTCCCCTCAACAGTGTGCGCAGGATCCCTTGTCTCCACATTGTGACCAACACTTGTTGTCTCTTGTCTTTTTGATAGTAGCCATTCTATCAGGTGTTCGGAGACATTTCATTCTGATTCTGATTTGCATTTTCCTAAATTTTTTTTTTTTTTTTTTTTGCGACAGGATCTCCCTCTGTGGCCCAGGCTGGAGTGCAGTGGTGTAATCTCGACTCACTGCAGCCTAGACTTCCCCGGCTCAAGGGATACTCCCTTCTCAGCCTCTGGACTAGATGGGACCACAGGAACCACCACGCGCCGCCGATTTTAAATTTTTTTTTTTTGTAGAGAGGGAGTCTTCCTATGTTGCCCAGGCTGGTCTCCAAATCCTGGGCTCTAGCAATCCTCCCACCTCAGCCTCTGGGATTACAGGCATGAGCCACCGCATGGACCCTCCTTGACTAGTAATGTTGAACACCTATTGATATACCTGTTGGCCATATGTCTGTCTTCTTGGGAGAAATGCCTATTTAGGTCCTTTTTCTATTTTTAAAGTTAGGTTATTTGGTCCTTGTTTTGTTTCGTTTTTGCTATTAAGTTGTAGGAGCTCTTATATATTTTGGGTATTGACCCCTTACCAGATGTATGGTTTGCAAATGTTTTCATCCATCCATAGGTTGCCTTTTAATTTTGTTGATCCAGCCATCTCACTTCTGAGTATTTGCCCAAAGGAAATAAAATCACTGTCATAAAGAGATACTTGCATTCCCATGTTCATTACAGCACTATTCACAAAGGCTGAGATACAGAAACAACCTGAATGTCCATCAGTGAATGAATAAAGAAAATGTGGTATAGATATTATTGTTACATGCTATACTATACTATAATAATGAAAATTATTCAGGTCTGAAAAAGAAGGAAACCATGTCAACAACATGGATGAACCCAGAGGACATTATGCTAAGTGAAATAAGCCAGGCACAGAAAGACAAATAATACTGCATGAGCCATCTTATATATGGAGTCTAAAAAAGTCGGGGGCTGGGTGAGGAGGAGTGCAAAGCTTCAGTTATAAGACAAGTAGTTCTGGAGACCTGAAGCACAGCATGGAGACTCTGGTTAATAATATATCATGGACATGAAATTAACTGAGTAGATCTTACATGTTGTCACTGCACACACAGACACATGCACACACACAGACACATGCACACACACACAGGTAACCACATGAAGTGATGGGTGTGTTAATTGACTCGACTGTGGTAGTCATTTCACCATGTGACATGTACCAAGACATCATGCTGTGCACCTTGAATATGTATGAGCTTTATTTGTGGATCATACTGTCAGAGGCATTTGAGTTAGAGCAACTCCATCTTGAACAGGGGCTGGGTAAAATAAGGCTGAGACCTGCTGGACTGCATTCCCAGGAGGTTAGACATTCTAAGCTACAGGATGAGATAGGAGGTCGGCACAAGATATAGGTCACAAAGACCTTGCTGATGAAACAGCATGGGGTAAAGAAGGCAGCCAAATCCCACCAAAACCAAGATGGGGACTAATGTGACCTCTGGTCGTCCTCACTGCTCATTATAATACATTAATTATCATTAATTATAAGTAAAAGATACTCCCCCCTTAGCGTCATGACAATTTACAAATGCCATGGAAACATCAGGAAGTTTCCCTACATGGTCTATAAAGGTAAGGAACCCTCAGGTCCAAGAATTGCTTACCCCTTTCCTGGGAAACACATGAATGATCCACCCCTTGTTTAGCATACAATCAAGAAATGGCCATAAAGGTGGCCAACCAGTAGTCCTCAGGGCTGCTCCGCCTATGGAATAGCCATTCTTTTATTCCTTTCTTCCTTTTTTTTTAATGGTGAAAAGATATATATATATATATATATATATATTTAGAATTAGCCAGCTTGACTCAGTTTAGATGATCCCAATTTTGTTGGTAACATCCAAAGCATCGTAATCAGGAGCCAGTCGAACATATGCTCTCCATCAGGCTGATGAAGGTGTTGACCTTGGCCACGTTAATGTCACAGAGCTTCTTCACAGCCTGTTTGATTGGTGCTTGTTGGCTTTAACATCCACAGTGATCACAAGTGTGTTGTTGTCTTCTATCTTCTTCATGGCATACTCAGTGGTCAGCGGAAACTTGATGATAGCACAGTAGTCAAGCTTGTTGGGGACACTCTGCCGAGGATATTTGGGATGCCTCTGGAGTCACAGTGTCTTGGGCCACCAGAAGGTGGGTGACATGTGGATCTTCTTTTTTTGTACGTGGCTATGGACACCTTTCACCACTGTCTTCTTGGCCTTCAAAGCCTTTGCTTTGGCCTTGGCTTTAGGAGGGGCAGGAGCTTCCTTCTTTGCTTTCAGTGCCATCTTGTGAAAAGCTCCTTTACTTTATTAATAATCTTGCTTTCACTTTATGGATCTGCCCTGAATTCTTTCTTGCATGAGATCCAAGAACCCTCTCTTGGGGTCTGGATTGAGACCCCTTTCTGGTAACAGTACCTTAATGAAGCTGGGAAAAAATAAAAAGGGACCAATAAAGCATTCTCAACAACAAAGAGAGTGGGGCTTTTCTTTGTAGGGCCCTGTGAGGCCTCCGGGAGATTTCCAAGAAGCAAGGGCTTTGAGACTGTGTGGGTAAAGCTCCTGGGGTTGGAAATGTGATAGTTTTATAACTGTGATGATAGGGGCAGGCACAGTGGCTCATACCTGTAATTGGGAGTCCAGGGCCTTTGAATGCATGAGCACAGATATTGGAGACCAGCCTGGGCAATATGGTGAAACCAGTGTCTCTACAAAAAATACAAAAAACTACCCGGGTTCGGGGAGCCTGCCTGTAGTCCCAGCTACTCAGGAGGCTGAAGTGGGAGGATCGCTTGAGGTTGAGAAAGCAGCGAGCTGTGATTGTTGTCACTGCACTGCACTCCAGCCTGGGCAACAGAATGAGACCCTGTCTTGAAAACAAAACAAATATGATGATGGCAAGTCTATCATGCACAAGCATGCTGCCCTGCACACCTGCAGGGATAGTCCCACTGGTTGCACTGATCCGCTGTGCAGGTGTCCTTGAGAATGCAGCCAGGCGGGGTTTCTCCTGCCATCCCAGAGCTTGGCTTATGGCGGGAGTGATGTGACAGTCACCCACTCAGTGCCACGAAGGGAGGTAAAGTGGTGATTGGATGGAAAGTAGTGTGTCTGGGCTCCCTTGCCTTGGGGTCGCCTCCAACAGCTGCTGTGCCTGAGGGACTCATGAAAAGTCACCTTGAAGCTACAGGTCGTGGCATGGAAGGGCTCACAGACAATTTTAGAGTAAGGGTGTCACACCTATGCTAGGCGAGTCAACTTACCCCTCTCCACCTCCCATCCTGGGGGCAGGTGTCCATAGGTGTTGTCTCTCTCTGCTGTCAGACTTTTCCCAGATAAAGTCCTGCTTACGAAGACCAGGGCTCAGGTGCAAGAGCAGGAGGGGTCAGCCAGAAGGTCAGGGATGGGTTAGCTGGTGAGTCAGGAAAGGGTCAGTGGAAGGTCAGGAGGGGTTAGGGTTGGGTCAGGGAGGAGGCATGAGGGGTCACCCAAAGGGTCAGGAGGGGTCAGCTGAGGGGTCAGGGAGGGTTAGGAGGGGTCAGTCAGAGCATTAAGAAGGGGTCATCAGTGACTCAGCAGTGGGTTGGTGGTGGGGCCAAGGCCCCCTGGGGCCTCGCCTGGAAGCTGCTCGCTGTCCCTCGGGCCACACGCTGGGGGTCACAGCAAGTCAGCAGGCCAACCTGGTGTGGTGTGCTGAGGGACAGCTCCAAGGCCGTGTGTGCCAGGGTGGGGGACCCCTCACCACAGGTCCTGTGGGCTCCACCCTGACACTTCCTTTTTCCCATGAGCTCATCCAAACCACGACTTGAGTGACCACAAGCCATGGACTGTGGATGTTTCCCAGAGCTCCAGGCTCATACTCACCCACCTGATACTCACATCTGTTCAAGGGGCCTGACCACCCTGCAGAGAATCGCACAGAAGGTTCTCCATGCCCCAGCCCCACCTAAACACTGAGACTTCCCTCAGTCATCCCCAGCCCGGGAATGGCTCCATCCTTCTCTGGTCACTCAGTTAGGTAAAATAGACAAATGAAAGTTGTCCATGCAGGCTGCTGTAACAAAACACCACAGCCTGGGAAAGTGAAAGACAATAGGGTTTAGGGCTCACAGCTCTGGAGGCTGGAGTACAAGATCCAGAGATAAGTCATAAGTAGAGTTTGTGGGTCTCAAAGGCAGAGGCGGTGGCAGGACCAAAATACTGAATATGCAGGAGATAGTGAGTAAACAGAAGGCCTCAGGGGCCTCAGGGCACTAAACATTGATGATTGCTAAGTACACAAGTGCCACTTAATGTGCAGGATCACTAAATATACAACAGAAAGGCACTAAGTATTCATAGTCGTAAAATATACCAGAGACACTAAATATTCAGGATCACTAAACACATAGGAGGAACTAAATATTAATGATCACAAAATAGGCCGGGCGCGGTAGCTCATGCCTGTAATCTCAGCACTTTGGTAGGCCGAGGAGGGCGGGTCACGAGGTCAGGAGATCGAGACCATCCTGGTGAACACAGTGAAATCCCGTCTTTACTAAAAATACAAAAAATAATAACTGGGCATGGTGGCGGATGCCTGTAGTCCCAGCTACTCAGGAGGCTGAGGCAGGAGAATGGCATGAACTAGGAGGGGGCAGAGCTTACAGTGAGCTGAGATCGTGCCACTGCACTCCAGCCTGGGTGACAGAGCGAGACTCCATCTCAAAAAGAAAAAAGAAAAAAAAAATATATATATATATACCACAGACACTAAATATTGAGGATCGCTAAACACATAGGAGAAACTAAATATTAATGATC
This sequence comes from Mandrillus leucophaeus, assembly GCF_000951045.1. Classification (NCBI taxonomy): domain Eukaryota; kingdom Metazoa; phylum Chordata; class Mammalia; order Primates; family Cercopithecidae; genus Mandrillus; species Mandrillus leucophaeus. Next base: position 80,607 of record NW_012107964.1, on the reverse strand, counting down.
ACAAAATATACAAGAAGCACTAAATATTCAGGATCACTAAATACATTAGAGACATTGAAAATCCAGGATTGGTAAATGTATGAGAGGCAAAGTGTTCATGCTCACTAGGTATACAAAGTACACTAAATATTAAATATTCAAGGTGACTAGTTGTACAAGAGGCACTAAATGTTCATGATCATTAACTATACAAGAAGCACTAAATATTCAGGATTGCTAAATTTATGAGAGGCACTGAATACTTATGACCACTATATATACAAGATGTAGTACATGTTAGATGTTAATGATCCCTAAGTATACAAGAGGCACTAAATATTAAGATAAATAAACACGAGGCTTAGATATCTAGGATGACTAGATATGCAAGAGGCACTAAATATTCAGGACAACACTAAGTATACAATAGGCACTGAATATTCAGGATACGCTAAACAGGCCTGGCTCATTTGAGGCACTCTCGTTGGGATCACCATTCCAGCCCACCTTTCTCTATGGCATGGCCAGGACAGCCTGTGTCTCAGTGGCCACACGTGCCCACCAGGGACTCACCACCAGCTGACCCAGCAGCTGACTCATCCTTGATCCTTCCTGACCCTCCATTGACCCTTCCTTGACTCACCACCTGAACTCCTCCCTGACCCCTCCTGACCCTCCGCTGGCCCTCGGTGGGTGGTGAAGGCCCAGAAGCCAGGTCTAGCCTGTTCACCAGATACCTGCTGTCCGAGAAGCCTGGCTCCCACGTCAGCCCCACAGGCCCACCGGCCACAATGCTTTGGGCTAGTTTGTTATCTTGACAGGAGAAACCTGGGCCTGGCCAGCCAGTGACCAGTAGGGCCCACTCAGGGCCATGAGTGGGCTGAGGGCACAGCCCACTGGGCAACAAAGATGGTCTGGGGCCCAAGGGCAGCTCCACGAGGGGTGGCTGCTGGGTCCAGGGTCTGGAAGCCAGGTGGTGCCCTGGACTTGGTGTTCCCAGCCGCCTGCGCAGAAGCAGCTGCCACTAGGCAGCAGTGGGACAGATATGGCCAGCATCCCACTGCAGCTGACGCTTGGTGAGTGGCATGCAGGAAACTAGAGACTCTTTCAGGCAGGTCCCAGGCCTACTCTGGCGATCAGAGTTGGGGGCCCTGTGAGATGGGAAAACACACAGACAGGGACAACGGGGATGAGTTCAGTACAACCCACACTGGACAGGGGTCAGAGCAGGTACCCAAAACTACTTTCCTGAAGGACTGGCATCACAAACGCTTTAATGCAGCATCTCAGGAGAGGAAGAAATTGCAGGGAAGAAGGTGGTAGTTTTTTATGTTTTGTTTTCTTTTTAATTGGAAGACTCAAGCATTTTGGTGTTGAGCCATGTAGGAACTGACCAGCTGGGGCTGGGGAGAGACCCACGGCCAGAAGAGGGGAGGAGAGGGATGTGGAACACGGCTGAGTCAAGCTGCGTTCTGCAAAACTGCAAGCTCTCTCTGTGGGTTACTCCTGAGGCTGGCTTCAGCTGCATTCTCCCTCTGGGACATATCTCCTTTTCTCTTCTTCCTCCATAAAGTGCCTGCCCATAGGGGTGTGTGAAGTGTCAAGAGTAAACTTCCAGAGAAGGTGGGTGCATACTGGGAATGCAGTGGGCAGAGAAAGGTCACGATGCATCCACAGGAAGACAGCCAGCCCTGTGGAGATGAGCTGCCCACAGCCACCAACAGGACCCTCTTCTCTCCACAAGGTCCCCAAGTTATGGCTGCTGCTGCACCAAAGGCAGTCCCTGCTGCCCCTCTTTATACCTGGGGTAGGCCAGTAGCATCCTGGAAAGCACTAGAATGGGCCTCTCTCCTCTCGGGCATCTGGTCTACCCTCCCCGCAGCCCTTCTGGGACCCCAGGCTTTCTTGCCTTTCCTATCTGTTCTCCTGGTTACGGGACGATTTGGTACACATTCGTGTATTAGGTTCAGATTTTTAAAAAAATTGAGTGGTGAAATTCACATGACACACAATGTACCATTTTAAAATACACAATTCAGGTGCATTTAGTACATTCACAATGTTATGCAGTTACCACCTTTGTCTAGTTCCAGAACATCCTCATCACCCCTAAAGGAAGCCATCCCCACTAGGCAGGCACTCCCTTCCTCCAGCCCCTGACAGCCAACAGTCTGCCTTCAGTCCCTATGGATTTGCCTGTTCTGGACATTTCGTATCAATGGACTCAGACAAACTGTGGCCTTTGTATCTGGCTTACTTCACTGAGCATGTTGTCAAGGTTCATCCCTGTAGTAGCATGTCAGTGCTTCATTTCTTTTGAATGACTGAATAATATTTCATTGTGATTGGATAGACCCCAATCTGCTTACCCATTCCTTAGTTGATGGACATTTGGGTTGTTTCTACCTTCTGTATTTCATGAATAATGCTGCCATGAGCATTTGTGTACATGTTTGTGAATAAATGTATATTTTCATTTATCTTGGGTATATATACCTAGGACTGGAATTGCAGGACCATAGGGTGATGTCTTCTTTATGTGAGAGTCTAATGAAGCTGCGTGCTCCATTACAGGCTCATGCCTGTAATCCCAGCACTTTGGGAGGCCAAGGCGGGCAGATCACCTGAGGTCCGGAGTTTGAGACCAATCTGACCAACAAGGTGGTGAAACCCTGTTTCTACTAAAAATACAAAAATTTGCCAGGCGTGGTGGCAGGTGCCTGTAGTCCCAGCTGCTTGGGAGGCTGAGACAGGATAATTGCTCCAACCCTGGAGGCAGAGGTTGCAGTGAGCTGAGATCTCGCCACTCCACTGAGATCATACCACTGCACTCCAGCCTGGGCTACAAAGAGATACTCCATCTCAAAAAAAAAACCAAAAAACAAACAAACAAACAAAAAACAGCCAGACATGGTGGCAGGCGCTACTTGGGAGGCTGAGGCAGAAAAATCACTTGAACCCAGTAGACAGAAGTTCCAGTGAGCCGAGATCACTCCACTGCACTCCAGCCTGGGACACAGGGCATGGCTTTATCTTAAAAAAAAAATGAAAATAAAAATAAAAAAGAGTCTAATGAACTTTCTTTTACTGAAGCAGGCAGCACTGGGTAATTTACCACATTTCTGAATCGGATAACCGGATAGAGAACCAGATCTTAGACCAAAGCTGTCCAGTGGAACTTTCTGTGATGCTGGAAACATTCTGTATCTGTGCTAACATGGTATCCACTGGCCACATGTGGTTAAGATGACTGATGAACTACATTTTGTATTAAATTTTAATTATCTGAAAATTAAATAGCCTGTGTGGTTCGTTGCTGTGTGTGAAACACCACAGCCTCAGAGATAACAAACGCAGTGCTACCCCAAAGTAGCCCTCCCACTACGCTGCCTCCCCCTTCACTCCATTTGAGTACCTTTTACAAAATCTGGAAATCCATGGTGATAATCAAAACACTTAAAGCCCCCAGACCCTGCAAAAACCTTAAATACCATTAAAGTGTATTTGAAGAGATAGAGTGACCTACATAGATATAAATACATAAAGATAAATTTCAACTGAAAATGAAGGCTTTCACAAGAAAAATAATGAAAAGAGCTCTGAAGGCTACTTCCTTTCCTGGCCAGTCCTTGCAGTTTTGTTTTACTGAAATGCTGCCCACTCATGACACACACTGTGAATATTGTGCTGTTTAGATCCACACTGTTGGAGCAGCTGCTTACCAATTTTTGGTTCAAATAGTTTCATAGCACTGGGATATTTTCTGAAGACACGCAGATTTGTGGTTAGCTGGTGTCCAGGAAGGCGACTTGAGTAGACCCAATTTTAATAGGGTAAATATAAATTATATAATATTCCTGAATCATTTTACTGGCCTATATTTGTTATTACAATAAATAATAATTGCTAATTACCCTGATCTGATAATAAATATATTCAAAATATCACTATGTACCCCATGCAATATACAATTGTTAGGTGTCAATTAACTAAATACTATCACATTGGGGATTAAAGAAAAAAACAAAGTAGGAATCATTCATATTTTGAGAAATAGATTAATGAAAACTGTACAGATAACAACAGAAGAGTAACACTTTCTGAGCTCTGATTTTGTGGCAAACATTTTTTAAGGGATTATAATGGATTAAATCAATGAACCTCTCTCCTCCAAGATTTAGAGGTTATTAACACAGCCATTTCAGTTAATTTGCCTGGAGGTCTCCGACCCTCTTAAACCCTCATTTTTATAAGGAAAAATGTAGTTACAAACAGTTATTTTCCTCAAGTCCACATGTGTCATCATTCATCTGGTTCTAACAATACTCATTGTAAATTTGCTTAACTCACAGATTTAGTTTTCCTTTTCAGAATCAGTGTACAAATTATTTTGTTCTGATTTTAGCAATCAATTTAAGCGGATCTTTGATTAATGTTTGACCAACTGGAATTAAACAAACTAAATTCCTTTAAATAATTATCCTATTCCAAATTAAGTCTTCTTAAAAGGTTTATACTTTTCAGCATCTACTAATCTGGTTCCTTTTAAGTACTGAACCTTTCCTCATGACCTTTAGAATTCCCAGCCAAATAGATTAAATCTTAACCCTGGTGGAGCTCACATTGTTAAAACTTAGCAATTTAAATAGAAATCCATAGACTCACTCTTCAGAATTAAAGTGCAAACTACTTAGAGATCATAAATACTTTTAATATCAGATAAATCATTAAGAAATTGCGTTCTGTACTCGACGACCACACTGGAACCTTGCCGGAGTCAAGAGAACTTGTCACTAGTAATTATGAAGACACCTTTACGGTGAGCGTATTAAAACCCCTACCAGAGGTTTTCGATGGGACTCAAGAGCAAGGGGTAGCCACCTGTGGGCGAGGGTTCCTTGCTGTTAACAGAACACGTTGCCCACCAGGCGAGTATGCGACCCAATCAGTCTCCAGGGTCTCGGTTCCCGTTGCGCCCTTCCCCGTGGCCACTGCGCTCATTCATGAGCCTAGGGTGATCAGGACTCCGTCCTATAAAGAACTGCAGGCTCAGTGAGGCTCTTTTCTCGAGATGGTGGGTGGCTCTGAAAAGAGCCTTTATGTCCATCAAAGGGGCCCCGGGGGCAGCGGGCGGCCTCACTTGCCCTTGGCCTTGTGGTGGCTCTCCGTCTTCTTGGGCAGCAGCACGGCCTGGATGTTGGGCAGGACGCCGCCCTGCGCGATGGTCACGCGGCCCAGCAGCTTGTTGAGCTCCTCGTCGTTGCGGATGGCAAGCTGCAGGTGGCGCGGGATGATGCGCGTCTTCTTGTTGTCGCGCGCCGCGTTGCCGGCAAGCTCCAGAATCTCGGCGGTCAGGTACTCCAGCACCGCGGCCAGATAGACCGGGGCGCCGGCCCCCACGCGCTCGGAATAATTGCCCTTGCGGAGCAACCGGTGCACTCGGCCCACGGGGAACTGCAGCCCCGCGCGCGATGAGCGCGACTTGGCCTTGGCGCGCGCCTTGCCGCCCTGCTTACCGCGACCGGACATTTCCGATTCAGGGGCAAAAGACAACAAGAATCCAAAAGCGAGACCGAAAACAAGAGGGAAGAGAACTCCAGCGAGCCCTTATCTATGGTAAGGAGGTAGGCTAGACCGCGGAGTTCGATTGGATGGCTATGGTAGCCAATCAGAAAAAGAACCTGGCACTCCTAATTTGCCTATTTCTTTCCCAGCGATGACGTAGAACAACGTTTGATCCAATCAGAAGTGAGCAAATCCTGAGCCTTCATTTGAATACAAAACGTACAAATAGAGTTACTCCGAGCGCTGCGCGTTTTTTTGGAGAGACACAGCCATCATGCCAGACCCGTCCAAATCGGCTCCTGCGCCCAAGAAGGGTTCTAAAAAGGCCGTCACCAAGGCACAGAAGAAGGACGGCAAGAAGCGCAAACGCGGCCGCAAGGAGAGCTATTCTATCTACGTGTACAAGGTGCTGAAGCAGGTGCACCCCGACACCGGCATCTCGTCCAAGGCCATGGGCATCATGAACTCCTTCGTCAATGATATCTTCGAGCGCATCGCCAGCGAGGCCTCCCGCCTGGCGCACTACAACAAGCGCTCCACCATCACGTCCCGCGAAGTGCAGACGGCCGTGCGCCTGCTGCTGCCGGGCGAGCTGGCCAAGCACGCTGTGTCCGAGGGCACCAAGGCTGTCACCAAGTACACCAGCTCCAAGTGAGGCGTTTCCTGGCGTCCTGAACCCAAAGGCTCTTTTCAGAGCCACCCACACGATCGAGAAAGGGTTTCGAACACGGTGAAGGGTTACGTAACCTAATATGTCTCCATGCGCCCTAGCGGTTGCCGGGTGCGGCCGAATCTGAGCCTCCTCTGTGTGTGTGTGTGTGTGTGTGTGTGTGTGTGTGTGCGCGCGCGCCGGCAGAGAACGAGAAAAACTGCTCATTACAGAAATTGGGGTAGAAACAGTGCTCAGGTGATGTAGCTCAGTAATGTTGGGAGCCAATCAAGGACCCCCTCTCCACCCCCTCCCTCCGCGCGGACATATTAACACGCGACGAGACTTTTTGGTTTTTTTTTGAGACGGAGCCTGCTCTGTCGCTAGGCTGGAGTGCAGTGGCGTAATTTCGGCTCACTGCAACCTCCGCCTCCTGGGTTCAAGCGATTCTCGTGCCTCAGCCTTACGAGTAGCTGGGATTACAGGCATGGGCCACCACGCCTGGCTAAATTTTTGTATTTTTAGTAGAGACGGGGTTCCACCATGTTGGCCAGGATGGTCTCGATCTGCTGACCTGTTGATCCATCCGCCTCGGCCTTCCGAAGTGCGGGGGTTACAAGCGTGAGCCACCGCGCCCGACCCCAAATGTCTTTTATAAGCAAGTGGTGCATTCTTGGATGTTGAGCGCTTGCGCCCGGTTCAGGACCGGGTCCAACTGAGCTTGGCGTGCGCGGTGCACGTGAGCGGTGCGGGTCACCTCCCCCAGAAAGACCCTGTGCCAACCTCCCCATCCCTACCCGCACCCCATGGGTGAGGCCAGACGTGGCGCAAGACCACGGGCTCTGAGGCCATGGGCGTTGTCACGTTCCCCTGGCGGTGGTGCCTGGTTCTGCATTTGCTTAAGACTTCCATTCCTGCCTGGACCAGAGAGACATACTTAGATTTAAGTGATGAACATTCCGGGAGGATATTTTCCTGGCAAGATACTGCGATAGCAGGATGTTTGATACCGAATCGAAGCGCTGCGTCAAAGCAGCGCCCTGCTCTGGGGAGCCGGATGTAATAAGCGACCCCAGCTGCCGGTAGCTTTAACCCTTATGGGAGTGGGGGTGGGGGAAGGGTTAATTCAGGAGGGAAAGAATTCCCTTTTTCTGAGCAAATGTAGCTGCCTCCCTCTTCTACCACATTGTTTTCTGCGAGGCGTTAGCAACACAGAATTCCTTTCCTACCCCCTCCAAATTCACAGCATTTATTTGGGGACTGCCATTTTGGCGCAGGAAAGCTCTTTGGCACGAAGAGTTTTCGCTCTGGAAAGGGCATTGTTTACGTTTTCATGACTTGGCTTTTCTTGTTTGGAAAAAGGAGATTTCCAGTAATTGCTTCCCCAAACCATTGTGAAAATTCGAAGTATTGAGCGTTTTGTGTCACCGTTTCCAGCAGGGAGTAAAAATTCAATAAAGCTAAATGAGAATTTTTTTTTTTTTTTTTTTTTTTTGAGACGGAGTCTTGATCTGTCGCCCAGCCTGGAGTGCAATGGCGCGGTCTCTGCTCACTGAAGCCTCCGCCTCCCGGGTTCAAACGATTCCCTTGCTTCGGCCTACGGAGTGGCTGGGACTACAGGCGTGCGCCACCCACGCCCAGCTAATTTTTGTATTTTCAGTAGAGAAGGGGTTTCACCATGTTGACCAGGATGGTCTCGATCTCTTGACCTCGTGATCCACCCGCCTCGACCTCCCAAAGTGCTGGGATTACAGGCGTGAGCCACTTCTCCTGGCCGAGAAATAATTTTTTAATAAAATTAAATGAAAACTATTTTTTCCCCCCAAGTCATCTCTCCAAAGGGAAGGCGTCGTGTGCCTGGGATGCGGAAGGAAAGGTCAATGTGAACATCCTCGACCAAAACAGCTTTGTCCACTACTCCCCACCTTTTTTCCTGCGTGGTTCCTCTAAAGAATCTTTGAGAACCTTGCATAATTTAAAGCTATCTAAAATATTTTTATTTACAATTAAAATAGTTGCAAAGATACAAATATCAATATGGGACTTTTTAAAAATCAAAATTCTCACATCAGTCTTAAGGTGCCTTTTGGAATATCAATATGATAGTATAATTAATTCATAAAATACATGACCAAATTTTTCTTTGACAATGAGAAGTTTCAGATGATTTTTTTCTTCCTGAATGCCTATTTCTATTCTCCATTTGCCTTACAGTTTCACCCTACCATAACATATCTATTGTATGTTTAATGGTGTTTTGTCTATTATCGTTCTCTGCAAAAAAGTCTACACTGAAATTTAAACTACCTCTGGGTAGTCTCTCAGTATTTTAGAAAAATCATCTCGACAGTACACAATTGTTCAAAACATAAATAATTTGATAGATTATTATCAAACAGATAAACTTTTAGTGAAACTGACTCTTTTAATGAGCATCTACTCTTCTCCTCCCCTTTCCACCTCAGTGACTGCATGCATGCAGTGTTCATATGGTTACAGTGTTAGCAGAGCATGGGATCATTTCCATATGGTTACAATGCTAGCAGTGCACGGGCTCATTTCCATTCTGTTTTGTTTTGATATATGTTCCAAAAAAATTTAGAAAAAATGCACAGGAACAGCAACTTTGTCATAGGCATTTTATTCCATTCTTTGCATCCCCAGTTATAATCCAAATAATAAACAGTGATCCATCATCAAAAGTAAGTGGGACTTATCAACACCCTTAGTATTTTCAAGAAATATAGAATTTGTATGAAAAGCTATTGAATCCAGTCCTCTCCACTATGAAACAGGTGCCCAATGACTGGAACATCTAAGCCCTCAGCCTCCTGTCAGCATGGATTGGAAGTCAATACCTTAAACATTTGCAGCTGTGAAATTACTCTCACAGATCCATATAGTTCTCCACCTTAAGGAACTTAAAACATAGGTTTAATAAAGTGAAACCAGTCTCCAGCAGAGAGAGTGAATGATTGTGTTAGCACAAGGCAACAACGCTGGTTGGTGCCAGAGATCAAATCAAGGCAGAAGATGAACATTTCATGACCATTTCCAAGTGTAATTCTCTAAGAAGGCATTTTGTGATGGATAATGTAAAACGTCAGTCAATTCATATCTCAGTCCTTCTGATTCCCCTGACACAAACTTGAAGTAAAAACAGGCTGTCTGTCTCTTCCTGCTGCGTTAGCACCCCCAGGCCCAGAATGCATGGGATTTGTACCTCTCTCCCAGGACAGGAATCTGTTAAGGGAGAGGCAAAGAAGGTAAAACAGGATCCCTGCTACTGAGATTTTATAATGGAGAAAATTCAGAGCAATTGTGTCCAGAACCCATTTCTATAATTATAGTGTTACAACGGAGAAAGACAAATGTTAATGATAAACGGAGTGCACATCAAATATGTCAGAATCCACGGGAATTAGGACCCACTCAACAAAATGGAAGCATTTTCTGGGTTGGAGAGACATGCCAAGATTCTCAAACTAAGCCAGATTTTTAAACTAAGGTTCATATCTCACCTATCTGAGATGAGTGAGTGACAATCACTGAAATACGTGTCAGATTGTATGCCTACAAAATCCCTCCAGACTGGCATACAATCTGAAATGTATTTAAGAGATTGCCCCTCACCCATATCAGATGGAAATTTCAAGTCAGATTGGCTAAGCATTATGCAGTAAATAAAATAATTTGGATGGAATCATCTCCAATTAAAGCGACTTTGATTAAAAAAACAAAAAATAACATGTTGGTGAGAACGCGGGGAAAGGGAATGCTTGTACACTGCTGATAAGAATGTAAATCAGTACAGCCACTATAGAGACGAGTATGGGCATTCTTAAATAAACTGAAAACAGACTTACCATATGATCCAGCAACCCCACTGCTGGGTATATATCCAAAATAAAGGAAATTGGTATATCAAAGAGATGTCTGCAGTCTCATGTTAATTGCAGCACTATTTATAATAGCCAAGAAAGAGAGTTAACCTTAATGCCCATCAGTAGATAAATGGATAAAGAATATGTGGTATATTTACACATTCAAATACAATTTGGCCATAAAAAAATAATGAAATCCCATCATTAGCAGCACCATGGATGGAACTGGAGGACATTATATTAAGTGAAACAAATCAGGCACAGAAAGACAAATACTGCATGATCTCACTCATACGTGGGAGCTAAGAACATGGGTCTCACGGAGGTAGAAAGTTGATTACTGGTTACCAGAAGCTGGGAAGAGTGGTGGGGAAAGGAGGAGATGAAGCCAATCAATGGGTACAAAAATACACTTAGGAGAAATAGTAACATCTAGTGTTGGTTAGAAAAGTAGGGTGACTGCAGGTAACAATAATTAGTTGTATTGCTGGAGGAGAGGAATTGGAATGATCTCGACCTGAAGAGGGGGTGAATATGATGACGGATGTCCCAGTTGCCCTGGTTTGATTGTTATGCCTATGCGTATATCAAAATATCGTATGTATCCCCCAAATATGTACAATTATTATGTACTACTAATAAAAAAGCTTATTGCTCTGAAAAAGTGCTCTAAAAAATAAAGCCTAGGACGGGCGCGGTGGCTCACACCTGTAATCCCATCACTTCGGGAGGCCGAGGCAAGTGGATCACGAGGTCAGGAGATCCAGATCATCCTGGCTAACACGGTGAAACCCCGTCTCTACTAAAAATACAAAAAAATTAGCCGGGCGTGGTGGCGGGTGCCTGTAGTCCCAGCTAATCGGGAGGCTGAGGCAGGAGAATGGCCTGAACCCAGGAGGCAGAGCTTTTAGTGAGCCGAGAGTGCCACTGCACTCCAGCCTGGGCAACAGAGCGAGACTCCGTCTCAAAAAATAAAAAAAAATAAAAATAAAATAAAAAAATAAAACCTATTTACAAAAAGAATTTGGAGGAAAGAAAGCTCCCTTTAAGAAAAAACTAACCGAAGAAAATTGATATACTTTATGAGACCATAGAGGTTAAATGTTGATAAATGCTTGGCTGTCATTGTGTTGGGGGTGTGCAGTGGGAACTAAGCCTAGAATCTGAATCCTAATTCCAGGCAATGTTTCTGCTTAGAGGGTGGTTGGGGTGACACAGGTACGGGGTATTTTTAGGGAGAGGACAGCCTGGGCCCCAGTCAGGCCTGCATGCCTTAGTTTTTACTTAATGTGTCATCCAACGATCATACTTATTTTGCCTATGATTTGCTGGAATTTTTTTAAAAAGCACTATATTTGCATTATTCAAAATAATCTTTCACTGTGCATTTTGCGTACACACACATACACACACATTTTTGGGATAAAATACCAGAATCCCTTAATTGGGGAAATTTTAACTAAGTGGTAAGGAGATATGTGAGCCTGCTGTTTTGATGTTTCAAGCAGGAAGGCGTGGCATAAAGAGCTGCTTAGGCGCAACGCCGCTGAAAAGGTTTTGGCTAGAAGCTCACGGTGTCTAGTTGTGGCTAAGGAGGGAGGAAAGGGGCGGGAGAAGGACGGACCCAAGCACCCGCACCTAGATGGCGCGACAACCCCCTCACCCCCAACCCCGGACCTCAGTGAGCACGTCCTCCAGTCTCAGCCACCAGGAGGCACTGGGGGAGGGGAAGTGGCACAAGATCTTCCTGGAGGTGACCCACGCTCCTCACGCGCAGGGCGTGCGCCACACACAGATCTTTGGATAGGATCCATGGTTCAATCTCCTGTACTGCGCCCTCTCTGACTTTGCCTGTGGCCAAGAGAAGACGAACGCAGCCTTTCTAAGGGAAATGCGCCATTACAGACGGGAAGCCTAGTTTTATCTCTAAGACTTGCGCCTCCACAACTCACTCTACCTTCCCCCGTTACTCCAGTTAAATCACAGGTCACAACCAGACCAGGTGGCACGCTCCTTTTTGAGCTTGAAGGTGGCTCTGAAAAGAGCCTTTGGGTTCGGGGCGCCGGGAAACGCCTCACTTGGAGCTGGTGTACTTGGTGACAGCCTTGGTGCCCTCGGACACAGCGTGCTTGGCCAGCTCGCCCGGCAGCAGCAGGCGCACGGCCGTCTGCACTTCGCGGGACGTGATGGTGGAGCGCTTGTTGTAGTGCGCCAGGCGGGAGGCCTCGCTGGCGATGCGCTCGAAGATATCATTGACGAAGGAGTTCATGATGCCCATGGCCTTGGACGAGATACCGGTGTCGGGGTGCACCTGCTTCAGCACCTTGTACACGTAGATAGAATAGCTCTCCTTGCGGCCGCGTTTGCGCTTCTTGCCGTCCTTCTTCTGCGCCTTGGTGATGGCCTTCTTGGAGCCCTTTTTAGGAGCCGGAGCCGCCCGCGATGGCTCCGGCATGGCGGGGTGACAAGAGCTCCTAGACGAACGCGGACGCGAGGCGGGCAGGGCTATTTGCCATCTTTATATTCAAATGAAGGCTCCAAATCTGTAGGGTCTGATTGGACGGCCTGACGCCGAGGCCGCCACCGGGAGGAATTTATGCAAAGAGGAGAGTCCGGTTCTTCTTTCCTATTGGACGGTGGTCCAACCAATCCCAAGGCATATCCGCCGCGCACAGGAGCTGAGGTTGCGCATCTTTGTTCAAAGCCTTTGTTTTAAACCTGGAGATTTTTGTGTCCGCAGCGGATCTGGACGTAGCTAAAAAGAAACTGAAAAACGGTTTCAACCCCAAATTGCAGTCTTCTCTGGCTGTGAGGCACATACATGGGGGCATTTTTTTTTCCTGAGGCACACAGCTAAGGAGTGGTAGTTAGTGCTTATTTAGAAGGGGAGGTGGGGGTAGGAATGGCAGTTTGCAACGACCTTAACCCTTCATATCTTGCCCTTCCCTCCATTCCTCCAAAGATCAAAGGGATGCATTCCTCTCAGAATTCAATTGTAAATCCAAACGGTTCGTTAGGAAATACAGAAAATAGTACAGAAAACATACAAACGTACTTAAATTAGAATTGTAGTCATGAGGCAGAGTTTTAACTGGAGAAAGAAATTGAATGGTTTTCAAATGAAACCTAATCCTTTCTACTGTTTTTAAAATCCCCCCAGAGGCCGGGCGCGGTGGCTCAAGCCTGTAATCCCAGCACTTTGGGAGGCCGAGATGGGCGGATCACGAGGTCAGGAGATCGAGACCATCCTAGCTAACACGGTGAAACCCCGTCTCTACTAAAAATACAAAAAACTAGCCGGGCGAGGTGGCAGGCGCCTGTAATCCCAGCTACTCGGGAGGCTGAGGCAGGAGAATGGCATGAACCCGGGAGGCAGAGCTTGCAGTGAGCTGAGATCCGGCCACTGTACTCCAGCCTGGGCGGCAGAGCAAGACTCCGTCTCAAAAAAAAAAAATAAAAATAAAAATAAAAAAAAATAAAATCCCCCCAAACCCCTTTGAAGTGACAGCCATAATGCAAAGGGCTTGCTATGGGCGATCTCATTTGTTTCCCAGTGTCCCCGAGAGGTGGGTACTGTGATTGCTTGCGATTACCCGTCAGAGGGCAGGCTTATGGAAGGCACTGTCTCCGAGCTGCGCCCCTCTCCCCGCCACTATATTAACTCCCAATGAAGAAACGTAAGGTGTTGTGTATTTCAGCTTCAACGGAAGAGCTGGTTAAAAAAGCAGAATCTCGGGCCCACTCCAATCTGATTGAGTCAGAATTTGCATTTTAAAAAGACTTGTGCGCACTTTACAATTTGAGAAGCCCTAGTCCAGAGGTCGTTTATCTGCCCTAGCTGGGGCAGATAATTTACCTCTGCATACCTCCATACACTCATCTGTGAAATGAGGCTGCCAGTGCCCACCTGATAGCGTTGCTGAGCATTAATGAGTGTGAAGCAGTGGGCAGAGTGCCCAGCATCTGTTTTGTGCTTAATTCCTGTTAGCGCCTTTCCTTCTTAGGACTGATCCAGCCATAAGCAGCTTGGGCTACCTCAGCAGAGCGTGCTCTATGCCCGGGGCAGATCCATCACATAAATATGTAGCACGAACCTTTCTCTCTCACCAGCATGCTGACTGAGCTTAATTCACAGGGAAGGGTGTGGCTTTCATGTCTGAGTCTCCAGAGCACAGAGTGTGGCACCCAGCAGGGGCCCAGTCAGTATTTGCTTGTGAATAAGCCTGTGAGCTGAGGCAGTGCCTTCTACATTCAAGTCTGTCCTCTGAGGTCTTCTGGGCATCTTGAGACTGTGGGTTCCCTGAGTGGCTTTGGGCATACCCAGCATTAAGCACTTTATCTGTTTCCTTTTGAAGTATGTGGTTGATTTAACAAGCATTTCTAGAGTGCTCACTGAGAGCTGGCTAGGTAACCATTTAATAAATACTTGATTCAATTTAGTTCTCAAACAACCCTTCGACTAAGATTCTCTGCTTGACCAAACTCTGGTCAGGCTCCAGAACCTCCTTCTGGGTCCATCTGTGCACTTTCTTGTGAAATCCAGTTTTAGGAAGAGCCCCGCTAAGTCAGTTTAATCAGAACCCCTGATTCTGAATATCTGATCACCCTCTGTGCTATCTGATGGGGTACCTCATCCTCCATCCCCAGGTGATGTCTGATCACTCTGCCTGCCTCCAGCAAGAGCCCTGTGAAGTTGGTTTACCCAGAATCCCCCTCACCCCTGATGTCTTCTTCTTCTTCTTTTTTTTGAGATGCAATCTTGCTCTGTCACCCAGTAGCACAATCTCAATTCACTGCAACGTCCGCCTACCGGGTTCAAGTGATTTTCCTGCCTCAGCCTCCTGAGTAGCTGGGATTACTGGCATGCATGACCATGCCAGGCTAATTTTTGTATTTTTAGTGGAGACAGGGTTTCGTCATAAAACTGCTGCCCTCGAGTTATCCACCCTCCTCAGCCTCCCAAAGTGTTGGGATTACAGGCATAAGCCACTGTGCCCGGCCCGGCCCTGATGTCTCCTCTTAATACTGTTCTATCCACTGATCTACCCTACTCCTGTCTATACATTTCCACTTGTCAGTGCAGTACTCAGAGTTGAGCCCAGTTTCTCTACCCTGCTGCAGAATCCCACTGCAATGGTCCTAATCCTACTCCATCATCCTGAATGAAATCTTCCTCACCATGCTTTAACAAGTGTTAATATATATACATATATAGCACTGCTTGCCTTGGTCCTGCCAGCCCAGTGAGAAGCTGGTCTTCCCACCAGGTTCTTACTAAGGCTTCCTGGCTTCCTACTGGTATGGGAAGGTTTGAAACAAAACTTGGAGTGGGACAGGAGGTGGGCATTCTAAGGACTTTGGGTAAGAATATGTCTTTCAGGTGCTAAGATTTAGGATTTTCTCTGCCCACCATCTGGCGGCTGCTTGGTGGTGTCAGGAAATCTGTCCTGGTTCTCATGGGTGATTGCTAGGGACTCAAAGTCTGTGTTCCCTCCAAATTTCTAGGTTGAAAACCCCCATCCTCAGGGTGATGGTGTTAGAAGGTGGAGCCTTTGGGGGATGATTAGGTCATGAGGGTGGAGTAGCATGGTAGGATTCCTGCCCTTATAAGAA
Source organism: Mandrillus leucophaeus (assembly GCF_000951045.1). NCBI lineage: Eukaryota > Metazoa > Chordata > Mammalia > Primates > Cercopithecidae > Mandrillus > Mandrillus leucophaeus. The sequence continues at coordinate 64,917 of NW_012107964.1, read as the reverse complement.
GAGACACAAGACAGCTGGCTTTTCTCTTTCTCTCTGCTGCAGGGCCCAAGGGAAAATCTTTCCCATTACCCTCTGAAGGTTCACTAAAAATCAGCTGACAAAAGGCAGATTAAAAGATAAAAGGCATACACATTTATTTGATCATAGTTTTGTGTGACACAAAATCCCTCAGAATGAATACAGAAGAAGCTGTCTATTTTAATGCTTAGGTTCAACAAAATTTGGACTGCTATGTAGAAATAGGATCGGGCATGATCTACTGCTAATACACTGAGTGAGGATATCCAGCAAGGCCTGTCTGTCTAGATTCTTCTTGGCCTCTCTGCATGGCATTCGTTCCTCTCGGGTATGAGATAGGGCCCTCTGTGAAATGGGAGTCTTATGAGCTACAACCAAACAAAGTGGCCCAGAGAATTTATGGTCAGCATTTGCACAGAAAGGCAGGAGTTAGAGTAATATTTTTAGGATTTGTGTCTGGCTTTGGGAAAAAGGGGTTGTGGTTTTTATGACCTGCCTTGGGGAAGAGGGATTCGAGTTTCTATGGCCAGTCTGGGGGAGAATGGGACTGAGATAGGAAGGCAGGAGATCAGAGAAAGTTTTTTGCTTCTGAGGTCTTCATTTTAGGATATCGCTTTCTAGTACCATGTGAGGACACAGTGAGAAGGTGACTAGGTGCAAACCAGTAAGAGTGACCCCACAAAACCCAACCCTGCTGACACCCTGATCTCAGACTTCTAGCCTTGGATAATCAGCACTCTTTGGGGGAAAATAATGACACAAAATGTATGTATTGTGTAATTGTAATGTGCAATTTGTATTAAATGTCTTTTTTATTTTTATTTTTATTTTTTAGGTGACAGGGTCTTGCTCTGTTGCCCAGGCTGGAGTGCAGTGGTGGGATTCATAGCTCACTGCAGCCTCAAACTCCTGGGTTCAAGCAATCCTCCTATCTCAGCCTCCCGAGTAGCTGGGACTATAGGTGCATGCCACCATGCCTGGCTAATTTTTTTTTTTTTTTTTTTTTGGTAGAGACAGGGTCTTTCTATGTTTCCCACACGGGTCTCTTTTCTCCCAAAGACTTTGATGAATTTCTGTTGTTTAAGTCTCCCCTTCTGTAGCATTTTGTTAGAACAGCCTGAGCCAACTGAGACAGTGTCTTGGATCAAGACCAACATGATGTATTGGCAGATGGACACTATGGAGTAAACTTGAAGCTTTCCTCATGTGAAGAAAAGAAGGAAAAAAGAAGAGAGGGAAGGAAGGAAAAGAAAGAAAGAAGGAAAGAAAGAAAGAAGAGGGAGAGTTGGGGAGACAGAGGGAGGGAAGGACAGGGAAAGAGAAAGAAAAAAGAAAAAGAAACAGTGGCCTCTAGCTTAGTGACTGGGTTTAGGTGATTAAGAAAAATAATAAACACCTTACCGCTGCCCCTCGCACTTCTTTAATGGTTCTAGAGTACAGTACCTGGGCTGGAAGCCAGTCTAGAAATGTGTTGAATGAGTAACTGAATGCATGAAATCAGCCCATCTTTACACGTTAGATTTTTGTGCAGCTCTAGATGATGTATCCTTCTCTACTAGGATAAGGGGTTCCTGCAGTGAGCGTTTTCCCCACCAGTCAAGAAGCCAGTTCCCTTTAAGTCTCACAAACAAGCATTTAACACAGGCAGGGCATGTTTGCTGAGGCCTGTAATCCCAGCACTTTGAGAGACCCAAGCAGGTGGATCCCTTGAGTCCAGGAGTTTAAGACCAGCCTGGGAAACACAGTGAGACCCCGTCTCTCTTTTTTTAAAGCATTTAATAAAATTGCACGTTGCAATGGTAAATGTACATGCTCCATCCAGACCCCACCGGTAGGGTGGGATCTGTGTGGGGGACAGTAGTCTGCAGATAGAGAGAGGACAGGCTTCTAGGCTTCCCAAGGACTAGAGGGAACCTTGTGGGATTTAAAGCAGGAGGAACTGGGGGTGGCTGAAATGATAGGGTGTGCTGTGGAGTTCTGCAGGGAACTCTGGGGCCTCCAGTAATGCTTGCAGGATTGCAAAGAAGGAAAAAAGGGTTTGGGCAGCCTTGCACTTCGCAGGGCTTCCAGTTGACAGCCTATGGACAAAGGCCTTCCTGCCACAGCCAAAGTGCGTTTCTATCAGGGGCGACTCCTGGGGCACCTGAGGGCAACCTCCTCCCGGCGCGCCCCCACCCTGCTTAAAGGCACTGGGTTGCGCCGGGCCAGCACCTGGGGGTTCCCCAGCCCAGCACTGGGGACAAAGGCCGGTGCCCTTGGGGACCTGGCGCCCAAGAGAGCAGGCCCTCTGACGAAGGCGAGGAGGCACATCGGCTGATTCCCAACGCCCAAGTCCGCAGAAGCAGCTTTTGTGCTCATTTCCATTGCATTTCAGTACTTAGAAGAGAGCTACAAATGCCAGTGGCAGGTGGTGTGGATGCAGAAGCAAAGCAGGAGCGTGAAAGCCAATCAGTGAAGCAGCGGTGAGGCCCGGGCGAGGGCACCAGCCTGGGAACCCGAGGTGTGCTCCCGCAGCAGCGCGTCTGGGGTAACCTGAACGGCGGCCTTTGGTGGCCCTGTCCACGCAGCGAGGCCGCTCCTGCCCTACAGTAGCTTTTGGCGAAAAGTTCTTCAGCACCAGTGATCTCCCCTCCCCAAGCTAATATTATACCACAGATTTCTCTTCTTACCTACTGCAATTAAATATCTTACCGGCTGCTGACTGCGAAGCTAGTGGCTTCAAGCAGCATTTGGAGAAGATATGGAAACCGGCAATGTACGTGTCACAAGACATAAGGGCATTTTATATAATAAATAATAAATAATAAATATTTATTATTTAACCAGGAGGGGTGGTTTCCACCAGGGAAGGGAGAACCGCGGAGTGTGCGGGTAGGGGTGCCCTACGGTGGGCTAGGAGGGGTGCAGGGGGAGTGCGGGAGGAGGTGGGCAAGTGGGGGATACCGGGGCTGGCTGGGTTGGGAGGGGAGGGGTTCTCAGATGGGAGACAAGAGGTATGCCGGGAGGGACACTGGGAGAAAGTGGGGTGGGA
>NW_012107964.1:55632-61723 GCF_000951045.1 Mandrillus leucophaeus | reverse complement strand
GGAGCAAGAGTGGGGGCAGGGCCTCCGGGGGATGGGTGGGGAGGGGAGCTGGACTGATCCCCGATTTACCCTGAGGAACACCCAAGCCGGCCTTCTCCACCCTGCAAACCCCGAAGCAGCCTCATCCCTGTGCCACAGGGGTGTCAGGAAGTCTTGGTGACATCCAGAGATTGGAGAGAAAACATTAAGGCACAAACATGCATAAAATACAAAAAATTCCAAACTCAGAAACAAAACCAAGGGTCGCACAGAGGCAACGGAATGAAGGGTGGCTCTGGAAAGCTCGAGAAGGCGCACCAGCCAATTGGTTTGTGGTGTGAGGCGTGTGAGAATGAATTTAGAACCAACTGGATACTGCACCCCTAAGTATTGGGGCGTCACAGAACCGCGGCACCCCTGCACTGTGTACCCATCTTCCCCCGCACCCCTGCAGCCCCAGCATCCCAACATTCCTGCACTCTAGTGCCGGGGCTTCCCTTTATCCCTGGCACCCCTGTGAACTCAGCACCACACCATTTGACAACTCTGCTCCCGGCACCCCTGCACTTCTGCACTCGGGTACCACTGCACCCCTGCATTCATATCCTCTACACCCACATCCCTGTAACCCAAGCACCCCGGCGCCCCAGCACTCCTGCACTCAGGGACCCCAGCATCCCTGCAATTGGTCACTCCCATAATCCCAGCAGCACCCCATCTGACACCCTTGCGTCCGCCACCCCAGCACTGCGGTACCCCGGCATCCGTGAAGCAGAGCACTGTGGCGCTGCATGCCCTGAACCTAGGCTGCCCCTTCGCGCAGGAACCCAAGACGGAGCGCAGCCGCGTTGCGCCTGAAGAAGTGCAAGACTAGTCAGCCAGACCCGACCAGCACGTCACCAACACACCCAAGGAAGCCGGCTCCAGTGCCGCCTCCGTGGGGCGCGGGCTAGAGATGGAGGCCCAGGTCTCTGGACTGCGCAGAAACGTTTTTCCCAGAACTGCCCAAGACCTTAACTAAGTGAAGTGAGTTATTTTCCCAAGTGCACTTGACGCTTCTTTCCCAGGCCTGGATGGGAAAATGGGCTGACCACCGCGTCCCTGTCCATCTGTGTCCTCCAAAGGAGGCTGGAGGATCACTTGAGGCCAGGAGTTCGAAACCAGCTTGGGTGACACGACATAGCAAGACCTCGTCTCTACAAAAAAATTTAAAAAGTTAACGGGCGTGGTGGCCTGCGCCTATCGTCCGCCATCTGCTTGGGAGGATGAGGCGGGATGATAGCTTGAAGCTTGGGAGTACGAGCCTGCAGTGAGCTGTGATCGTGCCATTGCAGTCCAGCGTGGGTGACAAAGCAAGATCCTGCCTCCAAAAAAAATAAATAAATAAAAATAAAAAAAGCTAACCTGAGTCTAAACTGGATGCCCCAGCCAAGTCTTCTAGTCTTGTTCTGTGGCCTCAGATTCTGCACCCTGCCGTCTTCCGGAGTCACCCCTAGGGGGCATTTTGTTTCAGTGGAAGCCCAGAATATGCCTCCTGCAAGATGAGGGATCGTTGGACTCAGGGCAATGGAGAAGAAAGTATACAGGAGGGCTCACTGCCCTCCCTCTGGGTGGCTAAAAGCAGGACATGGATTTACAGAGGGCATCCAGCCCCCACCCCACTTCACCAGGGAGAAGGGAGGTTAGCCCCGAAGATAACTTTACACCTTTATTGACTGGAGATGCTACCAGGGGATCTGCATTAGCAGGGGCTACTAACTAGACTTCATGTGTGAAGACCACAAGGATGACCTTTATGATGATTTACTTCCCTTTCATGAAGAGTAACTACATGTTCTCTTTCTTAGGACTTTCTTAATAACATTTTATTTCCTCTAGTTTACTGTATTGTAAGGACACAATATGTAATATATAGAACATACAAAATTTGCCTTAATAGACTGCTTATATTATTGGTAAGACTTCCAATAGTAGCCTATTAGTAGTTAAGTTTTGGGGGAGTCAAACTGTATGTGAAGACCAGGCACCATGGCTCATGCCTATAATCCCAATGTTTTGGGAGGCCAAAGTGGGAGGATTGCTTGCGGGCAGGAGTTTGAGACCAGCCTGGGCAACATAGCAAGATCACACCTCTACAAAAAATAAAAAATACAAAATTTACCTGGGCATGGTGGCTCATGCCTGTGGTTCCAGCTATTTGAGAGACTGAGGTGGGAAGACTGCTTGGGCTCAGGAGTTCGAGGCTGCAATGAGCTGTGATTGCACTCTAGCGTGGGTGACAGAGTGAGACCCCAACTCAAAAAAAAAAGGTTATACTTGGATTTTCAACTGGACAGGAGTCAGCACCCTTAACCCATGCGGCCTTGTCCAAGGGAGAGCTGTGCATGCAATTACACAAGTGCTTTCCGAGTGTGTTTCCTTCCTGTTCTTCCTGTCTAGCTTCTCACACCACCCTGTCCCCACCTGTAGTAACAACTTCCCTAAATTCCTCCTTATGGGCTATACAATTTTTGGGGAGGGTTTCCCAAAATGTGGTTCTGATATCCACACACCTACCTAACATTTCTTACTCCACATCCTCGGGGGGCTGGTCTCAAACTCCTGACCTCAAGTGATTTGCCTGCCTTGGCCTCACAAAGTCCTGGGATTACAGGTGTGAGCCACCATGTCCGGCCCCCAGTGAGATTTAAAAAAACTTCTCAAAGGCCCCAGTCTCAAGCTGAATCTTCTACAAAACTGAACTCACCTTCTCACCCCTGTTCTCCACTCCAGGGGCTGCACACCCCATAGAAACCCTGGTGATGTCTTCTCACTCTTCCTCATTTCTAGTCAATGGCCACACTTCTCTCCGTAGCTCAGCACCATGGTGCTGCTCACACACGGGCAGGCATTCTAGATGAGTCCCCCACCTGGCCTAGGAACCTCCTCCCTGGCACTTGGTCTCCCTCCAACCAGTTCATGTTTCTGCATTGGGGCACTGAGAAATTCCAGCACCTCGTCACATCTCTATTGTGTAAGCCTTCACTATGTACATGGTCCCTGGATGCCCTACCTACAATCCTAATTCTGCAGCCCAGCCAGGACTCCATGCTGTCTCTTCTTCTGGGCCTCCTCTCACTTTTTAAAAATAGAATTAGAGGCGGGGCATAGTGGCTCACACCTGTAATCCCAGCACTTTGGGAGGCCAAGGTGGGTGGATCACGAGGTCAGGAGCTCGAGACCATCCTGGCTAACACGGTGAAACCCTGTCTCTACTAAAAAACACAAAAAATTAGCCAGGCGTGGTGGCAGGCACCTGTAGTCCCAGCTACTCAGGAGGTTGAGGCAGGAGAATGGTGTGAACCCAGGAGGCAGAGCTTGCAGTGAGCTGAGATCGTGCCACTGCACTCCAGACTGGGAGAGAGAGCTAGACTCCATCTCAAAAAAAAAAAAAAAAAAAAAGAATTAAAAAAAATTACTCAGGTACAGTGAGGTCAACAGATCAGGAGACAAACACCATTGAAAAGATAGTTTATTACTCACAGTTCCCAAGAGGAGGGGGTTGCTATGCCTTCGATGCCACGTGGGATAGCGCCAGCGTCAGTTAAGAGGCAGATGGAGGGAGGGGAAAGTGTGGGCAGGAGCCTTTACTGTGGCTTTCACCAGAAGGAGCAGGCAAGGCAGGCCAGGCTAGCTCACAATGGCTGGTTTGAATAAGCCCAGCAGGCTCTGGGCGCCTAACCTTGGGGTGCTTTGGGCCACACACCAAACAAGCAATTCTGTAGATTCCCCAGTGGACACCAGCTGGGTGTCCTCCAATGCAATGCAATTCCGACAGCAGAAAAATGCAAATGGGAAATTTTAAAAACAGTCTTCAGTTTTGGCAGGTTGGCAATATGTGTAGGTATTAACCTGATGTGCTCCTTTTAGTCTCCTTTTATATAAGACACAGGGGCTGGACTGTGCCATTCAAAGACATCTCTCAATTTTAACACTTTGTGATCCCCCCTCACCCTTTTTCCATTTACACATAGAAAATTTGGAGTGTTAACCAAAATAACAGAGTGAGATGATAGTGGCCTGGAGTGTGACAGCCCCCATAGATGAGGTTGGTGAGTTTGTATATGAAATGCACAATCCCAGTACATTTTTTTTCTAGCTGTAAATTTTTTTTTCTAGCTATAAAATTGGCCCTGGGAGAAGCCATCCCTCCATGGCCAGTGAGGCCCTGGATGTCAAAGCATCTGAAAATACAGAAAATCAAAGGCATGGTTACTATACTTGCATTCCTCTTTCTGCCAGGAATGCTGTTTGCTGTTGTTGGGACTCAGAAACTGACACCCCAGCGCTTTAACATGCTGAACTGAATAAGAAGCCTCCAGGTCTCTCTGACCTTCCCCTCCTTCCTGTCTCCCAAACTTCTGTCTCTCCCAAAGCACTGGATGAGGCTGTTCTGTGAAATTCCCCTATCTGCCTAAAGTGCAGACCTGCTGCAGCAGAAAACAATGGCCTCTGATCCCTTCCCTGAGTTTCCAACGGCTGAACTCTCATCACAGGAATGAGGACTGAAGTCGGTCAACACGCCTGGACAGACCTTTTTTTTCTAGCTGTAAATATTTTTTTCTAGCTATAAAATTGGCCCTGGGAGAAGCCGTCTTTGTCACAAACCAACAGACTGTCCCAGGCCATTGTACGTTCTTCAAGCCCATTGAATTTCCCTAAAAAATATTTACTATCCCCCTCAAATAATGCACGCTTCCCTATCTCTCTTTCCCCTAAGAGGAGAATAAGGGACTCTGCACCTCATTGCATGGTGAGGTAACCACCCTGTGATTCTCCCCATGCACGTTAATAGATGTGTAAGCCTTTCCTCGTAGCAATCTGCCTTCTGTCAGTTGATTTTACAACAAAACTTCGGAGGATAAAGGAGAAGTTTTCCCTTGGCTCCTAAGCTGTTCACCCTGTTGATCAGAAACAGGGCAATGCTGATGACACACCAGTAACATCCTGATCCTTGATGCCCCCGCCCCCAACTTTCTAGGTCTGTGCAGTTAGCCCACATCTTTTTTTTTTTTTTTTTGAGACGGAGTTTCGCTCTTGTTGCCCAGGCTGGAGTGCAATGGCACGATCTCGGCTCACTGCAACCTCTGCCTTCCAGGTTCTCTTGTCTCAGCCTCCCAAGTAGCTGGGATTACAGGCGTGTGCCACCACACCCGACTAATTTTGTATTTTTAGTAGAGATGGGGTTTCTCCATGTTGGTCAGGCTTGTCTCGAACTCCCGACTTCAGGTGATCTGCTCCCCTCAGCCTCCCAAAGTGCTGGGATTACAGGCGTGAGCCACTGCGCCCAGCTAGCCCACATCTTATGATGTCCCATGTCTGGAGAGAGGGCTGTTGCCAACAATGACCTCAGAGGCACACAAACCCTCAGTCAGTGCAAGAATCCAAGTATCCCCAGAGGGCCAGCGAGTCCAGTTCAAACAGGAGCCAGGAGGAAACCTGACTGGTGCTCACCTGCTTGTTGGGGTAGGGGGCTGTTATAATGTGAATTATGTCCCTTGAAATTCACAAGTTGAAGTCCCACCCCCAGGACCTCAGAATGTGGCTGTGTTTGGAGACACAGCCATTAAAGAGGAAATAAAGGTAAATGAGTTCCTTTGGATAGGCCCTAATCCCATAGATCTGGTGTTCTCATAAGGAGGGGAGATTAGGGCACAGACTCACAAGGAGGGATGGCCCTATGAGGACCGGTGGGGAGACTGCATCTACAGGCTCAGGAGAGAGGCCTCAGGGGGAAATGACCTTGTTCACACCTTGATCTTGGACTCCAGCCTCCAGCACCATGAGAAAGTAAACTTCTGTGGTTTACGGCACCTAGTGTCTCTACTGCAGTGTCATGGCCGTGTGAACCCTGAAAATCTGAGACAGGTCTCAGTTAATTTAGAAAGTTTATTTTGCCAAGGTTGAGGACATGTGCATGACACAGCCTCAGGAAGTCCTGCCAACGTGTGCCCAAGGTGGTCAGGACACAGCTTGGTTTTAAACATTTTAGGGAGACATGAGATATCAATTACTATATGTAAGAAGTACATTAGCTCCATCCAAAAAGGCACAGACAGCTCAAAGCAAGGCC
>NW_012107964.1:50598-55582 GCF_000951045.1 Mandrillus leucophaeus | reverse complement strand
TTTTGAGACGGAGTTTCGCTCTTGTTGCCCAGGCTGGAGTGCAATGGCACGATCTCGGCTCACTGCAACCTCTGCCTTCCAGGTTCTCTTGTCTCAGCCTCCCAAGTAGCTGGGATTACAGGCGTGTGCCACCACACCCGACTAATTTTGTATTTTTAGTAGAGATGGGGTTTCTCCATGTTGGTCAGGCTTGTCTCGAACTCCCGACTTCAGGTGATCTGCCCCCCTCAGCCTCCCAAAGTGCTGGGATTACAGGCGTGAGCCACTGCGCCCAGCTAGCCCACATCTTATGATGTCCCATGTCTGGAGAGAGGGCTGTTGCCAACAATGACCTCAGAGGCACACAAACCCTCAGTCAGTGCAAGAATCCAAGTATCCCCAGAGGGCCAGCGAGTCCAGTTCAAACAGGAGCCAGGAGGAAACCTGACTGGTGCTCACCTGCTTGTTGGGGTAGGGGGCTGTTATAATGTGAATTATGTCCCTTGAAATTCACAAGTTGAAGTCCCACCCCCAGGACCTCAGAATGTGGCTGTGTTTGGAGACACAGCCATTAAAGAGGAAATAAAGGTAAATGAGTTCCTTTGGATAGGCCCTAATCCCATAGATCTGGTGTTCTCATAAGGAGGGGAGATTAGGGCACAGACTCACAAGGAGGGATGGCCCTATGAGGACCGGTGGGGAGACTGCATCTACAGGCTCAGGAGAGAGGCCTCAGGGGGAAATGACCTTGTTCACACCTTGATCTTGGACTCCAGCCTCCAGCACCATGAGAAAGTAAACTTCTGTGGTTTACGGCACCTAGTGTCTCTACTGCAGTGTTATGGCCGTGTGAACCCTGAAAATCTGAGACAGGTCTCAGTTAATTTAGAAAGTTTATTTTGCCAAGGTTGAGGACATGTGCATGACACAGCCTCAGGAAGTCCTGCCAACGTGTGCCCAAGGTGGTCAGGACACAGCTTGGTTTTAAACATTTTAGGGAGACATGAGATATCAATTACTATATGTAAGAAGTACATTAGCTCCATCCAAAAAGGCACAGACAGCTCAAAGCAAGGCCACCCAACCCCCACTGTACTGGGGGCTTCCACGTTACAAGTAGATGAGAGAGAGAGATGGTTGGATTCTTCTGAGTTTCTGATAAGTCTTTCCCAAGAGGCAATCACAATATGCATCTATCTCTGTGAGCAGAGGGATGACTGAATAGAACTTGAGGTAGATTTGACCTGAGAGGTTCCCAGCCTGAAGGGGCCCAAAGTATCTTCCTTTCACGGTGGCCTGAACCAATTGAGACAGGGAAGTTGCAAGTTTTAGATGGAAGAAACCACAGAGCTGTAACTTATGTCTGAAGGGTGTGCAAGACAAGCAAGGCCCTTTTGTGCTCCAGTCCATATTTTTGTCAACATCCCGGTTCAAGCTGGGAACCAAGTGATGGGATCTGAACAGAGACTATCATTCATTCACTTCAGGGCCCTGAGAGAGAAAACCATATTTGATTGGGTCAGGATTATGGAATTGCTTTAGAATTATAGATAGTGAATCAAAGGCTGAGAATAACAATATTAATAATACCTATTATTATGATTACTTTCAGTTGAGAAATAGCTTAAGTTCTAGGCCAGGCATGGTGGCTCATGCCTGTAGTCCCAGCACTTTAGAAGGCTGAGGTGGGAGGATCACTGGAGCCCAGGAGTTTGAGACCAGCCTGGGCAACATGGTGAAACCTCTTCTCTACAAAAAATTTTAAAACTTAGCCAGGCTTGATGGCACACACCTGTAGTCTCTGCTGCTTGGGAGACTGAGGTGGGAGGATTGCTTGAGCCAGGGAGGTGGAGGCTGCAGTGAGCCCTGATTGCACCATTGAACTCTAGCCTGGACAACAGAGCAAGAGCAAAGCCCTGTCTCAAAATAATAATAATAATAAAACCATTATGTCTCCAAATTTGTTGTAATTTTGTCTTTTGGTAGGCATAGGATTAAATTGAACTAAAGGACACTGAGAATGCATCTCTTAAATAAGTAAATAAAATAGAAATACCTTAGGTATTTGAACTCTGAAAATTTGAGACAGGTCTCAGTTAATTTAGAAAGTTTATTTTGCCAAGGTTGAGGACAGGCACCCATGACACAGCCTCAGGAAGTTCTGACGACAAGTGCCCAAGGAGGTCACAGCACAGCTTGGTTTTTTACATTTTAGGGAGACATGAGACATCAATCAATATATGTAAGTACATTGGGTCAGTCTGGAAAGGCAGGAAAACCTGAAGCAAAGACAGAAAGATTCAAAGCAGGAAGGGGCCTTCCTAGCCACAAATAGGTGAAACACAAACAGTTGCATTCTTTTGAGTTTCTGTTTGGGCTTTCCAAAGGAGGCAATCAGATATGCATCTATTTCAGTGAGCAGAGGGGTGACTTTAAATAGAATGGGAGGCAGGTTGGCCCTAAGCAGTTCCCAGCTTGACTTTTCTCTTTAGCCAAGTCACTTTGGGGCCCTAAGATTTATTTTCCTTTCACAGGTGTATTTAGATTTTTAGAATCCTAATTTTTTGAGCAATTTTGACATCGGAAATATTGAAAAGATTACCATTACAACTGCATTTAAAGTGAAACATTGAGTAATTGGTTTTGACATGAGTTTTTAAGTTGAAAGGTTTAAAAATTATACAAAGGCTATCCATAGTATTGGATAATACAGTTAGCTTAATATTCACCATCTTTAAGTGTAGCAGTTAATTTTGTGAACGTTATCTCTGCCTGTGTGGAGGGTTGCAGTGAGGGAGGCCAGGGCTCCTGGATGTTGAGGTATGGATGGTAGCCCAGCCCACCTGAGCTGTCTCTGGCCCTGCAGGTGACCACAGTCCGTCATTTTTGTCTATGGTGGTGATGGCATCTGTGCAAGGCTGTGGTTTTTGTAGGCTTTTTTTTTTTTTTTTTTTTAATCAGCCCCTTCATCATTTCCTTCCTTTTATCCCTTGGCCCCTAGCTGGTGTGTGGCTCTGGGCTTGGGCCCTGCTCAAATGCATCCTCTTTCTCTGGCCGGAGCTGGTCCAGCCCCTGATGGGAGGTCTGACTACTGGGTCCTCAGGCCCTTCCCTGGTCATGATAATGTCATCAGTGCCTGGCCCAACACCCACCCTGGATATTTAGAGGAGCGGAGCTCTGATTTGCTGGCCTGGAGTGGCTGTTAATGGAAGCCTGACCTGGCCAGTGGGCCTTGAGGAGACAATTGTCTGGGGCTGTAGGGGGACCACCCAGGAGGAAGGGGACAGTTAAACCTACTTTCCTTGCTTAAAGGAAAGGCATTTCCATCCCCTGCAACTCAAGACATACAGGAAAAATCAATGGATGTGTTTTTTCCAACTCTCCACTCAACACAACCCTTCTGCCACCAGATGTTGGCAGGTGTGTTTCCCCACACACCAAGCAAGCAACTCTGCAGATTCCCCAGTGGACACCAGCTGGGTGTCCTCCAGTGCAATTCAGACAGCAGAACAATGTAGACAAAAGTGTTTAAAAAGAGACTTTATTTTCAGCAGGTTGGAGTGTGTGTGTGTGTGTGTGTGTGTGTGTGTGTGTGTATTAACATGCTTAGTCTCCTTTAGTAAGACACAGGGACTGACTGAACCATCTGGAAGACATCTCTCAATTTTGACACTTTATGATTCCCCCCTACCTTTTTTTCACTTACACATAGAAAATTTGGTGTCAACTGAAATAAACCGAGACAAGCTCTCTAAAAGAAATGTATTTGGGAATAAAGCATTGCAATGGGAATACATGTGCCATGGTAAACACTAAGTGCGTATTCAGAGAGGTAAAGGAAGACAAAGGTTTTTAGAGGACAAAATAAGAAGAATTACCTAATTGTTTTGAAATAATTATCTGTGGTTAGAAATATCAATAACAAGGGTGACACCAGTCCGAAGTTAAACAGGAGGTTACTGGGGAGATGTCCTTGCAGAAGTCTTTTTTGTGTACCCTGGCGATGGCCTGTGAGCAAGGCTGTGGTTTTTGTAGTCTTTTTTTTTTTCAATCAGGCCTGCAAGCCTGGCAATCTTCTCTTCAGGACTTCTCCAATTCTATTCATCAGGGTTTTGTGAACATTCATGACTCTATTTCTATTCTGACAACTTTCTCAGGCAGAAGAGCAGAGTGATTTCGTACCACGTAGGAAGTTGTGTTTCTTAGTTGTATTTCTGCCTTTTAGGAGCAATGAAAATGAATTACTTCAGATTCCTTTTCCATGTGCCAGACATGAGATTTCCCAAGTCATATCTTCCTATCCAAACATCCTTGCATCTCCCATATTTCTTTTAAATACACAGCTTATGGCCTCTTCAACATTCACTTTTGTATACTCTGATTTGTGAGACTAGGATTTTAAATAGGGTAACCCGCAATGCCATAAAATACATATAACAAAAGACACATCAAATATACAAGGTAAATGTGGGATTAAAATTTCCTGTAATTAAGGCTGGGTGTGGTGGCTCTCGACTGTAATCCCAGCACTTTGGTAGCCTGAGGCGGGTGGATCACATGAGGTTACGGGTTTGAGAGCAGCCTGGCCAACATGGTGAAACCCCATCTCTACCAAAAATACAAAAATTAGCCTGGCGTGGTGGTGTGTGCCTATAGTCTCAGCTACTAGGGGGGCTGAGTCAGGAGAATTGCTTGAACCCGGGAGGCGGAGGTTGCAGTGAGCCGAGATCATGCCACTGTACTCCAGCCTGGGTGACAGACTGCCTCAAAAATTTCCTGTAATTAGGATCATTTACATCTCTTCTAGTCATCCATTTTTTGGTTGTTTCTGTTGCCTTAAAAAAAAAAAAAAAAAAAAAGACGGGCCAGGAGCCCTGGCTCATGCCTGTAATCCCAGCACTTTGGGAGGCCAAGGCAGATGCATCACCTAAGGTCAAGAGTCCAAGACCAGCCTGATCAACAAGGTGAAACCCTGTCTCTACTAAAAATACAAAAATTAGCTGGG
>NW_012107964.1:35488-50461 GCF_000951045.1 Mandrillus leucophaeus | reverse complement strand
ACTTCACCACACTGTTAGAGAAAATATTCACATGCTTTTGTGGTTGCCAGTGAAATTCCCAAACATTTTACATTAATCAGTTGAAAATATTATCCTGAGAAGATGATGGTTTGGCACCCAGCACTGTTTTGTGGCAGAATGGTGTCTTATTTAGTTGGTGATGCTAATGCGATGGGAATTCAAGAGCCCAGAGACATCCAACACTTGTCAATGTTCTTCTGTCTTTGTGGAGTCTATGAGATGTCATGCTGAGAAAAAACAAACAAACAAACAAACAAAAAAACCTACTGCCCACTCTGATCCTGTCTCTGATCAGAAAGTGAGAGCCTTCAATTTTCCAAACAGTTCAAAAGGCAGATGAGGGAGGAGGAGTACTCTTTCCCCACCCAACTGAGTGCTCAAATGGCATCAGGCTCACTCTCTAATCTGGAGGGTAGAGAGGAGGGAGGCTGGATGGAGAAGGGCCAGGCGGCTCAGAAAACAAGACCCAAAATGAGAGCATCCTAAGCAGCCTCAGAAGCAACATGTTTTCCCTGACCTTCTCTGGCCCTCCTGTCTCTCGCCCCTCATTCTCCCATCTGGCCATAGAGACTAGGATCCCTCTTCCCCAAGGGGAGTCATGGAAACCAGAACCCAAAGCCAGCCATACCATCTAAAAAATATGACTCTAATTTTCTTTCTGCCTTTCTGTGTAAAACCCGGCCATGAAGAAATGATCTGACCTACCTTGTTAGACTGTAGATCTTAAGAACCTCACTCCAGAGAGGGTCCTGGATGGATGGAAGGAGAGAAGGAAGGAAGGAAGGAGCACTGCTCAGAGAGGCCACAAGAATCTACACAGACAGGCCTGGCTGGGTGTCCCCACTCAGGCTCTTCTCATTAGATCCGACCCTATTTGCCCAATTCTATTTCTGCACGGCTGTCCATACCTTGAGGAACCTAAGCATAAAAATGGATGATTTCCCTCATATCTTGGCCAGGCATGGTGGCTCACGACTCTAATCCCAGCACTTTGGGAGGCTGAGGTGGGTGGATCATGAGGTCAGGAAATCGAGACCATCTTGGCTAACACGGTGAAACCCCATCTCTACTAAAAATACAAAAACTTAGTCAGGTGGGATGGCATGCGCCTGTAGTACAGCTACTCGGGAGGCTGAGGCAGGAGAATCACTTGAACCTGGGAGGCGGAGGTTGCAGTGAGTCAAGATCGCGCCACTGCACTCCAGCCTGGGTGATAGAGCGAGAATCTGTCTCCAAAAAAAAAAAAAAAAAGGACGATTTCCCCATATCTTTAGGTTTGTGTAGACACAGTAAATAAATGTGTCTGCCTTTACTCCAGTTGATTTGCCTTTTGCAACCTTTCCTTCCTTCCTTCCTTCCTTTTCTTTTCTTTTCTTTTTTCTTTTCTTTTCTTTTTCTTTTCTTTCAGACAGAGTCTCGCTCTGTTGCCGAGGCTGGAGTGCAGTGGCACGATCTTGACTCACTATAGCCTCTGTCTCCTGGGTTCAAACAATTCTCCTGCCTCAGCCTCCTGACTAGCTGGGACTACAGGCATGCAGCACTATGCCTGGCTAATTTTTGTATTTTCAGTAGAGACGGCGTGTCACTATGTTGGCCAGCATGGCCTCCACCTCCTGACCTTGTGATCTGTCGGCCTCGGCCTCACAAAGTGCTGGGATTACAGGCATGAGCCCCCACACCCAGCCTTTTGCAATTTTTCATCAAAATTTGAGAGGACCAAGGGTTCCCCTTGGCACCTACACCAGCCACCCTGTCTTGGGAAGTGGGGACGCTGGCACTGTAGCAGGACGAGGAGCAGACAAAACTCCTCAGACACCGAGTTAAAGAAGGAAGGGGTTTATTTGGCTTGGGGCATTGGCAAGACTTCAGTCTCAAGAGCCGGGCTCCCTGAGTGAGCAATTCCTGTCCCTTTTAAGGGCTCACAACTCTTAAGGGGGTGCATGTGAGAGGGTCGAGATTGATTGAGCAAGCAGGGGCTACGTGACTTTGGGATGCATGCACTGGTAATTAGATCAGAACAAAACAAGATAGGGATTTTCACAGTGCATTTCTATACAATGTCTGCAATCTATAGATAACAGAACCAATTAGGTCAGGGGTCCCTCTTTAACTACCAGGCCCAGGGTGCAGCGCTGGGCTGTCTGCTGTGGATTTCATTTCTGCCTTTTAGTTTTGACGACTTCTTTCTTTGGAGGCCGAAATTGGGCATAAGACAATATGAGGGGTGGTCTCCTCCCTTATTCCCCTCTTTTGAGACTCTCACTCATTTTATTAGTGGGAGTTCTCACTTTCATTTTCACTACCCATGTCTTCTTGCAAGACAGATCCATAGTGATTCATATAGCACATTTGTGCATTATGATGAACTAAGGTAGCGATGAAGCTTTTTATCATTCGAAGAAGTACAGGTAGCAAAGGGAGCAGTAAGTAGGCTTCTATTACTATTATAACTCTTATTAAAGAGTTTTAAATCCTCCTAGTGCTGGGAGCCATTTTCTAAATATGGCCCAAGAGTAAAATCTATGCCACACTTGCACCGGCATGTGTGCCAGTTTTGTCATATCTCTAACCATGTCTTCAACTACTTGCCCTTGATTATCTATGTATAGGCAGCAATTAGTAAGATTAAATTTCCTACAGATCTCTCCTTCAGCTGCTAGCAAGTAGTCGAGAGCTAATCTATTTTGATTGATAGCATTTCTCCTCTGAGTTTCTTGCTGGGCCAGAATAGTCAAGGCTCTGCCGGTTTTATTAGTGATTATTTTTAAGACAGCTTGTAACCTTATGATTTGGTTGATCATGTAAATGGGGGTCCGGTATCCCCATGAGCCATCTTGTGCCTAAGTAGCAGGCCTATAATACTTATGATTCTCTCAGGGGGCCATATATCTTTTTTTTTTTTTTTTCAATTTCTTATAACTATGCTTCTCTTTTCAAGGGAAGCATAGACAGGGAAGCTCAGGAGTTCACCTATTTTTATGGGCAGTAGGAAGAAAGGTGGTTTAATAGTGCCAATAACACAACTACCTGCCCACTGGTCAGGTAATTTGGCATAAGCTCTATGCCCACGTATCCAATACAATCCAGTGGGGACTGTCCAGTCCTGGTGGGACCCCAGGTGGGTCCACACAGTTTGCAACTTTGGGAATTTGCTAACTGGATTTCTCTCTGTTTGATTTGAACTCCACCAAGTGACTGTTTTTGTGGTACCATTATACAGTTTCTGTCCCAGACAACCAAGACGTACTACAGGGTGAGTGAATTCTTTTCCTTCTCTAGCTATGCAATATTGTCCAATAATTGAGGTTTTAGGATCCAGAAATTATCAGGGTGATTCTTTTGAGCTGGGAATTAATCAGGAACTGGGTCTGTAGACACTAATTCTTGGGCTTCCCATGGTCATTGATCTCCTATTACAGTTCTTCCACATACATAACATGAAGTGACATTGAGAGACTGGGCTATATACTCAGCTAATTGAAAAAACAAATTTCTTGTTTTTCCTGGAATTTCTGGTACTGGTACATTTAGTTCATCATAGAAAGTTTGAAACACTGGTTCAGAGAGCGTTTGTACACTTCTCCTCGAACCAAGATATTTACTCAAGGATCTAGTCTGGCCCCATCAATTCCTAAGGTCACACACTCCTCTTCTTTTCAGCAAGGATCAAAAGGATTTGTTGTTACTAGCTCTAAGGGGTTACATTGTCCCTTAATACAGAAAGGGCCATTTTTTCCTTTCTGAAGGTGGACTGGATCCTTTTCATCATTTTTTTTCTTTTATCCAAGTGGCCTAAATGACACAAAACCAGTATTCACATTTATTTCCACACAGTCCTAATTTATAACAGATGTACTTATTTTCTGCAATGTAGCCTCTTTTCTAACTAAGAGAACCACACCTTATTCCTAACTTATTACTGTTAATGATAGCACAGGCATCAAATTTTAAGGTGACTTGTTTGGGCAACCTTTTTTTTTTTTTTTTTTCTGTTTTGGCTAACACTTTACTCATATCATTTATGAGCTCCCACCTGTCCTTAGTCCTTAATCTTATTTTGAGAACTGTGGTCATGGGAGACTCAGATGGGTCATAACACATATCAGGTTGGTCATTTCCTGTGCTACGTACCTTGTATAGAATAATATTATACAAACAAGTTATTTTTAGAGTTCCAGTACACTTACAATAACCATAAAATAATAGGACCATAGCAACCTTTTGTCCAACTCAGTGACTTGATGTATACACTGGGAACAGCCCTCAGTCTGAGGAAGGTCAGTTGAAGTCCTTACTGTACAAGTCCAAATTTTAAGGAAAATGAGTCCCACGATGAGTTTCCTCATGCTTCGGCCGTGCGTGAACCAGTCAGGTTCTGGGTGTGACTGGAGCAGGGCTTGTCGTCTTTTTCAGAGTCACTTTGCAGGGTTGGCGAAGCTGCTCCCATCCGTGTACAGCTCCCAGTCTACTGATGTTTAAGGATGGTCTTGGAGGTTGGGCCCGCTAGAAAAAACTGAGTCCAATACTTATACACAGTTATGTTTAACTGGGCTCTCTGATACCAGGAGCAAGGTGGCGGGGTTTAGGGTGTTGCAAACTTCAATGGTTATGTGGAGATTTTCACAGAGCAAGCTTTGGTATCTAGTTAGTCTAGCATTTATTAGCTAATGGTGTCCTTTGGTATTTATTAAAATCACCACAGCACGGGGGAACTTTATGTTTAGGTTCTGCCTAAGAGTTAGCTTATCTGCTTCTTGTGCTAACAGGGCCTTTGCTGCCAGGGCCCTTGGACATGGGGGCCAGCCTTTGGAAACTCTGTCTAGTTGTTTTGAGAGATAGGCCACTGGCCTTGCCCAGGGCCCTACATTCTGGGTTAAAACACCAACTGCCTTTTTTTTTTTTGACACATAGAGTTAAAGAGTTTTGTCAGGTCAGGTAGCCTCAGGTGTGGGGCCGACCTGAGTTTTTCTTTTAATTCATGAAAAGCTCGTTGCTGTTGGTTGTAAATAGACGTAGTTTATCTAATCTACATTTTTATTAACTGTCACCTACTAAAATATTGACTCAAATCCTGCAGCTATTTTATTTCAAACTTTAAATTGATCTGGTATTCCTCGTGGGACTCCAGTTGCGTCTAAATAAACATGAGAGTTGGAAGACCCATAAGGGGCTTCCCTTGCTTTATGGTGTCTTATTATTATTTTTCCTTCTGGTTGATGAAATGCCAGGATGAAAGGGATAGCCAACTGGACTAAAGTACAAGTGCCACTTCAGTTATTCAGCAGAGTGCCTAGTAAAGGTCCACCACAATACCACCACACATCCGCTCAGGGATGAACAAGGGCTGACTAACTGATAAGCTCTTGAAAATTCTTAAGCTCACTGCATCCTTTCAAGTCTCCAAGGAATGCTAAGTTTTCTCCCTGTCATGAGAGACACTAAGTGAACTTAGTGTTGGGAGATGGAAGCTGGATGGCCCTCGGGGGCTGAACTGCAGGGTGCGGGACTTTGGGATATAGCAGAGAGAGAGCTGGGCATGACTTATTACTCCAGGCTGTAGAATCCTGGAAAAGAGCTACCATGCAGCCCACACCTGGTCGACTGGAGGACCACCTTAGTGGAAAGGGGACAATCTGGGCCTCTGGCCTGCCATGTGCGCAAGCATAACAATTGCTTTTGTTTAATGTACAGATGGAATATTTGATCCATTTTAACCAGGTATTTGCATCTTGGTATCCTGTCTTAATTGCTAAAGTGTGTTTTAAGTCTTTAACTTCTATGATCCTCTAGTAAAATGAATGTATGGTTTTAGGGAAATTACAAAAACCGGTTGGGGCAGTCCATCTTTGCTCTTTAGTGGTCCATAGAATGTTGGCATGAAAGCTCTACATCAGGGGGCAACACTCCTGGTTGGCACTGGGGTCTTTATCGAAATCTCCCCAGATTAAATGGTCCTAGTTTACTAATGCCTAGTCTGAGGAGAGTCACGAGGGACAGAAGTACTTTTCTGGAGTAGAAAGTTGTCTTTGAATTGGCAAGTCCTCACAGGGTATAACAAGGTAAGCATTAAATGCAATAGTTTGAGGTGAAATTGACTTGGTTATATTAATAACTAGATGGTCAGCAATAGAATGAGGAAAGAAGAAAGAGTAATAGAACAGATTAAAAGAATTAAATTTTTCTTACCTTTAGTTTCGTAGGGTTTTCCCCTGGGACTATGGCCCATGACTCTGGAGGGGGTGGCACTTTCTTGACTCGGGTGTGATGAGTCCCTCCTTTTTTTGCTATATGAACAGCACTCTTGGTGGTTAGCAGCACAAGGTAAGGTCCTTCCCAGGCTGGCTCAAGTTTTTCTTCTTTCCACCTTTCGATGAGAAAGTGATCTTCAGGCTGGTGCTGGTTTACTGGAAATTCTAGCGGTGGTACCTGTGCTAAAAGACTTTTAGTTTTTTTTTTTTTGCGAGAAAGGAAAGTGGAAGATAAAACAAGTATATGATTTTTAAGAAATTGACCTTTTGTTTTAAATGCGGGGACCTTGGGAGTGGACTTTATAGTCCTTAGTGCCTTTTTACTGAGAAATTTCCTTAAGCACCTATTTTTATTAGTTTTTAAACCAAAGAAAGCCAAATACCGTTTTACATGTAACAATGCTTCTCATATGATTTTTATACCAGATAAGCTAAATGTTATCTTTATATTAGTGTGCTATTAATGTTAAACCTAATTTTAATAAAACCTTATAGATATATTTATTTAATTTTTAATGTTTGACCATAAGGTAAGATTTTATAGACTCTTTTTAATCTTTTATAATTTTTGCTAAAGAGCAGATTGGTGCTTTAAGAAAAACTTGTTATGCTTTTACTTTAATGTTTGGTTCACAGAAAAACTGGATGATACTTCTTTAACTTTAGCTAATATGTTTACACACAGAATGTTCTTTACAATTAACGTTTTAAACCTTGCTTAAACCTTCAAAACAGTAGTTTTTAACTTTTTAATGTAGGTAAAAATGTATATTCTTATGCCTCCTTATAATCCTTTTACCAAAGGTATGTTTTGCATAAATTCTTTTTTAACACACTTTTTTTTATAACCTTTTTTTTTGTGTGTGTCTATGGACTAGACTGTCTAAGGCCACAAGTTTAGAAGTTACTATAATACATGTTACACTGTTAACTTTTAGCAAACTTTACTTTTGTTGAAAACTTTGTAAGTTTGGGATTTTAATTATCTTTTGCTATTAATAAGACCTTGTTTTGTCCAAATTAGAATTGGTATAATGGCTTTTAAAGGAACAGGGTACACTTTTTTTTTCCTCTTAATTACTTGTATATCTCTCTCTTTCTTTCTCTCTTTGACTTTGTCTCTCTCTCTTTGACTTTTCTTTTGCCTCTGTCTCCTCTCTCTCTGCCTCTCTCTTTCTTTCTTTTCAGGGAGACCACCCCTCATATTGTCTTATGCCCAATTTCTGCCTCCAAAGAAAGAAGAAGTCAAAACTAAACGGCAGAAATGAGATCCACAGGCAGACAGCCAGGCGCCACACCCTGGGCCTGGTTCTGTTATCTATAGATTACAGACATTGTATAGGAATACACTATGAAAATCCCTGTCCTGTTTTGTTCTGATCCAATTACCGGTGCATGCATCCCCCAGTCACGTACCCCCTGCTTGCTCAATCAATCAAGACCCTCTCACTTGCACTCCCTTAGAGTTGTGAGCACTTAAAAGGGACAGGAATTGCTCACTCAGGGAGCTTGGCTCTTGAGACTGAAGTCTTGCCAATGCCCCTGGCTGAATAAACCCCTTCATTCTGTAACTTGGTGCCTGAGGAGTTTTGTCTGCCTCTTCTCCTGCTACATTTCTTGGTTACCTGACCGGGAAGCGAGGTGAGTGGTGGATGGTGGAGGCAGCTCCTTAGGCAGCTTAAGCCTGCCCTGTGGAACATCCCTGCGGGGGACTCCGACCAGCCCCAGCGACGCGGATCCTGAGAGTGCTCCCAGGTAGGCATTTGCCCCGGTGGGACGCTTCGCCAAAGCAGTGTGTGGCAGGCCCCCGTGGAGGATCAACGCAGTGACTGAACACCAGGAAGGAATGGGCACTTCGAGTCTGGACATGTAAAACTTGGTAAGACTAGTCTTGGGAACTTGCCCACTCCATTTGAGTGGAAGCGTGGCCTGATCACCCACAGCGTGCCTTTATCGGCACTTTGGTTTTGGTTTTGACTTGGTTTGAATTGCTTGACAGGACTGGTCTTGGGAACTTGCCCACTCCATTTGAGGGGAAGCGTGGCCTGATCACCCACAGCGTGCCTTTATTGGCACCTTGGTTTTGGTTTCGACTTGGTTTGAATTGCTTGACAGGATTGGTCTTGGGAACTTGCCTACTCCATTTGAGTGGAAGCGTGGCCTGATCACCCATGGTGTGTGTTAGGCAGGGATCTAGACCCAACATGGCGGCGCCACCCAGTGTGGCAGGCCCTTTGTTTGAGACTTCCCTTCCTCTTTGAACACACCCGCAGACTTGCATATGTCAGAAGTTCCGGCTGGGCAACCACACTCCCCCATGACCTGCAGCTCACCTGCATTCCACAAGTTCGTAAACAGCAGTTTCGGTTAACAGTTTCCAAAGACCCCTTCCTCATGACACTTACTCAACTCCTGCCCTAGTAGTTTCAAGACCCCCAGGCCCTGTTTGCACAACCAGCTTCCCTGCCTCTCAGGCTATAAAAAGCCCCTATCCTACTCCCTCAGCGCGACTTCCTCGGCCTGCACCTTTGGACCGAGGAACTTCACCCACGAGTCCTAATAAAGACTATTCTTAGTGCCATTTGCTTAGTGTCTTCGTTCCCGGTTTGGCTCCAGCCTCAGTTTACCTTTATATTTGGTGCCAAAACCCGGGAGGAGACCCCCTCCCTGGACCCCTGCCGGGTCAGGCAGGCTCTCCTCTCCCCAAGCCAGGACCTCCTTTCCGAGCCGGGAGCTGTTTCACCAAATCCAAGACTCAGTTCAATCACTGCTGGATAAGTTTTCCCCCATCCTGTAGGCCTCCTCTGGGAAGTCCCTGTCCGAAACACGTGGCCACGTCAGGGGCTCCCTCCGGTCAACCGTGACCTTGGCACTGGGGACTAGGAGATGTCCAACCTCCCTGGAAGCCGCCATACCCCACACTCCACGTGGCAGTAGGAGGATGCTCCCATTGCCTCCGGACTGCCCGCCTTAGGACCACGGGAAATACCCCATCCAAACCAAACAGAAAATCCCCTCTGAGGTGCCTCTTGGCTAATTTCCAGACTTTAAGTCTCAGCCAAGACCTAAAACAAAAGTGGCTCATTTTCTTCTGCACAGTAGCATGGCCACAGTATAAATTGGATAATCAGTCTCAGTGGCCTGTAGAAGGCACTCTAGACTTTAACATCCTCACAGATCTAACCAACTTCTGCAAGAGACTAGGCAAATGGTACGAGATACCCTATGTTCAAGCCTTTTGGGACTTGCGTTCTTGCCCAGATCTCTGCGCCCATTGCTCGTTAGCTCAGGTTCTACTCGCAAAGTCTCTTCCCTCGAGCAAGGAGAGGGATGATTCCTCCTCTTTTTCTGAGCCTCCTGACACCCTATCCCGGCCACCCCTCCTGTCTCCTGCCCAACCTCCTCCTTACCCTGACCCACCATTATCCCTGTCCTTGTCAATGCCTCCCCTCCCTCCCACCCCTCATGTGCCCTTACCAAATCCGACAGATTCTGTCTCTCCTACCTCCACCTCCTCCCCTTCCTCACCTGTCTCAGCCCATACTCGGTCCAGGACCGACCTCCTGTGTCCCTTGCGAGAGGTGGCAGGCGCTGAAGGAGTAGTCTGGGTCCATGTGCTGTTTTCATTGGCAGATTTGTCTAAGGTTGAGGAGCATGCAGGCTCCTTTTTGGCCAATCCTACTCGTTATATCAAAGAATTCAGGTATCTATGCCAGGCATATGATCTCACCTGGCATGACCTCCATGTTGTTATGACCTCAACACTGTCCCCTGAGGAACGGGAGTGTATCGTAGCGGCAGCCAGGCAGCACACTGACCAGGTTCATTTAACTGACCACGCCATGCCAGTTGGCACTGAGGCGGTGTCCTCAGCCGAGCCCAACTAGGACTAGCATGTTCATCAGGCAGGCCGCCGCAGCCGAGATATGATGGTCCAGTGCCTTCTTGCTGGCATGTAGGCAGCCTTCAATAAGTCAGTCAACTTTAATAAGTTAAAGGAGGTAGTCTAAGGCTCAGATGAAAATCCAGCTGTTTTTTCTTAACCGACTGACAGAGTCACTTATTCAGTACACCTGCCTTGACCCTGCCTCCCCTGCAGGAGGAGCCATCTTAGCTTCATACTTTATTTCTCAGTCCGCCCCCAGTATCCAAAAAAGTTAAAAAACGTGGAGGACGGCCCTCAAACTCCCATCCTGGACTTAGTCAAACTGGCCTTCAAGGTCTACAACTCCAGGGAGGAGGCAGCTGAGGCCCAGCGACAGGCCAGGCTAAAACAGAAGGTACAACTCCAAACCCAGGCCTTGGTAGCAGCCCTGAGGCCGGCCCGCTCCAGGAGCTCCCAGAAAAGATGTACTGCCCGAGCGCCACCTGGTGCCTGCTTCTAGTGCGGCAACGATGGCCAATGGGCCAGGCAGTGCCCTAACCCAAAGGAGCCAACTCGCCCCATCCGAACTGTCGGCAGATGGGCCACTGGAAGTCAGACTGCCCCGACCTAAGGACGGTCACTGCGCCTCCACGTGACGACCCTCCTCCAGGTATTGGAGGTACCTCCAGCTCCTCCACACTGACAAAGATTGAAGAGGCCCAGACTCAGGGACCCCCTCACTCTCGCCGAGCCCCGGGTTATGCTCCAGGTAGCAGGTAAGTCCATATCCTTCCTTATGGACATGGAGGCTACCTACTCTGTTTTGCTTTCCTTCAGTGGCCCTAGCCACCCTTCCACTGTCACAGTCATGGGAATTGACGGCACTCCCTCCAACTACCGCCAGACTCCTCCTCTGTCTTGCCCCTTGGATGGCTCCCTCTTCTTGCACTCATTTCTTATCATTCCTTCATGCCCAGTCCCCTTGTTGGGACGAGATCTCCTCTCCAAGCTAGGGGCCTCAGCTCACTTCCGACCCAACCCCTCCCCACACCTCACGTTCCTCTTCCCCCTCCTCTCACCTGACGAACCCTGCCAGGCTGACCCCCTACTCCCGTTTCCAGTCCCCATTAACCCTGAGGTGTGGGACACCTCCACCCCGATCATTGCCCAGCACCATACTCCGGTCCGCATCCGGCTAAAAGACCCTTCCAAGTTCCCCTCTAGACCCCAGTTCCCTATCTCCCTTGAACACTGACAAGGACTAAAACCCATCATTACATGCCTGCTCCGGCAGCACATTCTAGTTCCCACAACTCACCATGTAATACTCCTATCCTGCCTGTACAGAAAAGCTCTGGGGCCTATCGCCTCGTACAGGACCTACGCCTCATCAATGAGGCAGTAGTCCCTACCTTTCCAGTTGTTCCTAATCCATATACACTCCTCTCGCACGTTCCCCCTGACACCACCCATTTCACTGTCCTTGACCTGAAAGATGCCTTCTTTATCATCCCTCTACACCCAGACTGCCACTTTCTGTTTGCTTTTACATTGGAAGATCCAGACACTCATATTTCTTCCCAGCTGACTTGGACTGTTTTACATCAAAGGTTCCACGATAGCCCCCATTTTTTTGGACAGGCACTGGCACAGGATGTTGTCCTCTGTCCCCTGACCCAGACTAACAATAGTGTTAGTCTGTAACACTAACAATAGTGTTATTGCAGTATGTCGATGACTTATTACTATGTAGTCCTTCCTAGGAGTGCTCCCTTGCAGATACTGCTACACTTTTAAATTTTCTAGGTGACTGAGGTTATGAGGTTACCCCAGCTAAGGCTCAACTTTGCAGCCCTTCTGTCACCTACCTAGGCATACTCCTCACACCCACTACAAAAAGCCTCACAGCGGATAGAATAAGCCTCATTGAAACTCTCCAGCCTCCTCAGGATGCAGAAGAGATCTTGTCCTTCCTAGGACTGGTGGGCACAGTGAGTCTTATCCCATGGCCCGACTCAGGATCTTTAAGGCCTACATCAAGGTCATAAGCAGCCTCATCAGCCTGGCCTCGGACATCAGACAACAGGAGGAAGCCATCTCAGCTCTAGCCCAGGCAGTAAGCCCCAGGACAGCAGCAACCCTTTTTCCTGGCTTGGCCGAGGTACACAACATCTCTCGTTGTTTCTTGTGTGCAGCCTTGAATAAGCCCCCACTGGTTGCGGTACCCTTACCCAGCCCTTTTAACTCCTCTAACCTAACCCCCTCCTTTCCCCTTCCCGGCCGAACACTACATCAATGAGTTAGGACTAGTAGAAACCAATCTCCTCACTCTAGAAAAGATTCAGGAAATATTCCACCAGAAAAACCTCAGATTAAGGCCCTCACTTAGGTGGTGGCAGTCGTCTGTGGTCGGTTAAGTCCTACCCTTTCTAAGCCCCTTACCAATCATTGGCTTCTTGCTACTTATAGCACCCTGTGTCCTCCGCTTCATCCAGGACAGCATGAAAGAAGTCTCCCAGGTAACTTTCAATCAGATGCTGCTCTACCCTTATACCTGAGTTCCGACCTCCGAAGAACCCCATGACGACCCATACCAGCAGGAAGCAGCCAGATGAACATGTCACCCCATTTTCTTATTAGAAAGAGGTCGGAATGTTAGGCAGGGATCTAGACCCCACATGGCAGCGCCACCCGGCGTAGGAGGCCCTTTGTTCGAGACTTCCCTTCCTCTTTGAACACACCCGCAGACTTGCATATGTCAGAAGTTCTGGCTGGGCAACCACACTCCCCCATGACCTGCAGCTCACCTGCATTCCACAAGTTCGTAAACAGCAGTTTCGGTTAACAGTTTCCAAAGACCCCTTCCTCATGATGCTTACTCAACTCCTGCCCTAGTAGTTCCAAGACCCCCCAGGCCCTGTTTGCACAACCAGCTTCCCTGCCTCTCAGGCTATAAAAAGCCCCTATTCTCCTCCCTCAGCGCGACTTCCTTGGCCCGCACCTTTGGACTGAGGAACCTCACCCGCAAGCCCTAATAAAGGCTATTCTCACTGCCATTTGCCTTGTGTCTTCGTTCCCGGTTTGGCTCCAGCCTCAGTTTACCTTTACAGTGTGCCTTTATCGGCACTTTGGTTTTGTTTGATTTGGTTTGAATTGCTTGACAAGACAGGTCTTGGGAACTTGCCCACTCCATTTGAGTGTAAGCGTGGCCTGATCACCCACGGTGTGCCTTTATCGGCACTTTGGTTTTGGTTTTGACTTGGTTTGAATTGCTTGACAGGACCGGTCTTGGGAACTTGCCTACTCCATTTGAGTGGAAGGGTGGCCTGATCACCCATCGTGTGCCTGTACTAGCACTTTGGTTTTTGTTTTTGACTTGACTTGGATTGCTTGATACTTTGGTTTTGGTTTTGAGCTGGCTTGGATTTCTGGATACTCTGATTTTGGTTTTGATTTTGGTTTGGTGTAAACTACAAAAGTGTGTGTGTGCCCTTTTTACCCATTCTTTGTTTTGTGGTGTGTGTGTGGTGTGAGTGTGGTGTTTTGTCTAGAGGAAACATGCGTGAGGCACAAAGTAAGCCCACCCCACTAGGAACTATGTTGAAAATTTTCAAAAAAAAAAAAAAAGTATTTAAGGGAGACTATGGAGTACTGTGACACCAGGAAAGCTTAAAACTTTGTCTAAGATAGACTGGCCAGCATTAGAGGTAGGTTGGCCATTAGAATGAAGCCTGAACAGGTCCCTTGTTTCAAAGGTATGGCACAAGGTAACCTGTAAGCCAGGGAACCCAGACTCAGCTTGTTTTAGATCCCCTGCCCCCAACACATGGCAGTTGAGAGAATAGCAGCTTAAGTGGCTGGCAGAGGCAAGGAAGGACCAGCAGTGAGAGAGAAAGGAAACAGACAGAGAGGAAAAGAGGCAAAGAGAGAGAGAGGAAGAGACAGACAAATAGGGAGTCAAGGAGAGAGAGAAAGACAGAGACAGAGAGACAGAGGAAGAGACAGAGGCAAAAGGAAAGTCAGAGAGAGACAAAGTCAAAGAGAGAAAGAAAGAGAGATATACAAGTAGTTAAGAAAAAAAAAAAAAAAAAAGGACCCTATTCCTTTAAAAGCCAAGGTAAATTTAAAATCTGTAATTGATAATTGAAGGTATTTTCTGTAACTCTGTAACACTCCAATACCACTTTGTTGTCAGTGTGAACAAGGGTGTATCCTGAAAGCACTGAGGCCTTCCTTCTGTTAAAAAAAAAAAAAAAAAAAAGGTTATCATCTTCGGGATTGGGGGGGGGGTGGAATTTATATAAAAAGAGTGTTATATGGTAAATTCTTGTCCTGAAATAAACTAACTGGTTGTTTAAAGAAAAAAATGTTTGTAATAAGTCAGAAAGTTAAGGCATGTCAAAAAAAAAATTGCCTGTAAAAGTTGTGAAAGAAAAAAAAAAGGGTTATAAAAAAAGTGTGTTAAAAAAAGAATTTATGCAAAAAATGTCATATAATTTAAAAGTAACTAGGCCTCCTGAATGTAAAACTATTGGAAAAAAGAAAAGTTTATATGCAAAGTGTATAAGAAAAGCAAAATATATCTTTGGTGAAAGGATTATAAGGAGGCATAAGAATGTACATTTTTAAAAATTATTGTTTTGAAGGTTTAAGTGAGTTTTAAAATGTTAATTGTAAAGAACATTCTGTGTATAAACATATTAGCTAAAGTTAAAGTAGTATCATCCAGTTTTGCTGTGAACTGGACATTAAAGTAAAAGCATAACAGGTTTTTCTTAAAGCACCAACCTGCTCTTTAGCAAAAATTATAAAAGATTAAAAAGAGTCTATAAAATCTTA
>NW_012107964.1:26177-35178 GCF_000951045.1 Mandrillus leucophaeus | reverse complement strand
AAACAAAAGGTCAATTTCTTAAAAATTATATACTTGTTTTATCTTCCACTTTCCTTTCTCGCAAAAAAAAAAAAAAAAAAAAAAGGATGGACTAATCACACCCAAGTCAAGAAAGCGCCAACCCCTCCAGAGTCGTGGGCCATAGTCCCAGGGGAAAACTGTCATGCGCATCCCTGTGAAGAGAACACCAAACAGGCTTTGTGTGAGCAATAAAGCTGTTTATTTCACCTGCGTGCAGGCGGGCTGAGTCCAAAAAGAGAGTCAGCGAAGGGAGATAAGGGTGGGGCCGTTTTATAGGATTTGGGCAGGTAAAGGAAAATTACAGTCAAAGGCGGGTTGTTCTCTGTCGGGCAGGAGTAGGAGTCACAAGGTGCTTGGTGGGGGAGCTTTTTGAGCCAGAATGAGCCAGGAAAAGGAATTTCACAAGATAATGTCATCGCTTTAGGCAAGGACCGGTCATTTTCACTTCTTTTGTGGTGGAATGTCATCAGCTAAGGCCGGGCAGGGCATTTTCACTTCTTTTGTGATTCTTCAGTTACTTCAGGCCATCTGGGCATATATACGTGCATGTCACAGGGGATGCGATGGCTAGGCTTGGGCTCAGAGGCCTGACAAAAACTCTACCAAACTAAAGCTAAGACAAATTTAACTCTTCTAATCTATTCTATTACTCTTCTTTCCTCGTTCTATTGCTGACCATCTGGTTATTAATATAACCAAGTCAATTTCACCTCAAACTATTGCATTTAATGCTTGCTTTGTTACACCCTGTGAGGACTTGCCAAGTCAAAGACAGCTTTCTACTTCAGAAAAGTACTTCTGTCCCTCCTGACTCTCCTCAGACTAGACATTAGTAAACTAGGAACATTTAATCCGAGGAGATTTTGATAAAGACCCCAGTGCCAACCAGG
Source organism: Mandrillus leucophaeus (assembly GCF_000951045.1). Taxonomy (NCBI): domain Eukaryota; kingdom Metazoa; phylum Chordata; class Mammalia; order Primates; family Cercopithecidae; genus Mandrillus; species Mandrillus leucophaeus. The sequence continues at coordinate 34,267 of NW_012107964.1, read as the reverse complement.
AGTGTTGCCCCCTGATGTAGAGCTTTCATGCCATAGTTGGTCCAACGTTCTGTGGACCACTAAAGAGCAAGGATGGACTGCCCTAACTGGTTTTTGTAATTTCCCTAAAACCATACATTCATTTTACTAGAGGATCATAGAAGTTAAAGACTTAAAACACACTTTAGCAATTAAGACAGGATACCAAGATGCAAATACCTGGTTAAAATGGATCAAATATTCCAACTGTACATTAAACAAAAGCAATTGTTATGCTTGTGCACATGGCAGGCCAGAGGCCCAGATTGTCCCCTTTCCACTAAGGTGGTCCTCCAGTCGACCGGGTGTGGGCTGCATGGTAGCTCTTTTCCAGGATTCTACAGCCTGGAGTAATAAGTCATGCCCAGCTCTCTCTGCTATATCCCCAAGTCCCTGCAGTTCAACCTCTGAGGGCCATCCAGCTTCTGTCTCCCAACACTAGGTTCACTTCCTGTCTCTCACAACAGGGAGGAAACTTAGCATTCCTTGGAGACTTGAAAGGATGCAGTGAGCTTAAGAATTTTCAAGAGCTTATCAATCAGTCAGCCCTTGTTCATCCCTGAGCGGATGTGTGGTGGTATTGTGGTGGACCTTTACTAGGCACTCTGCTGAATAACTGGAGTGGCACTTGTACTTTAGTGCAATTGGCTATCCCTTTCACCCTGGCATTTCATCAACTAGAAGGAAAAAAATAATAAGACATCATAAAGAGAGAGAAGCCCCTTATGGGTCTTTCGACTCTCATGCCTATTTAGATGCAATTGGATTCCCATGAGGAATACCAGGTCAATTTAAAGCTTGAAATAAAATAGCTGCAGGATTTCAGTCAATATTTTAGTAGGCGACAGTTAATAAAAATGTAGATTAGATAAACTACATTTATTACAACCAAAAGCAACGAGCTTTTCATGAATTAAAAGAAAAACTCATGTCAGTCCCAGCCCTGAGGCTACCTGACCTGACAAAAATCTTTACACTCTATGTGCCAGAAAGAGAAAAAAAAGGCAGTTGGAGTTTTCACCCAGACTGTGGGGCCTGGCCAAGGCCAGTGGCCTATCTCTCAAAACAACTAGACAGAGATTCCAAAGGCTGGCCCCCAGGTTTAAGGGCCCTGGCAGCAAAGGCCCTGTTAGCACAAGAAGCAGATAAACTAACCCTTAGGCAAAACCTGAATATAAAGCCCCCCCCATGCTGTGGTAACTTTAATAAATACCAAAGGTTATTGGTTAACAATGCTAGATTACCAAGTACCAAAGCTTGCTATGTGAAAATCCCCACATAACCATTGAAGTTTGCAACACCCTAAACCCCACCACCTTGTTCCCGGTATCAGAGAGCACAGTTGAACATAACTGTGTAGAGGTGTTGGACTCAATTTATTCTAGCAGGCCCAACCTCCAAGACCATCCTTAAACATCAGTAGACTGTAAGCGGTACGTGGATGGGAGCAGCTTCGCCACTCTCTGCAAAGTGACTCTGAAGAAGACGACAAGCCCTGCTCCAGTCACACCCAGAACCTGACTGGTCCACGCACGGCCGAAGCATGAGGAAACTCATCGCGGGACTCATTTTCCTTAAAATTTGGACTTGTACAGTAAGGACTTTAACTGACCTTCCTCAGACTGAGGGCTGTTCCCAGTGTATATATCAAGTCACTGAGGTAGGACAAAAGGTTGTTATGGTCCTATTATTTTACAGTTATTGTAAGTGTACTGGAACTCTAAAAATAACTTGTTTGTATAATATTATTCTATACAAGGTATGTAGCCCAGGAAATGACCAACCTGATGTGTGTTATGACCCATCTGAGCCTCCCATGACCACAGTTCTTAAAATAAGATTAAGGACTAAGGACTGGTGGGAGCTCATAAATGATATGAGTAAAGTGTTAGCCAAAACAAACAAACAAAAAAAAGGTTGCCCAAACAAGTCACCTTAAAATTTGATGCCTGTGCTATCATTAACAGTAACAAGTTAGGAATAAGGTGTGGTTCTCTTAGTTAGAAAAGAGGCTACACTGCAGAAAATAAGTACATCTGTCATAAATTAGGACTGTGTGAAAATAAATGTAAATACTGGTTTTGTGTCATTTAGGCCACTTGGATAAAAGAAAAAAAAATGATGAAAAGGATCCAGTCCACCTTCAGAAAGGAAAAAATGGCCCTTCCTGTACTAAGGGACAATGTAACCCCTTAGAGCTAGTAATAACCAATCCCCTTGATCCTTGCTGGAGAAAAGGGGAGCGTGTGACATTAGGAATCGATGGGGCCAGACTGGATCCTTGAGTAAATATCTTGGTTCGAGGAGAAGTGTACAAACGCTCTCTGAACCAGTGTTTCAAACTTTCTATGATGAACTAAATGTACCAGTACCAGAAATTCCAGGAAAAACAAGAAATTTGTTTTTTCAATTAGCTGAGTATATAGCCCAGTCTCTCAATGTCACTTCATGTTATGTATGTGGAGGAACTATAATGGGAGATCAATGGCCATGGGAAGCCTGAGAATTAGTGTCTACAGACCCAGTTCCTGATTAATTCCCGGTTCAAAAGAATCACCGCGATAATTTCTGGGTCCTAAAACCTCAATTATTGGATAATATTGCATAGCTAGAAAAGGAAAAGAATTCACTCAGCCCGTAGGATGACTTAGTTGTGTTAGACAGAAACTGTATAATGGTACCACAGAAACAGTCACTTGCTGGAGTTCAAATCACACACAGAGAAATCCATTTAGCAAATTCCCAAAGTTGCAAACTGTGTGAACCCACCCAGAGTCCCACAGGGACTGGACAGTCCCCACTGGATTATACTGGTTATGTGGGCATAGAGCTTATGCCAAATTACCTGACCAGTGGGCAGGTAGTTGTGCTATTGGCACTATTAAACCACCTTTCTTCCTACTGCCCATAAAAACAGGTGAACTCCTGGGCTTCCCTATCTATGCTTCCCTTGAAAAGAGAAGCATAGCTATAAGAAATTGAAAAAAATGATAAATGGCCCCCTGAGAGAATCATACAATATTATAGGCCTGCTACTTGGGCACAAGATGGCTCATGGGGATACCGGACCCCCATTTACATGATCAACCGAACCATATGGTTACAAGCTGTCTTAGAAGTAATCACTAATAAAACCGGCAGAGCCTTGACTATTCTGGCTCAGCAAGAAATTCAGATGAGAAATGCTATCTATCAAAATAGATTAGCTCTCAACTACCTGCTAGCAGCTGAAGGAGAGATCTGTAGGAAATTTAACCTTACTAATTGCTGCCTACACATAGATAATTAAGGGCAAGTAGTTGAAAACATGGTTAGAGATATGACAAAACTGGCACATGCGCCCGTGCAAGTATGGCATAGATATGATCCTGGGGCCATGTTTACAAAATGACTCTCAGCACTAGGAGGATTTAAAGCCCTTATAATAAGAGTTATAATAGTAATAGGAACCTACTTACTGCTCCCTTGTTTGATACCTTTACTTCTTCGAATAATAAAAAGCTTCATCGCTACCTTAGTTCACCAAAATGCCTCAGCACAAATGTACTATATAAATCATTATCGATCTGTCTTGCAAGAAGACATGGGTAGTGAAAATGAAAGTGAGAACTCCCACTAATAAAACGAGTGAGAGTCTCAAAGGAGGGGAATAAGGGAGGAGACCACCCTTCATATTGTCTTATGCCCAATTTCGGCCTCCAAAGAAAGAAGTCAAAACTAAAAGACAGAAATGAAATCCACAGGCAGACAGCCCGGCGCCACACCCTGGGCCTGGTAGTTAAAGATCGACCCCTGACCTAACTGATTCTGTTATCTATAGATTACAGACATTGTATAGGAATACACTGTGAAAATTCCTATCTTGTTTTGTTCCAATCCAATTACTGGTGCATGCATCCCCCAGTAACATAGCCCCTGCTTGCTCAATCAATCTCGACCCTCTCACATGCACCCTCTTAGAGTTGTGAGCCCTTAAAAGGGACAGGAATTGCTCACTCATGGAGCTTGGCTCTTGAGACTGAAGTCTTGCCAATGCCCCCGGCCAAATAAACCCCTTCCTTCTTTAACTCGGTGTCTGAGGAGTTTTGTCTGCCGCTTGTCCTGCTACATTTCCTTTCTCTCTCTCCTTGACGCCCTCTTAGTCTGTCTCTTCCTCTCTCTCTCTCTCTGCCTCTTTTCCTCTCTGTCTCTTTCCTTTCTCTCTCTCTGCTGGTCTTTCCTCGCCTCTGCCAGCCGCTTATGCTTCTGTTCTCTCAACCACTGTGTGTTGGGGGCGGGGGATCTAAAACAAGCTGGTCTGGGTTCCCTGGCTTACAGGTTACCTTGTGCCGTACCTATGAAACAAGGGACCTGTCCATGATTCCTTCTAATGGCCAACCTACCTCTAACGCTGGCCAGTCTACCTTACACAAAGTTTTAAGTTTTCTTGGTGTCATAGTACTCCGTAGTCTCCCTTAAATCCTTTTCTTGAAAAATTTCAACATAGTTCCTAATGGGGTGGGCTTACTTTGTGCCTCACCCATGTTTCCTCTAGACAAAACACCACGCTCACACCACACGCACACCACAAAACAAAGGTGCTCCTCCCTTAGCACCACACAATGTGGATTCTGCTAGTGGTAAGGGAGAGAGGCTTTCTGGCAACAATCTTTGCCAATGTCTACTTTCAAAAGTCTCTAATGCACATGTGTGCAAGTTCATGGCTGCTACCATTTACTAAGCCATGCCCCCAGTATTGGACCTTCAAGGTTTTTTTTGTTTTTCCCTCCAAAATGAATAGTAATATGATATACATATCCTCATTTCTTCTCTCTTCCTCTCCCTTCCTCTCTCCCTCCCTTCCGTTCTCTTTCTTTCTCTTTTTTCTCCTTCCTTCCTTCCCTTCCTTTCTTCTTTCTCTCTTTTCCCATTCTTCCTTCCTTCCTCCCTCCCTCCCTTCATCATCATTGTTTTAATCTCAACTACCCAGTGACACTGCCAAAGGTCGCAGGGACTTCTGCCTAGGAAAGCTAGGTATTGTCCAAGGTTTCTCCCCATGTGATAGTCTGAAATATGACCTTGTGGGAAGGGAAAGACCTGATCGTCCCCTGGCCTGACACCTGTGAAGGGTCTGTGCTGAAGATGACTAGCATAAGACGAAAGAAGGCCTCTTGGCAGTTGAGATAGAGAAAAGCATCTGTCTCCTGCCTGTCCCTGGGCAATGGAACATCTTGGTGTAAAACCCGATTGTGTGTTCTGTTTACTGAGAAAGGAGAAAACCGCCTTAGAGCTGAAGGTGGGACTTGCTAGCGCAACGCTGCTCTTTATGCACTAAAAAGGTTTATGGAGATGTTTGTATATGCATAACAAGGCACAGCACTTTTCCTTAAACTTATGTCACAGAGATCTTTATTCATATATCTTACTGCTGACCTTCTCCCTAGGATGATCCTATTATCCTGCCACTTCCCTTTTTCTAAGATGGTAAAGATAATTATCAATAAATACCAAGGGAACTCAGAGACAGGTGTCAGCGTGGGTCCTCTGTATGCTGAGCGCCAGTCCCCTGGGCCCACTTTTTCTTTCTCTATACTTTGTCTCTGTGTCTCATTTCTTTTCTCAAGTCTCTTGTTCCACCTAACGAGAAACGCCCACAGGTGTGGAGGGGCAGGCCACCCCTTCACTCAAGTAGCTGGTACTATAGGCATGCACCACCACGCCCGACTAATTTTTGTATTTTTAGTAGAGATGGGGTTTCACCATGTTGGCCAGGATGGTCTTGATCTCTTGACCTTGTGATCTGCCTGCCTCAGCTTCCCAAAGTGCTGGGATTACAGGCGTGCGCCACCACACCCAGCTTCAGATGATCCATCCTCCTCCCAAAGCGCTGTGGTTACAGGCCTGAGCCATGGCTCCTGGCCAAGTTGCTTTTTTTTTGTCTGCTTACTTAATAGTGGAAAGAGAGTCTCGTTTTATTTTCCTCTTTCTTAACTGGGCAGAGTGTACATTTTTTTCTCATGTATGTTCAATCATTTGTGCGTTTTTTTCCTGCGACTTGAAAAATCCCACAACAAGGTGCATTTTCCATTGTGCTTTTCCTTACCAAATTTTAAACTCTTTGTATATTTGTGGCTAAAAAGTTCCTAATTTGGCAATTTGCCTTTAATTATCGTTTTTGACATTTTCTCATTCGCAAGATTAGTTCATAAAAGTTTGCTTCAAACTTCATAAAAGTTTGCTCATTTTTTATATTTTTTTTACTTTTCTCTCCAGCAAGTTTCTAGTTGACTCCACAAATCAGCAAGGCTCTGCTGGAAGCCTTCTAATCTTTACTACATAGAAATAACCTCGGCTTACTATTCATATTTCCCACGGGCATTTAGTGCATTTCCAAGTCGATTAAAAAAATCTTAACAAAGACAAAAATACCTCATTAGATCCTGCGCTTGTTTGGAATACAGATTAAATTTTTTTTTAAGACAGAGTCTCGCTCTGTTGCCACGCTAGAGTGCGGTGGCACTATCTTGGCTCATCGTAACCTCCGACTCCCTGGTTCAAGCGATTCTCCTGCCTCAGCCTCCAGAGTAACTGGGATTACAGGAACGCGCCACCACGCCTGGTTAATTTGTGTATTTTTAGTAGAGAGGGGGTTTCACCATGAGCCAGGATGGTCTTGATCTCTTGACCTTGTGATCCGCTTGCCTCGGTCTCCCAAAGTGCTGGGATTAGTGGCGTGAGCCATGGCGCCCGGTCCAGATTTTTTAAAATGCAAAACTTGCACAGTCTTTTTTTTTTTTTTTTTTTTTTTTTTTTTTAACGATGCTTGCTTGTTTTCAAAATAATTAAAAAACAAAAACACAAAATTGCTCTTCCCAAAGGCTTCTTTCTTTCCTTTAAATTTATTTTTTAAAGAAAAGCTAACGGCTGGGCGCAGTGGCTCACGCCTGTAATCCCAGCACTTTGGGAGGCCAAGGCGGGCAGATTATGAGGTCAGGAGTTCGAGACCAGCCTGGCCAATATGGTGAAACCCTCCTCTTTACTAAAAATACAACAATTAGCCGGGCGTGGTGGCGGGCGCCTGTAATCCCGGCTACTTGGGAGGCTGAGGCAGGAGAATCGCTTGAACCCGGGAGGCGGCGGTTGCAGTGAGCCGAGAACGCGCCACTAGCGAGGCTCTGTCTCAAAAAAAAAAAAAAAAGAAAGAAAAGCTAACAAATGCTGTTTTGTCATGCATCATCACGGAATGAATGAGAGCTCCTGCCAGCCAGGAGACAGCGGACTACCAGGGTAGCTTCCCAGAGGTCCAGAAGGGAGGTCGCGCAGGAAGAGGCTCCGTGGGATGGGTCCACGCAGCGAGATCCCACGCAGGGTGGGCGTATACGAGTGTCCACGTCCGAAGGGCCCGTTCAAGGGCAGATCCCTGAAGGTTGGGTGCACGCAGGGCACGTCCACGCGGGCAGGCCCTTGCACGCAGGGAGTGCCCACGCAGGGCGGGTCCGTGTAGGATGAGAGCAGCGAAGGAGGCCCACGCAGGCCATTTCGCGCCCCGTCCTCCGCCCACGCTGGCGAGCTACCGCGGGGAAACGCGCAGCTCAGATCTTAGCAGCTTACAATAACAACCTTTTAAAAATGGAACCTTCAAGTAAAAATAAAACTTTTGTTTCCTTCTTCTACAGGAGTTATTGATGTAGGAAGGGACAGTCCCAGTAACGTTTCAGGATACGACTTGGGCCGGTCCGCAGGCAGGAGAGTGAAGCGCGCAGCTGCCAGGACTTACGGGGTGACGTGCGCCGCTGCTAGGACCTTGCAGGTGGAGAGCATAGTTGCCAAAACCAAGGCGGAGAAGTGCACCGCCGCTAGGATCCGGGCGGAGGAGCCCACCGCGGCCCGGACTTATTACGAATGCAGTACACTGCTGCCAGGATCTTGTCTGTGGAGGGCGGCGGAGCCGGGACCTCAGTTTGCAGCACACCGCTGCCAGGATCTCGTCGGCTGAGCGTTTCGCGGTCCGATCCCCGCCCCGTGCGCGTCGCCGGCGTTGGCGTCGTCTTCCTGGTGCTGGTCTCCGTCCGGTCGCCGGTCGCCTTGGTCTC
>NW_012107964.1:1248-25532 GCF_000951045.1 Mandrillus leucophaeus | reverse complement strand
GCCCCGGACGGTGCCCTGCGCCTCTCCGTCCCTGCCCCGGTCCCCCTGAGCCCTGGGCCCTTCCCATCTCCACTGTCCCTGTCCCCGGATTGTCCCCCTCCGTTCACCGCCACGGGTCCCCGCTCCAGCGTGTGCTGGGCCCCTCCTTCTTGCAGCTTGCCTCCCTACGTTTTCTGCGTCTCTTCCGAGTCTGGTCCGCGTCCCCATCTTGGTGTCCCCTGCTGGGCGGTGCCTTATCTCCCCACCCCCTACCTTCTACGAAGTCCTTCCCCCACCAGCGTCCATCTTTGTGGTCCCCACCACTAGCTGTGCCCTGCCTCACCCTCATAGACCCCCTCTAGTTCCCACAGATTGACTCCCCCACTCACTGTTCCCTTGGGGAAGACATCACATCTCTCGACCCTCTGTATTCCACTATGTCCACAGGCCTGGCCCGCCTTCTCGTCTGCTCTCCGGGCCACCCAGCCCTCACTTGCACCGCCTGTCCCCTCTCCCGTCTTTCAGAGACCCGCTCTGGGAGTCTGGCTGTGACGGGTCTGGGAGTCTGGAGCCTTTCCCATGGCGGGTTGTTTGGGGGATACAGAGTAGGAGAGAACAGCCAGCCTGGGGTCCCGCTCTTGAATACAGGGGAGGGGAAGCCAGCCAGACTGTGCCCCTGGGCGCTCCTCCTGCATTGAGGGCTCTTGCCACTAGGCAGAGTGACCCCCATCCGGCTCAGGCAGGGCAGGGTGTAGGGCAGGCTGTGCAGACCTGTGGTACAGACCGAACTCACACTGAACAGGGCCACTTACAGGCACACAACTCCTAAACCCACCTAGACAGTCCCCTTAGCCCCAGCACCCAGATCCTTCTGAATAGGTGTGAAGCCCAAGAAACCTTTTGGCTGTCTGTGTGTTCCTGCCCTAGACAACAGGGCTTCGAGGTTATCTCTGGAATGGTCAGACTGTGTGCATTCAGCTGGGGTGATGTCCCTCAGAACTGGGCTAGGTTGGGGGAGACCTTCTGCCCACCCCTGGTGACCTTCCTCTCTTTCCAGGAGAACAAGGGGTCTGTGGAAATCATGAGAAAGGACTTGAATGATGCCCGGGACCTGCATGGCCAGGCGGAGTCAGCAGCTGCAGTGTGGAAGGCAAGTGGGGGGCCTGGGGGCAGCCTGGAATGAGGGGACCGGGGACTCAGGGCTCTAGACAAAGGGACCACCAGGCCAAGCAACTGCTCAGCTGGTTGGTTGGAGGAGGGGCCTCTGGACTTTAGTGAGTTTCAGGGTATTTTTCTAGGATGTGTTTGTATTTTTCAAATAGAATCTAGCCAAAGTCAGTGGAAGCCTCTTTTTCGCCTCACATTTTACCTGTAGGTGATGGCAGCATCAGACTTACTCTTTTTTTTTTTTTCAAGAGACAGAGTCTCATTTGGCTGAAGTGCAATGGCCTGCTTGTAGCTCACTGCAGCTCAAACTGGCCTCAGGCGATCCTCCCACCTCAGCCTCTGGGACTATAGGCATGTGCTACCACACCTGGCTAATTTTAGAATGCTTTTGTAGAGATGGGGGTCTTGCTGTGTTGCCCAGGCTGGTCTTGAACTCCTGGCCTCAAGCGATTCTCCTGCCTTGGCCTCCCAAAGTGCTAACTTTTTTTTTCTTTTAAAACACATCTGTAACTTTCTGTGGTCCTCTTGTTCTGATCTGAGAGTTGCTCATTCTTTTTTTTTAAAGGCTAGAAATCCAGGATCAAGGAACTGGCACGTTCTGTGTCTGTTGAGAACGCTTCCTGGTTCATAGATGGTGCCTTCTCACTGTGTCCTCACATGGAAGAAGTAAGGGTGTCTCTGGGGTCCTTTAAGGACACTGATTCCATTCTTGAGAGTTCCCCCCTTACAACCTCATTACCTCCCAAAGGTCCTGCCTCCTAACACCATCACCTTAGGGATGAGGATTTCAGCATGGGGATTTGGGGAGGCCACAGACATTCAGACCACAGCAGTGTTACTTTCCTTGGGTGCCTTCCACAGCATTACATCCCAAAGGGCAAAGGGACATCCCACTAGATTCTTTGAGGTTACTCACAAGTAAAGCTCTTCAGTCGTTTAAACTCCCTTTGGTGACTTTTTCCTCATGTGTAGTAAAAAATCTGTGTGCCATTTTCTCTGGGTTTCATAAATTCCTACTTCCTCCTTTTAACCTGAAAGACAGAGTGATTTTCAAAGGTGCAGCAGCTCTTGGGTAATTGGCTGCACCTCGAGGCTGAGGCCCGCATTTTTACCCCAGCTTGAGGCTGAGGTAGACTCTCTGTGTTCCCGGTGGTGCTGAGCCCTTGCCTACTCTCCACAGGCCTGAGGTGCAGGCCTCACTCAGACAGTGACAGGTGACACACAGAGTCCCTGATGCCAGTCGGACCCCTGGCACTCCACACTGCCCTTGGGGGCTGCTCTGAATTTCTCCTTGCCTTGTGAGTGGTCAACACTGCCCAGTGCAAGTGAGGCTGGAAGGCTTTGGGGACCTCCAAGTTTTCAATAACCGTGTGTTACCCCCAAGGGACTTGTTTTGCCCACAGGTTTTAGGTTGGAGTTTTCAATCTGTCCTGTTTTGGGGGTTGGTGGTTTAGATGCTGGGATGAGAGAAGCCACCTAAATTCAAAGGAAGGAGTTTGCAGTGTGCCGCATCAGCCAACCAGCAGACACCCAGCTGTCATTTGCATTCTCTCTCAGCAACAAAAGCCTTGGCTTCTCATGACTATGGCTGTCACCTGCCCTGTGTGGCCCAGGGCCAGGTGGAAGCCATCCATGACTCTGAGTAAAATCACAGTAGCATCCTCTGCTCTCTTGTTTCCAAGGTTAGGGGTTGGCTGGAAACCAGCTGAAGAGTGGCAAGTGTGAACGCTGTTTGTTGAAGGCTGATGGGATGGTTTTCAGCTGTTGGAGTTCTGGTGTGGGCACAGCAGGGACAGTTTCTGGCAAGATGGGTGTGTGTCCTGCCTTGACAGTAACGTGCCTGACAGGCTCTAGACCTAGCAGGGCCACTCAAGGATTTACTGTCCCCTTGGCCATGGGAGACGGGAGAGGAACTGTCTTCATGTGCAGCTGACCACTGCAGTGTCAGGGAGAGAGAACTCTACTTCTCCCCTTTCAGGGTCCCAGGCTGGGCCGGAGAATTAAACTGACATAAGCTAAACTAACAGGGCCAGGTGCAGTGGTTCATGCCTGTAATCCCAGCAACTTGGGAGGCTGAGGTAGGAGGATTGCTTGAGGGTAGGAGTTCGAGACCAGCCTGGGTAACATAGTGAGACCCCCATCTGTACAAAAATTAAGAAATTAGCCAGGTGTGGTGGTGCATCTGTGGTCCCAGCTACTTGGGAGGCTGAGGTGGGAGGATACTTAAGCCCAAGAGGTTGAGGCTGCAGTAAGCTATGATGGCACCACTGCACTCCAGCCTGGGTGACAGAGTGAGACCCTATCTCAAAAGGAAGATAGATTAGTGGGAGAAAAAACACAAGTTTTTTTTTTTTTTTTTTGAGATGGAGTCTTGCTCTTGTTGTCCAGGCTGGAGTGCTGTGGTGCCATCTTGCCTCACTGCATCCTCTGCCTCCTTGGTTCAAGTGGTTCTCCTGCCTCAGCCTCCTGAGTAACTGCGACTACAGGCATGTGCCACCACGCCTGGCTAATCTTGTATTTTTAGTGGAGATGGGGTTTCACCATGTTGGCCAGGCTGGTCTTGAACTCCTGACCTCAAGTGATCCACCCACCTCGGCCTCCCAAAGTGCTGGGATTACAAGCGTGAACCACCGCACTCGTGCCTGAGCAACATGTTTTAGAGTGGCATGTTCTTAACTCCTTCAAGAGGGAACAGGTTCCCCTTCGCCTGGGGAGAGTGGGCGAGGACACAGGTCTTTTCCTGCCACCTGTCTGCAGGGACACGTGATGGACCGTAGGAAGAAGGCACTGACTGACTACAAGAAGCTGCGGGCCTTCTTTGTGGAGGAGGAGGAGCACTTCCTACAGGAGGCTGAGAAGGAGGAGGGGCTACCTGAGGACGAGCTGGCTGACCCCACTGAGCGGTTCAGGTCACTGCTGCAGGCGGTGTCGGAGCTGGAGAAGAAGCACCGGAACCTGGGCCTCAGCATGCTGCTGCAGGTTGGGGATCCCCGCTGGGTCTGTCCACCATCAGGCCAGGGTGGACGTAGGCAGCAGCGAGCCACTGGGGGGCCATTGCCTGAGGTCAAGGCTTAAAAGCCCAGCCTGACTCCCACTGCTGTGGCCTTGCAGGGCTGATTTTGGGAATGGGTGGGTGGTCAAGGAAGGTGGTAGGAAGGGATTTTAAGTTGAGAAGGGTCCGAGGTGTCCCTGACCTTCACAAGGGAGGACACTTGGTATCCCAAGTGCCTGAGGCTTCTGCCTCGCCCTAGGGTTCTGAAGGCAGAAGCAGGCAAGAAACTCAGCCTCAGGGCTTTTCTTCTGCCTCTGCCCAGGGCCTGGCCTGAACCCCAGAGCCCGCAGCAACCCAGATGGCCCTGAATGGTTCAATTGCCTGTGCCAGCCATAGGTGACAAGGCTTTGGCCTTGGGGAGACAGAAGTCTGGGCTAGGCCCTGGGTTGGTTGTGCTCAGGACAGTACCTCATGCACTGTCTCATGTGCACTCTCTCTTGCTCTCTCTCACTCTCTCCTTTTGTCTTTGTCTCTGCCTCTGTGTGTCTCTTTCTCTGTTGTTTTGTGTCTCTGTCTTTCCCTCTACCTTCCCATGCAGTGATGGCGCCAACCGGCGGCAGTCCCAGAGTTGGAGGCAGGAGGGGATGGATCCTCATCTCCTTGGGAAGTGTCAGCGTGTGACTGTCAGGGAAGCGTGGAAGGCGCCCGGCCTTGGGTCCGTCTATATAGTTGTGTGTTTCAAGAATGTCCCTTTATCCTTCACCCTGAGGCGTGAGTGTTTTGGGGGCTACGAACACCTCCCGGTAGAGGCTGGACCTGAGGACCCTTCCGACCTGTGCCCGACCCTTCCTGAAGTCCTGGCCACAGCCCATCTTCCATGAGTCCCAGCAGCTCTGGGCCATGCCCTTCCTCTGTCACCTATCTGCCCCTCACCTTGTCATCCACGGACCCAGACCCTGCACCTTCCATGCGGGCCCACAGATCCTTGGCAGGTACCTGAGGTGCACCATTGAGTGTCGAATTTGGGGTTAACATCTAGAAAGAAGAACGCACATGAGGCTCTGTGAAGGCTGGAACTCAGGTCTTCAGGGAAGAGAAAGGAAGACTGGATTGCACCTTGATGCCTCCTGAGGAGGCAGCCCTCCTCTTGAGGTGGGCTTGGGCCCCGCCCAGCCTTATCCGCGTCGCTCTGTCCACCTCCCCGTTCCTGGCCCCCACCCTGCCTCTGTGTCTCCCAGAAGCCCTCCCTGTGCTCCACCTGCCTCCGTAGAAGGAACTCTCTTTCTCCTTTTTCCTGGGCGAGGGGGCTGGCAGGTGGCTAACCCCATTTAGCATCTCCAGGCCCTGCCATGGTGTCTCATCTTGCTGTTCTCTCTGGCTCTTTCTCTCTTCCCATTTCCTTTAGTAGTTGAATTTTGCAAAGCTCGTAGCAGTAGCTCAGTTGCCTGCAGCATCCTTGTGTGTAGATAAATTCGTCTAGTCGACAGAAACTCAGCACTGGGGACAGGATTGCAAAGTCTGGGACATAGATGCAGGCAGATGTTGAGATTTGGGTATAGCTGGGCTTGTGAGCAGTGCCTGTTTCCAGATGAAGCCTTTCAGCCTTTCCGAGTCCCTGGCCTTTGGTGCGATGTCTGTGAGTTTGACCTACCCAGCGTGTGGGCTGGTTCAATGTTGAATAAAGTGAGTTTGTGTCAGCTCGTTTGCTTCGTCTCCGTATGTCCACCTCTTCCCTCTGCTCTGGCCACCCTCCAGTGTCAAAGGAAAATTCCTCGTGACACTTGCTAAAGCATGGTGAGGAGATCTTTCATTGGGACCATGGAGATGGGTGTGGAGCCCTTTCCTTGGGGCCTCAGGGGAGATGGGACTCCACCCCGACACAGTAGGGCAGGGGTTGGAGAAGCCAAGGAGCAGTGTGGGGTCCATTGGTGGGAATGACTGTGAGGAGACATCAGGGCTGAGGGGGGTCTGGCTAAACCCACCTCACAGAGTCCTTGCTGCAGGCAGGCAGGGTGATCAGACATTGGTTGCAAACGGTCTGATAGGAACCCAGTCAGGTACCATTGAGGGTGGTCAGATATTATGGTTAAACCAAATTAGGGTTCTTGCTAAAACTGGATTTCATAAGAAAGGGCACAGAGGACCCTAGGAGAAGATTCCAGAGCCTGGCCAAGTAGATAATCTTTGTCAGCACGCCAACAACATCCCGATCCTGAGACCTCCAGTTTGTCTTTCTCACTGTCTCTACCTGCTGCAGTCTGCTGTCGTCCCCAAGTTTCCCTGCCCCTGCGCTGCACACCTGTGATGCATGCCTGGCCAGGTCCTGATGGGACAGAGTCTCCTGCAACATCAAAGTGTCTCCACATCACCAGGTCCAACAGTGGCTTCACCATCCTCACCTAATCTAGCTGACCAGCAACATCCCACCCTGTCAATCACAACCTGTTTCTATTTGAAAAAATTATATACTTATGGGGCACAGTGTGATGTTTTGATACCTGTACATTGTGGAATGACAGAATCAAGCAGATTCATGTATCCATCTCATGTTTTTTTTTTGTGGTGAGAACATTTGAAATCTACACTCAGCAATTTCAAATACAGTCATAGTCATCCCTCTGTGTCCAAGGGGCATTGGTTCCAGGACCCCTTCCTGGATACCAAAATCCGCAGATGCTCAAGTCCCCTGCAGTCAGTCCTCCCTCTGCACGTATGTGGGACACTCAGATACAAGGGCTGACTGTGTACAGTACACGGTTATCAGCTGAAGTCACCATGCTGTGCAATAGACCTTGAGTTTATTCTTGTATAACGGGAACTCTGTACCCTTTGACTAGAATTTCCCCAAATCCTCTTGTCTCAGCCCCTGCTAACTACTGTTCTATTTCTATAAATCAACATTTTGATTCCACATATAAGTGAGAGCATGTGATATTTGTCTTGGCTTATTTCACTTTAATAATGTCCTCTAGATTCACCCATGTTGCAAATAGCAGGGTTTCCTTTATTATGGCCAAATAGTATTCCATTGTGTGTATATACCACATTTTCTTCATCAATTTTTCCACTGTATCCCTTTATCCACTTTGCTTCTAGACCACATAGGTTGATTGCCTATCTTGGTTGTTGTAAAAGTGCTGTAAGAAACACAGTGTGGGTATCTCTTCCACATATTTATGTCATTTCCTTTGGGAAAATACTTAGCAGTAGGATTGCTGGGTCACAGTACTCAAATTTTTAAGTTTTTGAATAACCTCCATATGTTTCTCCATAATGGCTATAATAATTTACATCCTCGCCAACATTTGTTGTCTTTGAAATTAGTCATTCTAAGAAGTGTGAGATAATCTCATTGTGATTTCGTTTGCATTGCCCTGATGATTAATGATGTTGAGCATTTTTTCGTATACCTGTTGGCCATTGGTGTGTCTTCTTTTGAGAAATGTCTCTTCAGGTTCTTTGTCCATTTTTTAGTTGTTTATTTGCTTTCCTGCTATTGAGTTTGAGTTCCATGTATATTTTGGATATTAACCCCCTACCTAATGTATGGTTTGCAAATATTCTCTCCCGATTTGTGAGTTGTCTTCACTCTGTTGATGATTTCCTTTGCTGTGCAGAAGCATTTTAGCTCTATGCAATCCTGTTTGTTTATTTTCTTTTGTTGCTTGTGCTTTTAGGGTCACACGCAAGAAGTGATATGACCCTAAAGCCTAGGCCAGTGTCATGGAGTTTTTCACCTGTGTTTTCTTCTGCTGGCTTTACAGTTTCAGGCCTTACAATTAAGCCCTTGTCTGTTTTGAATGGATTTTTGTGTAGGGACATTCCCTCCACAAGGGCTTCCTCTGGCCTTGCTGATAATCCTCCATCTCCCTTGTGTCCTCTCCACTCCACCCTCTTCATGTGGATGGACTCTTGGCATCCTCATGTGGCCTCTCTGTCTTACCCAGACCCCCATGGTGACCTCACACTTGCCTCTCCGACGTGGGTCTCTCTTCCAAACCCTCTTCCAGGTCCAACCACGCCTTCATCCCAGACTCACCCAGGGGCCCAATCCCTGCAGTCCTCAGACAGACATCTCAGAGCTGTCTCTGAGTCGTCTTCTCTAACAGTCCACAGTAGGTCTGCAAAGGAATCCTGCAGGCTTTTCCTGTAGCCACAGACCTTGACCTCCTCTTAACTGCTCCCCGCCAGTCCCCCACCGTGGCCCACTGGCACTGTCCTCTACTGCCCAGGAGACCTGGAAACCTCATCTCCTACCCCTGCTCCAACAGTGCATTCTCAACCCCACAGGTAGATGGGTTTCTACCTTAAAATATGTAGGATGAACCAGTCTGGTGATCTGATGTACAACAGGAGGACTGTAGGTAATAAAATTGCACTGTTTTGGGAGTTCCTGCTAAATGACTAGACTTCAGCTACTCTTGCCACAAAATTCTAAAAATGGTTGACTCTGGGAGGTGATGGGAAAGTTAATTGCTCCCCTGTAGTAGTAACCATTTTGCTATCTGTTTGTACTTTGTAACATCATGTTGCATACCTTAAATATACACAATAAAATTTATTAAAACAATAAAACTAAGCAAGAGCCTGCCTCCGGTGTACTCAAGGCCCTGCAGCAACTCAGATTCCTTCAGGGAAAGCTTACCAGTGGCCTGGGGGGCGCTACATAATCCACCCCCAGCTGTTCCTCTCTCTGGTCACCACTGTGCCCCCTGCTCCCAGCAGACCCAGCACGATGGCCTCTCTTCAGCAGGCCAGGTGGGCCCTGCCTGGGCCTCTGATCTCCAGGGAATGTTTCTCCCCGATATCTGCATGGCGGTTCCCCCAATCCTTCAGGTCTGCTCCCACAGGGTGTTTTGTAGAGATGGCTTGAAACAGACACCCTTACTCAACCCTTGACCATGCAAGCTCTGAGGAGCCACTTGTGTCCCTGTGGCTTTGCCACAGCCAGATCTCTCTGGTCAAGAGGATGTGGGGAGTGGGTGACATGTGGAAGGAAACTGAGGCCAGGCACTGCATAGAGAAGCAACAGTTTGTTTGCTGGAAGGTAGGGGACACATTCTCAAGACATTGATGTATTTGTCCAGTACTTCAATACTTTTTTCTCAACTCTTGTTTTCAGAGCTTTGTGGGAAAGCTGTGGATAGTTGGGACCCAAAGGTCGTTTTCAGTTTCAGGATCCTGTGGCCAAAGAGAGGAGATAAAAATGTTTGGGGCCATTTTACCATCTACATTACCTAATTGAGTAGCTATTATTTCATGAGGTTGACAACAGCAAAATATAAGGAGATGCTTAAACTCTTTAGTAACTGGAGGATCATAATTAAAACCATAATGAGATACTGCTTTAACTCGAGGCAAGTGGGGTGGTGGTGGTTCGGGCGGGTGATGGGAACTGCAGCACTAGGTGATGTTGAAGTCTGAGTGACAGTAGCACATTAGGTGAGCTTAGAGGTGCTGTGAGGAGTGTAGAATGAGGCCGCTGCTTTGGAGTGCAGTCTGGGGTCAAACTAAAAGGCATACCTTGGAGAAACTGTGGGTTTGCTTCTAGGCCACTGCAATACAGCAAATACTGCAATAAAGCAAGTCCCATGAAATGTTTGGTTTCCAAGTGGATATAAAATGCTTTTATAGGCTGTACTGTAGTCCACTAAGTGTGTAGTAGCATTATGTCTAAAATAGCCAATGTATGTACCTTAATTTTAAAATACTTTGTTGCCAAAAAATGCTAATAATCATCTGAGTGTTCAGTGAGTTGCCATCTTTTTGCTGGGGGAGAGTCTTGCCTCAATGTTGGTGGCTGCTGACTAATTAGGGTGGTGGCTGCTGGAGTTTGGGGTTGCTGTGACAATTTCTTAAGACAATGAAGTTTGTCACATCAATTGACTCTTCCATTGAAAAGACTTCTCATAGCATGTGATGCTGTTTGATAGCATTTTACCCACATAACATCTTTAAAAATTAGTCACTCTTGTCAAACCCTGCCACTGCTTTATCAACTAAGTTGATGTCAATTCTAAATCCTTTGTTGTCATTTCAACCATGTGCACAGCATCTTCACCAGAAGTATATTTCATCTCAAGAAACCACTTTCTGTGTTCATCCATAAGAAGCAACTCGTCATCCATTCACATTTTCTCATGAGACTGCAGCAATTCAGTCCCATCTCCAGGCTCCACTTCCAATTCTCGTTCTCTTGCTGTTTCTACCACATCTGCAGTGACTTCCTCCCCTGAAGTCTGGGATTCCCTCAGAGTCATCCATGAGGGCTGAAATCAACATCTTCCAAACTCCTGTTCGTGTTGCTGTTTTGACCTCATTCCATGAATCATGAATGTTCTTAGGGCATCTAGAATGGTGAATCCTTTCCAGCAGGATTTAAAAATTTTTTTTCCCAGATCCATCAGAGGAATCACTGTTCAAGGCAGCTGCAGCCTTATGAAATGTCTTAAATAATAAAATTTGAAAGTTAATTATGGAAGTTAACTTGAAAGTTAATAAGACTTGAATGTTGTGTTAATAGGTATTTTAATATTTTAATGGACTTAAAATAGTAAACCATCCTGTAAACAGATGTGCTGTCATGTAGGCTTTGTTGTTTCATTTATACAGCACAGGTAGAGTAGATTGAGCACAATTTCTAAGGGCCTTAGAATTGTTGTAATTGGTGAATGAGCATTGGCTTTAATTTGAAGTCACTAGCTGCGTGAGCCCCTAACGAGAGAGTCACCCTGTCCTTTAAAACTTTGAAGCCAGACATTGACTTCTCTGTAGCTATGAGAGTTCTGGATGGCATCTGCTTCTAATAGAAGACTGTTTTGTGTACACTGAAAATCCGTTGCTAGTGTGGCCCCCTTCATCAGTGATCTTAGCTGAATCTGCTGGAGAACTTGCTGCAGCGCCTCCATCAGCTCTTGCTGTTTCACCTTTCACTTTTATGTTACGGTGATGGCTTCTTTCCTTAAACCTCATGAACTCTGCCAGCTTCAAGCTTTTCTTCTGTAGCTTCCTCACCTCTCTCAACCTTCATAGAATTGAAGAGAGGATCTTGCCCTGGATTAGGCTTTGGATGAAGGGAATGTTGTGGCTGGTTTGATTTTCTATTCAGACCATGCACACTTTCTGCATATCTGCAATAAGAGCGTTTTGGTTTTTTATCATTTGTGTGTTCACTGGAGTACTTTTAATTTCCTTCAAGAACTTCTCCTTTGCATTCACAGCTTGACTGACTGGCACAAGCAGCCTCTTTCTACTTCAGATGTGCCTTCCTCACTAAGATTAGTCGTCTCTAGCTTTTGCTTTAAAATGAGAGGTGTGTGACTCTTCCTTTCGCTTCAACACTTAGGGGCCATTATAGGGTCATTAATTGGCCTAATTTCAGTATTGTTGTGTGTCAGGGAATAGGGAGGCCTGGGGGGAGAGAGAGAGAAAGGGGAATGGCTGGTCTGGTGAGCAGTGAGGATGTACATGCCAGTTTTTCTATTAAGTTTGCTGCCTTGTATGGATGCATTTCTTGGCATCCCTAAAGAATTTCAAAGATAACATGAAAGATCCCTGATCACAGATCACCAGAACAAAACTAACAATAACAAAAAAGCTTGAAATATTGCAGGAGTTACCAAAATGTGACACAGACACCAAGTGAGCACATGCTGCTGCGAAAATGCCACAGGTCACCTTGCTCAACACATGCTTACCACCTACCTTCAATTTTTAAATGCAGTATGCGAAGCGCATGAGGCATAGGCTGTATATGAAAGGGAGTTAGACCAACCGGACGCCGGGGGAGCCAGTCCCCAACACGTTGCTTGTTTCTGACACCAGCTGCATGTCTGTGGGGTGAGTTGTTCCCCAAACCACCTCCGGTTCTATAACTCACTAGAAAAGCCCCCGGAGCCCACTGAAAGCTGCTACCCTTTCCGTTAACAGTTTATTATGGGGAACGGAGACAACTTTAAGTCAGCCAAGGGAGGAAACCCATGGGGGAGTCCGGGAGAGATAACAGAGCTTCCACTGTCCTGTGCCTGTGGAGTCTGGGCTGTGCTACCTTCCGGGCACCCTATGTGACTGTGCACGGGAAGTTCTGCCAACCAGGGACACTGCCCAACCTTAGTATCCTGTCTCTTCTGGCATCCAGCACCTAGGGATGGCTGACTTCCCACATGGCCAGTCTTAGTCTCCAGCCTCAAAGGAAGTCAAACTGCAGGACCCAAAGGCCCCTACCCCATATAACATTGCTGCCGCTGGGCTTGGCTTAGGGACTCCCACCCCCATGTCACAGTGTTCTCTTCAGTGTGGCCAACCTGCCCTAAACCATATTATGGGACTGTCCAGTGTGACCCAAGGCCACCAGGCAAACAAAGACCCTCCTATCAGGCATCGCATCCGAAGGGCTTTGAGGTCACTTCCCAGCAGCAGAGTGCAAGGGCAGGGGGTCTTGTTGGGAACGGCTCAGTTGTGGACTATGCAATTTGCATGCCCACGCTATGGTCTGAAGGTGTCCCACCCTCCACATTAGTATGTTGAAATCCTCATCTCCAAGATGATGGTGTTATGAGGTGGAGCGTTTGGGAGGTGATGAGTTCATGAATGGGATTACTGCCCTTATAAAAGGGACCCCAGAGAGCTCCTTCATCTCTTCCACTACGTGAGGACTCGGTGAGAAGGCGCTGTCTGTGAACCAGGAATCGACTTCACTAGCCACTGAATATGCTGGTGCCTTGATCTTGGACTTCTGGCCTCCAGAGCTGTGAGCAGCACACTTCGGTGGTTTCTAAGCTGCCCAGGCTGTCCACATGGACTGCGATACTCTGTATTGCATCAGTTCCACTCCTGGGCTGTTATGCCAAAGAGATGCCAACAGGGTTCCATGAGGGCACAGGCATGGGATAGTTACAGAGTCATTGGTTACTGTGGTGACAGGTCCTCACTGCTGCGGATGTGGAAAGGTGAATATGGTGGAGGCCTCCTTGGGAACTGAACTGAGTAAAACTTGTTCTGCTACAAGGGCCTGCACATGGGGTGCCCTTGACAAGAGGTGTGCACATGAGATTTGCACGTAGGGGTGCCCTAGGTTGTGTGTGTTTGTGCATGGATGAGAGAACTCCAGGAAGAGCCCATTTTGCTAAAGATTTCCTAAATGCAAATGCGACTTCTTCCAAGATGCAACATGTAGAAGATGGCAGGCAGGCCGGCAGGCTATTGCCATTCCTGAAAACTGGGCTTATCTTTTTGGAATCCTGTGGATAGACTGCCCACCCAATCGCTGTTGGTGGTAGGATGCCCCCAAGCCTCGTTCTGCTGTGGGAGAGTGGGCTCACTGAACACAGAGCTATCTACAGCTGCAGAGGCTGGCTGGCAATCACAGGACTGTGGATACTACACCCACCAATGGGCTGAAGGACTTTGCATCTCAGGAGCCTCATTGGCTGTGCCAGAGAACGGTTTGTCCAAACCAAAGAGATCTGAAAAGTCACCTCATTTGCATACAGCTCCAGCAGAGCAGCTCCCAGCAGTGTTCTCTGTGCCCTTGGCCTGGCCACCCTTAGGGACTGAGGATGTACTGTGCTGGGTCACTCTAGACCAGTCATTTCTTTGGATGCCTGAGGATTGCTCTGTAGCCCCTGCTGGTTGGGAGGCAGAGGAACCAGCCTTTCAGCTCAGTCACACTGAGTCTGCATGCCTTTCTCCTGTGAATCAGCCTTCTGCCAGTTTATTTCATAGACACAGTTAACCGGACTCAGAGGTAGAGGGATGGTAGTTTTCTCTCCAACAGACCTAGGAAGTGCAGATGAGCTAAAAGGTCTATTCTTCTGCCTTCCAACCTTCTTTTTAATTGTTTATTATTTTTTATAAAGATGGGGGTCTCACTGTGTTGCCCAAGCTAGTTCCAAATTCCTGGCCTCAAGTGATCCTCTCACCTTGGGCTCTCAAAGTGCTGGGATTATAGGCACGAGCTGTTGTGCCTGGCTACAACCTCCTTTTCCCAGCAGACAGGCTGGGCACCACTTGGTTTCCACAGGTGAGGTGGTCAGGCTATTTATTTTTATTTTTTTTTTTGAGACAGAGTCTCGCTCTGTCACCCAGACTGGAGTACAGTGGTGTGATCTTGGCTCACTGCAACCTCCATCTCCTGGGTTCAAGCGATTCTCCTGCCTCAGCCTCCCGAGTAGCTGGGACTACAGGAGTGTGCCACCACACCCTGCTAATTTTTGTAGTTTTATTAGAGACGGTGTTTTGCCATGTTGCCCAGGCTGGTCTCAAACTCCTGACCTCAGATGATCCGCCCACCTTGGCCTCCCAAAGTGCTGGGATTACAGGCGTGAGCTACTGTGTCTGGCCAGTCAGGCTTTATTTTAAAAAGAAAAAAACGGGTAAGACTTTTACTCAACCAAGTGTCCCATGGCCAGAGTTAATGAAGAGATACGGAGTTATAGAGGATGTCTGTAGTGTGCAAACTGATACGGTTAAAACCTAGGCTTTGCAAGGAACCCTTGCAAGTCAGGAAGAGCAAGAAGTCACTGGAATGAAAGAGAGGATGGGCCAGGGTATGAGAAGGAATTGCAACAGAGGAAGCTGTCATAATCCTTGGGGCCACTACAACAATACCATTGACTGGTATTTCTTATAAACTACAGAAATGAAGTTCTCAGAGTTCTGGAGGCTGGAAGTCCAAAATCAAGGCATGGCGGATTCAGTGTCTGGTGAGGCCTCACTTCCTGGTTCACAGATGACAGTTTCTCGCTGTGTCCTTACATGGGGGAAAGGACCCGGGAGCTCTTCGGGGTCCCTTTTATAAGGACACTAATCCCATTCATGAGGGTCCCACCCTCATGACACAACCACCCCCCAAAGGCCCCACCTCCTAACACCATCACTTTGTGGGTGAGGATTTCAATATGAGAATTTGGGGGGACATTCAGTCACAAACATTCAGTCTATAGCAGAAGCTAAAAAGGCTTTGAAGCCTTGGAGGAGACTCTCAAACTCTTTAGTTTTTGGAGCAATGAAAATTGTATGCTGGCTAGGTGTGGTGCTCACACCTGTAATCCCAGCACTTTGGGAGGCTGAGGCCAGAAGATTGCTTGAGGCCAGGAGTTCGAGACCAGCCTGGGCAACATAGCGAGACCCTGTCTCTACAGAAAATACAAAAATTAGCTGGGCGTGGTGGTGCGTGCCTGTCGTCCCAGTAACTCAGGAGGATCGCTTGAATCTGGGAGGTCGAGGCTTCAGTGAGCCATTATTGTGCCACTGCACTCCAGCTTGGATGGCAGAGCTGAGATCCTGTCAGGGTCTCAAAGAACAAAAGAAAAAAAAAAAAGAACACAAGAAAAAATTGTACACCCACAAGAGTAATGACTTGATATTGGCATGTTAGATTGGTGGAGATGAGACATCTGTCCCCTGCCACCTCCCTGTCACCCACCTCCTGCATTGGGCATGGTTCTGTAGCACTGTCTAGCTGACTTTGTCAATTAAGGACCTGAGGACCTGGGAGTCCCACCCCTGGATTTGTTACATTCCAAAGATGTCCCCTCCCAGCCCACAAGGGGATACATGTTCCATGTCAGCTGCACCATTGTGGGTGGTGGCAGGTAGGGCGGGCATCAGCTCCCTTCCCTGCAGGGGTGGAAGTTACAATGAGGGGATGGAGACCTTGGAATATGCTACAGCCCTTGGAAAAAGCAGATAAGCCAGACTCATCATAACATGGGTGGGGGGTGGGACTCTAGGGCTGGAAGCTGAGTACCCCCAAATGAGAAACCAAGTGAAGGATAAAAACACCAGACCATTTACTGAAACGGAAAATGCTTGCCCACCAAACGATCAGTCATGCTTTAAAAGGACACTTCAAACAGATAAGACAAATGGGACCCATTGGAATAGCTGCCTGTGGGGTGGGAAATGGGGGAGATGATTGGTTAGTGAGGGAAAGAAAGGGAAAAACAAAGCATAAGTCATCAAAGCATGCACGGTGGGAAAAGCGGGGAAAACCGCCCAGCTGCTCCCTAGTCAGCCCATGTAGGGCTGTCCTGGTTCAGGAACTCTCTTTATGGAAGAGTACCAGGTAGGCATTTTCTCAAAGAGGGGATAGAAAGCAACAAAGTAAAGACCTGGGGAAGTTACAGGGAAAGTGGGGTTTCACCTTGGGGCAAAGAGAAGTGCCCACACCACCTGTGTTCTACAAATCAGATCACTCAAAGGATGCCTGGATGAGGTTTTGATTTCCTAACAGGAATCTTACTCAGTTGGACACAGATAATTTATTTTATTTATTTATTTATTTTTATTATACTTTAAGTTCTAGGGTACATGTGCATAACGTGCAGGTTTGTTACATATGTATACATGTGCCATGTTGATGTGCTGCACCCATGGATACAGATAATTTAA
Organism: Mandrillus leucophaeus; assembly: GCF_000951045.1. Lineage (NCBI taxonomy): Eukaryota > Metazoa > Chordata > Mammalia > Primates > Cercopithecidae > Mandrillus > Mandrillus leucophaeus. Next base: position 9,001 of record NW_012107964.1, on the reverse strand, counting down.
ATGACACAAATACTCTTTGAAGTCTTTTTTTTTTTTTTGGGAAGATTATCTGAGCCTTTATTAAACCTATATTCATGAAGAGGGGTGTACTAGTGAGTTCTTGCTTTTTTTGAGACAGCATCTCACTCTGTCACCCAGGATGGAGTGCAGAGGCATGATCACAGCTCACTGCAGCCTCGACCTCCTGGGCTGAAGCAATGCTCTCATCGCCTCAGCCCTTGAGTACCTGGAACTACAGGCACGCATCACTACACCTGGCTGATTTTTTGTTTTTGTAGAGATGGTTTCCTGCTATGTTACCCAGGCTGGTTTTGAACTCCTGACCTCAAGCGATGCTCCTACCTCGGCCTCCCAAAGTGCTGGGACTACTGGCGTGAGCCACTATGCCTGGCTGTGAGCTATTAACATTTCTATTTGACAAATAAATCTAAATGTTTATAAAACCATCAAGAAATGAAATGTCAACTGTCAGCAATGCAGTGCATGCTTAAATCAGCCAGATTTCAACTGTTACTGAACAAAAGAACAATCTCTAAAATGTCTTTTTAAAGGCATTTTTGTACAAATAAGAATCTACAGATTTAAAAACAAAACACAACCAACCACGTTGGAAATAGCTATAAGTACTCCTCATATCTCTTATTTGACAGAACAAGACTATCCTCTTGTGAAAGTTTTCAGTTCCACACCTTGGAGCAGCCACTGAATTGTTTTGTGAATGAGTGGTGTTTCTCCCTTTGCATGGGCAACTTCTGGTTACATTTGCAGGGTTCTTTTGTTAATTGTAAAGCTTGGCACTCTCATGGCTTGGCTCTGGAATGCACTCCTTGGCCTCCTGAAACCAAACAGGCTTTCAGGTCACTCTGCTTCCTGGTCTGAAGGAGTTGCCAGGCCGCTTGTCCCAGGCACCTTGCTCCCGGGGTGGGCCAGTCAGGTGCTGGCACAAAGAGGTTGGGAGGCAGAGTGATCTGGTGCACAGTGCCCGACCTTGAGCTCTGGGATGCCTGGTGACCTGCGTGCCTGGCCACCTCCTGGATCAGGCAAGCCAGTAATGACAGTTTCTCTTGGGCAAATTAAGATCCTTTGGGAAAGGCCAACTCGTCTTGAGTTCGGTATTTCTGTGGTTCCTGGGGGAAGGGCATGTCCTCTCTCAGCTGGAGAGGCATGGCAGGCAGAGCTCAGTACCTGCTTGTAACCCTAAGGGGACAGGACCTTGAGCCTTGGGGAGTGGGTAGGTGTGTGGCTCTCCCTGACTGTTTCTCAGTGCCACCAGCCTTGGAGGACCCCAGAGTGTGATAGCATATGCCACTCTGAATACATCGCTCTGGTATATTGATTGTTTTGAGCTGAAGCCACTTGAAAATCAGCAAGTGCAGGAGAGGCTGTCTTTGAACTCCCTTATCTGCCTAAATACGGACAGATATTCCAGAAGACGCTCAAGTGTCATCAGCCCCTTCTGCTGGAGCTTCCTCAACCCAGGAAGATAAACTCATGACAGGAGAGTGACTAGAAGTGGACTCCACTCAGACTAACCATGTCACAAGTATCATAGCTTTCATCTATTCTGCTACAGACCTGTTCAACTTTCCTAAAAGTCATTTACTCTCTCCTGAATTGCTGACAGCCTCCTCCTGTCTCCCTGCTGCAGATGACATATAAGCTCCTAATTCTCACCCTTTTTCGGGTATTTTTTTTCCCTGTGAGGCCCCTGTGCATGTGTTAGTTTGCGTGCCTTTCTCGTGCAAATCTGCCTACTGTCAGCTTATTGCTGACCCAGTTATCCAAGCTCAGAGGAATTGGATAAAAGTAGTTCCCTCTCCAAAGGACCTAAGAATTATGGCTGAGCTGAAAGGCTGGCTACTCTGCCCTCCAACAAGCAGGCGCAACCCTGGGGCAGTCAAGGAAGCGAACGGCCTCCAGAATGACCCCTTTGCAGCCCGTGACGCCGTGACGGCGGCCTGGGCCAAGTGCAGGGAGAACCCGGATCTCATCCACTCAGATACTTGGTGCTGTATGCAAATGAGGTGACTTTCTAGGTCTCTTTCGATAGGACAAATCGCTCCCTGGAACAGCCAATGGAGCTCCCAGGCTGCAGAGTGCCTTCACGTCATCTGTGGGTGCAGCATCCACAGCCCTGTGCAGAGTGTTCCGGGGCGCCCTCCCGAGGTGTAAGGCCCAGGCGCGCGCGTGCATTCTGTTGCTCCGCCAGGGCGGCTGTTCAGGGAGCATGGCAGCTGGTGTGCGGGTCTCCTGGCCTGCTGTTGTCAGGCAATGCAGGCAATCTTCCCGTGCCACCTGCAGCTGGCCATCCGCAACCAGGGGGAGCTCAACAAGCTACCGGGCGTGTGACCATCATGCACAGCGGCGTCCTGCCCGACATCCAGGCACGCTGCTGCCCAAGAAGATAGGGAGCCACCACAAGGCCAAGGGCCAGTGAGGTTGCCCGCCGCCTTGCACCACCACAGGCTCATTTTCCCATTTTTTTGTCCGGATTTTATTTTGTTTTTCTTTATATATGTGTATGTTTAATTGACACATAATAATTGTACATATTTGTTGGATACTTAGTGATGTTTCACCAAATACGTACAATGTAAAGTGATCGGGCAGGGTAGTTAGCATGTCCATCATATGAAACTTTCATCATTTCTTGGTGTGGGACCATTCAATATCTCCTTCTAGCTGTTTGAAACTATGTAATATATAGTGGTTAATATAATCACCCCATAGTGTTGTAGAACGCGAAGACTTACAGTCAAGATGTGGAATCAACCCAGGTGTCCAACAACAGATGAGTGGATAAGGAAAATGTATATACACAATATTATCCAGCTATAAAAAACTGGGGCTCATTTCCTGGGTCATAGGTGGCTCCCCTACCTGCATCCTCGAAAGGTGGAAGGGGCAAGGGAAACCTCTGGGGTCTGTGAAAAAAAAATTAAATTTTGGGACCCCCAAACTCATGTAGCCAAAGAGGAAAGTCAAGCTGGAAACTGGGTCACAAAAACCTGCCACCCCCTTTTGGTTCCTAAATCAGATGGCTACAAGATGAAAAGCTACCCGCCTCCCCGACATTTTGCCCACAAGGAGATTCCTGGGGAGCTGTTAAAACTTCACTATGGCAATGCAAATTGATAGCTTGTCTTAACAGGTGCAGTCACCCTGGCCTCCCTGCCAGACACAAATGTATAACTGATTGTTCCCCTACCCCATTTTGTCTGTGTTATGTAAAATGCAGATTCCCCACATTTTTCCTCTGCCTCTTTTGTTTATGTGAAAACTGTGTGCTTCTCTATATCCTGCCCTTTCCCCTTTAAATTTTGAGCCCTCAAAAGCACCTTCAGAGAAAGGCATAGACCTGTCTCCTGGGCTCATCCTTAACTTTGGCAAATACATTTTCTAAGATGATTGAGACTTGTCTCGTCATTTTCCCCTATTGACAGGTCCCTCTTATAAGGAAACTAATCCCATTTGTGAGGCTCCACTCTCATGACTCAATCACCTCCCAAAGGCCCCACCTCCTCATACCATCACCTTGGGGGTAAAGATTTCAATATATGAATTTGGAGGGTGGGACACAAACATTCAGACTGTAACCCCGTGACTGGATTAGGGCCCACCTGAAATCCAGGATTTTCTCAATCCAAGATTCCTAATCAAGTCTGCAAACAGGAAGACCTGTTTTTCAAATAGGATCACATTCGTAAATTCATGGAAGTGTCGTTTTGGAGGGTTACCATTTAGTCCTCTCTGCAGGGTGTCTTAACTTCAATCCTCTTGGAGGCCATCTGTTGAGAAGTGTGTATGTGTGTCATATATCCATGTTACAGATGAGGAGATGGAGGCTCAGGGACATTAAGCAGCCCTGAGTCCCACAGCTAGGGACTGCGAAGTCAGGATTGAAGCCCACTGAAGGACCCCTGTGCCCTTAAGAGAAATGTGGGGGTGGCGGCTGGACTGAGGAAGTGGATTAACCACGGGTAGATTAACTACAGTAGATAGCGCAGTAGAGGTGAATGGAGCTACAGAGGTGGCTGGCTCCTTGCGGGCACTTTCGGCGTGAGGGAACCTGCAGCCCTGGCTCCCGGGGTGGACCACATGCCACTGGGGTTGCCCTTTACTGTGTGATGCCATAGGCTACCTGGGGAGGTTCCTGGCCCCAACACCACCAAACGCTCCCCCTTCCTTTTCTCTGGATTTTATTTTTGCTTTACATATATTTTTAATTGACACATAATAATTGTACATATTTGTGGGGTTCTGTTTCTGTAATTCCTTCCTTCCTCTCTGGTGCTTAGGGAGGTGCCCCATAAGTGTCTTCAGTGAGGGAGTGACTGCATCGCCCCACGCTCTGCTCATCTCCCCACCCCTCAGAGCAGGTTTTACACTTTCAGGTGTGAGGAAAAAGCATTTTGAAAATTGTTATGTGTTCCATTGTGTATCCCCCGCCCCCCAGTCATCTGTTGAAGTCCTAACCCCCAGGACCTCAGAATGTGACTCTAATAAGCCCCCCTTATCTTTGGGGGATACATTCCATGACCCCCAATGGATGCCTGAAACTGAGGATAGTACCCAATCCTACACAGCCTGTGCTTTTTCCCATACACATGTAGCTATGGTAAAGTTTATACATTTGGCACAGTAAGAGATTAACAACAGTAACTAATAATAAAATTAGTGGGGTGTGGTAGTGCATGCCTATTGTTTCAGCTACTTGGGAGGCTGAGGCAGGAGGATCACTTGAGCCAAGGAGGTAGAGACCAGCCTGGGCAACAAAGTGAGATGTTGTGTGTAAAAAAAAATAAAAATTCAAAAAAGGTAAATAAACTAGAATGATTGATAATATACTGTAATAAAAGTTATATGAATATGGTCTCTCTGTCCTGTGAAATATCTTAATAAAAATAACTACAGTGGACCGTGGGTAACTGAAACTGCAGGTGAGGAGGGCTATGATATTTGGAGATAGGGTCTTTCAAGAGGTAATTAAGGTTAAGTAAGTTTATTGGGGTGGGCCTGATCCAGTAGGACTGGTATCCTTATAAGAAGAGGGGATTAGGACACAGAGACACCCAGAGGGAGGACCATGTGAGGACAGCGGGAGGAGAGGACTATCTGGTAGCCATGGAGGGAGGCCTGAGGGTGAACCAGTGCTATCTACACCTTGATCTTGGACTTCCACATCAATGAAAGAAATAAAGGCCTGTTGTTTGAGCTACTCAGTTTGCAGTGCTGTGTTAGGCAGCTCTAGGAGATGGCTAGAAGAGCTGATTAAAAATGCACATTCCTGCCGCTCCATAGAACTGAATTCCTAAGTCTGCACTGGGGCCCAGAAATCTGCAGGACAGGACCCTGCTCTGAGGTTCTTAGAATCCACACTGAGAAACACTAATTCCAGTTTAGTCTCGCAACAGCAAAGAAGTGAGGAGAGAACAGGGTTTCTCAAACTTCATTTCACTGTACCCCCAAGAAGGAGCCTTTTAAAGACTTTTTTTTTCCCCTCATTGTCACCATGACCATGCAGCTTCCACAGCACAGACACACTGTGTATCTGTTTATGTGCCAGGTCCTTCAGAGGGCTGCAAGCCACTGTGATGCCTTTAGCCCCCAAAAACGAATTCTCACCCCTTGGGGAGGCATGTCATTCACACTGAGAATGCACAAAATAGAAGAAGAATTGCTGTCCACTTTTTTTGTATGCATATGTACACATATGCACACACACATATACACACACACATCTCCATTGAGACATAGAACATATCATTACGCACTTCACAAGGGAAGTGCTGCTTGAAAGAATCCCAACCACAGCAGAGAAGTCGGGAAGCTGTTACAGGATGGAGATGTGTCAGCCGTGGAATTACAACTAGCAGCATGGCCTATTGCAGATGGAGCTGCAGGGGAAACTGGTGGATTTGGGGGTTCCCAGAGTTGGGCCCTGAGCTAGTCTGATGCTTCTTAGGCTCTCTGTCTGTGCAGGGGATCCTAGTGTTCTTCTGCAAGCTTTCTGTGAGGTTAGAATGAAGGAGCAGTGGACTTTGCATGTGCCCTCGAGGGGTCATTACTGCAATTGTAATTTCATCCTTACAGGGTGAGATCCAGGCTGGATTTGGGGTTGGTCACTCACTATGTATCCTGAGGCAGTGAGTTACTTAAGTCTGGGGTGAAGCCAATCACCTTATATGTTGGGTCACTTGGGGTCTTGGATTCCTCCTGGCTTATTCATTAATGGAAACCTGCTTTGGGCTTGTGGGAAGGGCAGTTTGTTGTCTTCTTGCCTGTGGGGGAAAGGTCAGTGTCTGCTTGGGGAATTTTCCATGGGCGGCAGGAGTGGCTTCAAGGCTCTCACCTGGTGAGGCTCTTTAGGGACCTGCAGGTTTCCTGTTGCCTTCTGTGAAGGAAAGAAGAGAGTTGGACTGGAACGAGAGTGTGGGCTCTGAAAGATGAAGAAATGTTCTTGATGTCATACATTCAAGGTCAAATTGGGACTTATTTTTACCAACACTCAGCTGCCATGATGAAATAGGGGGTTGTAGCACATGTACAGTGGCCATCACTGATGGCTTCACCCTTTTGGCCTCCCATAGGGCCTAGAACATAGACAGGCCTCTGGTAACCACCAATCTACTATCTTCATGAGATCCAGGAAGAGTAGGAGGGAGGTGGAATGAAGAAAGATTCATTAGTGTGTAAAAAATACAGTAGTTAGATGAAATAATACCAAGTGTTCCATAAATCAGAAGGGTGACTGTAGTTAATGATGATCTATTATATATTTCAAAGTAGCTAAGAGAGAGGAATTGGAATGTTGCCAGTATAAAGAAAAGCTGAATATGTCAGGTGATGGATGCACTTTTCATGCACTGACAAGGAAGGTTAATTCGTAAATCTTAGTGCCAAGAAAAACAGAATCACTCCCAATGTATGAAGCGAACTGTCTTGTGCGCCTGGATTTGCAGTCTTGGGAGAATCACTACAGGGCCTAGCAGAACCTGAGCTTGGCCCATTGCTTGATGCTCCTGCCCAAGGGTGGAGCACATTCTCCCACCTTTGCTGGGCTGAAACTACACTCAGGAGTGATATCTAGTCTAGGTTGACAGCCTCAGAGGCTACCCGGTCATTCACACACACGCACACGCACACAAATGCACACATACACATACACACACACACATGTACATATACAGCGGACCCTTGAGCAATACAAGTTCTAACTGCTCGGGTTCTTGATACAAAATTATATACCTCTGCCACCCCTGAGACAGCGAGACCAAGCCATCTCCTCCCTCCTCCTCCTCAGCCACTGAACATGAAGACCACAAGGATGAAGACCTTTATGATGATCCACTTCCCCTCAGTGAAGAGGAACTACATTTTTTCTTCCTTATGATTTTAATCACATTTTATTTTCTCTAGCCTACTGTATTGTAGGAACACAGCTAATAATACGCATAACATACAAAATATGTGTTAATTGACTGCTTATGGTATTGGTAAGGCTTCCAGTCTACAAGAGGCTGTTAGCTAAGTTTTGGGGGAGTCCAAAGCTATGCAGGATTTTTGACTGCATTGGGGGCCAGTGCCCCAACCCCCAGTTGGTTGTGGGTGTTTGTATTTGTATGTACATATGAAATTACTTTCTAGTTGAAGGCCAACATTCCTGGCTTCTCAGATCACCTTGCTGAGGTTTCCTCCTAAGTGACGGGAGCAAGCTACTTTGATCTCTTCATACAACACAAAACTGTTGGGG
>NW_012107964.1:0-1058 GCF_000951045.1 Mandrillus leucophaeus | reverse complement strand
AGTTCCTTGTTTCTATGCTCTTCCTTATCTGCCCGCCTTCTTGGTGCTTACGGGAGTTCATTAAAAGTTCAATTGGAGATACTGTCCTTGAGCCCTATCTATTCTCAGCATACTGTTTCAAAGGCCCCTGCATTTCCCCTTTTTTGTTTTTGTTTTGCCTCAATCCTAAAAAGGTAGCCCATATTTGTTCCTGTGTTTTCTTTTGTTTTTGGAGGCGATGGAGGGAGCATCGAATCACCAAAAGAAGTAGACCCAATCCAAGTGGCCAAAGCAATATACTTCCAGAGATTGTAGAAATCCATGTTTTCTTCTGGGTCCATGGGTTAAAGGCAGCAAGGTGCTGACCCAGCTTCTGCAGGGTTACGGTTCCAGACAACACATGTAATTGTTGTTGAAATGCTTTGGAAATGTTCTGAATGAGCTCTTGGATGTCCAAACTAATATTTTTATGGCCTACTAATAATTTTCGGATTACAGTCCAATTTTGAGAGATGTTAAAAGGTACAGGCGTTACACAAAATTGAGTGGAGTTCCAATCACATTGTAATGTCATCTGAGTACTGAGTACAGTGAGCTGATCTCCAAGCCATGTCAATGCTTGCTCCATGTTGTCCAATCTTTCAGCAAGTTGAGAGTCAATGTTTCGTTGTTGAAGCCATAACCGGTGAGACTGTTCGTGCCATTGCTGCATAAATTCAGCATTTTGTATGCTTTGATGAAGAGCGAGTCCTTCTACGGTCGCAGTGGAGGCGATGGCAACAAGACTCATCACCGAGGCAATTATAAGTCCAAGGGCACGGCGGGTTCGCTAAAGAGAAGTCCAAATATAAGTTTCAAGAGGTGATGCCCCGCACGGTCGCGTAAGGTTAACAGGTAGCCAAATTTCCTTACGAGCCTTGAGGATATAAATATCCCCAGTAAAGTTGTGCCACCAGGAATGATTGAGGCAAGACAAAAATGTACACGTATATGTACAATTAACAATCCCCATATCATTATCCCATGTCAAATTCCCTGCTAATAATAGGTAGGGCTTACGGACACAAGCAATAATATAT
>NW_012107963.1:0-1254 GCF_000951045.1 Mandrillus leucophaeus | reverse complement strand
TAAATCCACTTTTAAATTTGAACTGTAAGATTTCAACAAATGTTCAAAAATTGACAATTTAAATAGAATTATTTAAATTATATTTTGCATAGGTACTAGTAAAATAAAATGTTCATTTTATACATATTTTATATAAATATTTTAAACATAGTATTTTACTCAAAACTACATGTACTGTATTAATGAACTGTTAAGGGATTTTCAAGGATAATTTCATTGGACCCTATTTTGGTTTTGCACAGTGACTTTAGAATCTACTTTTGGTGGAAGATATGTTATTTTACATGACTGATTATTTTTAGAGAGCTTTATTCTAGAGAAGGTAGACATTTAGAAATTAAGTCTATCAATTTTTTTTCTCCCCTTCTCTCAAATAGTAGAGAATTCTGAATTTAATAGTACAACATTCTGAGTAATAAAGAGAAACAAAATGTCAAGGCTTCCTCTTGATTTGGGTACGCTGTTGGAGATCAAATGTTTTTAAATATGGAGAGATTTAATATAGGAAATTTGTTAACCAGTTGTTGGAGGGTTTGGGAGCAAAGGGAAGCACGGAAGCAAACCGCATGAAGTAAGAGCAGGAAGTAACTCTCACCCCCAGGGCTGGGAAAGAAAGGGAAGGGATTAGAGGCAGGGAGCGGTGGCTCACGCCTGTAATCCCAGGACTTTGGGAGGCCGAGGCAGGCGGACAAGACCATTCTGGCTAACACAGTGAAACCCCGCCTCTACTAAAAAAAAATACAAAAATATTAGCTGGGTGTCGTGGCGGGAGTCTGTAGTCCCAGCTACTCGGAAGACGGAGGCAGGAAAATGACATGAACCCGGGAGGCGGAGCTTGCAGTGAGCCAAGATCAGGCCACTGCACTCCAGCCTGGGTGACACAGGGAGACTCCGTTCCAAAAACAAAGGGAAGGGATTAAAGTAACCAGAACCCAGTAGCAGACCTCTGAGTAGTGTGCACTGCCTGGCTGCAGCTGATACCTCTGAGCAGGAAAAGTGAAGCAGAAAAGGCTGAATGCTGAAATCAACTGCCACTGCTGCGGTGCTGCTGACAAGCACTGCAAGCAAACAGGATTAAAGAAGTCCCTCTCCATCTCCTCCTATCTCCCAATCTCCCTCTAGTTCCTCCTATTGGTGGAACTTAAAGTGATGCCACTGGTAAAGAAGTCCTTGAAGTGTAATTCGCAGAGTTGTGGTTCCAGCTTTACAGAGCACACTATATGAAAGCAGAGATTGGGAACTGAATGACAAAGT
>NW_012107962.1:0-1263 GCF_000951045.1 Mandrillus leucophaeus | reverse complement strand
TGGTATACAAATGTACAAAGCTCAATACCTCTGTTTGTGCAAAAGTAAAGTAGTTAAGTTCCTCCACTACTCCTAGGCTGCCAGGAAAGCAGAGCTAGTGTTGTCTCCCTTCCCCACCCCGTTTTACTCTTCATGGAGATTCTACTTCCCTCAAATAAATGGGAAACTGCCTTAGTTTAGGTGAGGAACAATAGCGTTATCCACTGGCTACCTGAACAAGCAATCTTTTGACTTCAAATGTGCCCTGACCTTCCAGCCTGCAGCTGGCTTATATAATGATGTAGTCTGTGATAGAAACCATCAAGTCACTGGGACTCAGTGGGCACAGAGTTGAAATGGCTTTGCGTTCATTTTGGCCTCTAAAGCAAATGCTTTTTTTTTTTTTTTTTTTTTTTTGAGACGGAGTTTTGCTTTGTTGCCCAGGCTGGAGTGCAATGGCGCAATCTCAGCTCACTGCAGCCTCTGCCTCCTGGGTTCAAGTGATTCTCCTGCCTCAGTCTCCTGAGTAGCTGGAATTACAGGCGCCTGCCACCACGCCCAGCTAATTTTGTATTTTTAGTAGAGACAGGGTTTCTCCATGTTGGTCAGGCTGGTCTCGAACTTCCGACCTCAGGTGATCCACCTCATCCTCCCAAAGTGTTGGGATTACAGGTGTGAGCCACTGCGCCCAGCACAAATGCCTTTAATTTTTGCCTGTGATATGAAATTCTTGACCTCAAGATTGCGCTAAGAACCAACAATTTCTGTCTTCTAGAATTTCTAAACAGTAACATACCTAATCTTTTAAAATATAGTGCTTTTTGCTTCTCAAAGCCCTTTAACCCTTACATCTTGTTTTATTTCCAAGACCAAGCTGAAAGGTTGCGACGGCAGATAGTTTCTTCCTGGCTCTGCCACTTACTAGCTACGTGACCTTGGGGAAGCTGCATACCCTTTCTGCGCCTCAGTTTCCTCGCATGTAAAATGGAGAGGATGAAGGGCGCACTTCATGGGGTTACAGTGTAAAGATTAAATGAGTTACCAGATGTAAAGCCACCAGAACAGTGTCCCGAACACTGGCAAAGCTCAGGGAACAGTAAGCATTCCCATTACTATAACTGCTGTTGTATCCTGGGGGCTAGCCAGGTTTTGTTTTAGAATAAAGCTTAGCTTCCTAGCTGGAAAGGTTTCCTCTTTAATTGTAAGAGTATTCCCAGAGCACTACAGGTCTGTTCTTTCCATTACTGCTTGTTTGTGTGTGTGTGTGTGTGTGTGTGTGTGTGT
>NW_012107961.1:0-1136 GCF_000951045.1 Mandrillus leucophaeus | reverse complement strand
GCCAGGAACCAGGGAAGAGACTACATATATATTATACGTGTATGTGTGTGTGTGTATATGTATATATACACACATACATACATATATATGTGTATGTATGTGTATGTATATATATAAAATATAAGAGACTATATATGTAACATATATATTATTATATCACAATAACACAGTGGTAAAAGGCTTAAAGCTTTAAAAAAACTTTAATACTAAAACAAACCTACAAACTAGAGTATGAAATTCACCTGAGCTTTAAAGATAAAGCAGAAGATTTCTAACACATTTTGATATCCAAGCTGTCTCTTTTCAGTTTGCTAGGAGTATGTGTTCATTCTCCTTTGTGGTTAGGAGTATTTTAATGAAACCATTCGACAAGCACAGCTAATATCTAAAATCATTCTAAGAAAGTTTAAGTTGGATCACAATCATCCCATTTAAGAATATTTCTCCCCTGTATGAGTTCTTCGATGTTTATGAAGAAATGAGATAAAGTTGAAGGCATGTGTCCACTTCTCTTAACTGTAGGTATCTGTATTAGTCAGTTTTCACACCGCTATAAAGAACTACCTAAGACTGGGTAATTTATGAAGAAAAGAGGTTTAATTGACTCAGTTCTGCATGGCTGGGGAGGCCTCAGAAAATTTACAGTCATGGCAGAAGACAAAGGGGAAGCAAGCACCTTCTTCATAAGGCGGCAGGAGAGAGAGCGAGCATGTGCATGCAAAGTGGGGAAATGCCACACTTTAAAACCAGTAGCTCAGCAGGGCATGGTAGTTCATGCCTGTAATCCTAGCACTTTTGGAGGCTGAGGTGGGTGGATCACTTAGGTCAGGAGTTCAAAACCAGCCTGGCCAACATGGTGAAACCTGGTCTCTACTAAAAATACAAAAAAAAATTAACTGGGCGTGGTGGTGGACATCTGTAATCCCAGCTACTTGGGAGGCTGAGACAGGAGAATAGCTTGAACCTGGGAGGTAGAGGTTGCAGTGAGCCAAAATTGCTCCACTGCACTCCAGCCTGGGTGATAGAGTGAGCCTCCATCTCAAAAAAAACAAAAAAAAAAAAAAACAAAAAAACCAAAACACTATAAAGCAAGTTCCAGTAAAGATAAGCTTCAAGGAAGAGCTGAGGCTCAGTTG
>NW_012107960.1:0-1238 GCF_000951045.1 Mandrillus leucophaeus | reverse complement strand
TGTATTGGTTACAAATACAAAACAAACAGCTCAACTGAACTCACTCTTGTCTCTCCAGAAACACAAACACAAGACCTCATAAAATGAGTGAGTTTCTCTCGGCCATAATTACTGCAACTGACTTCTCCAATTTTCCCCTCCACAGTTAACTAAACAGCTAAGATACTATCAGTAACAAATAACAGTCATCATGACATGGTTAGGAGTGAGGCAGATTTCTTAGCCAGTAATAATAAATACGAAAAAAATGTTGCCTATTAATAGATCTCAAGGGTAGTGCACTCGCAAGAAACTAATTAAAAGGCAGCCGTGCACAATCTACAAAAACAGCCATAAAGACTGCTACCTTTTTTTGTTTTTAGACGGAGTCTCGCTCTGTCGCCCAGGCTGGAGTGCAGTGGTGAGATCTCGGCTCACTGCCAGCTCCGCTGCCTCCCGTGTTCACGCCATTGTCCTGCCTCCGCCTCCCGAGTAGCTGGGACTACAGGCGCCCGCCACCACGCCCGGATAATTTTTTGTATTTTTAGTAGAGACCGGGTTTCACCATGTTAGCCAGCATGGTCTTGATTTCCTCACCTCGTGATCCCCCCGCCTCCGTCCCCCAAAGTGCTGGGATTACAGGCCTGAGCCCCCGCGCCCGGCCAAGACTGCTACATTTTAAGTTATAGGAGGAAATAAACCTGCTCCTCTAATGGAGGAAGATACAACTAACTTCCCCTTACATGCCCTAAGAAAAACAGCCTTACACGAGAAATTTAAACATGGAAGCAGAAAGACGCCAAGAAAAAGACATGGCAAACCCCACCTGTGTATCTGTTTTCAACCATTTGGAGTCAAGGCGAGCCTGGGCAGCCAAACAAAGATTCAGAGGGCAGCTTTTCTCCAGCGTCCTCCCGGTTCTCAGGCCTGCAAGTAAATACACATGTTTAAGACCTAACGCTTTTTAATAATTTACAAAGTAACTCCCGAAATGTTTAATGCAGAAAAAAGAGAGAGCAAGAGAGAACAGCAAGAGGGGAGAGAACAGCTGGGGGAAGGAGTGAGGGCAGAGAGGGAAATAGGGAAGAGATGGAGGGGAAAGGGAGGTGGGGAAGGGAAAGGGGCCTTCCAAGGTAAGCAGGGTGGGCCGGGTTTCTGCACCACGCTGGCCAGACCTTGAGAACGGACGGTCACAGGAGGCCAAGTCACAATGTCATCTGCCCTCAAATGCAAAAGGTACACACACACGACAGGAAACC
>NW_012107959.1:0-1787 GCF_000951045.1 Mandrillus leucophaeus | reverse complement strand
TTTTTTTTTTGAGACAGGGTCTGGCTGTGTCATCAAGCTGGAGTGCAGTGGCACGATCTCGGCTCACTGCAACCTCCACCTCCTGGATTCAAGCAATTCTTCTGTCTCAGCCTCCTGAGTAGCTGGGATTACAGGCACATGCCACCATGACCAGCTAATTTTTGTATTTTTAGTAGAGACGGGGTTTTGCCATGTTGGCCATTCTGGTCTTGAACTCCTGACCTCAAGTGATCCACCTGCCTGGACCTTCCAAAGTGCTGGGATTACAGGTGTGAACCACCATGCCTGGCCCCACATTCTCTATTTCTTAATAAGACAATTCCGAGCTATATCATACATCATTCATCAGAAAGCTCCGGTAGGATTGCATCTCAGTTGGCCAGATCAGTAACCTCATCAGTAACACTTTATTGGCTTTTCTTTTTTTCTAATTTTCTTGTTATATTTCTCTAAATTATGCTTGCGAGGATCATGTATCAAATAGGGTCTTGTTTTGGATCAGCTCATCCTAGTACATTCTAATCAAGTGTAGCTGAAGACTTGGCAAAAAATAAATTAGTCCTGTTATAAGGCCCATTCTTTTGTTAGTGATGTCATAATCACAACAGCTAGAGGTAAAAGAACCACAGAGTAATGAGAGTGAGAAAAATATAATTTATTTAGCATGATTTTGGAGAAGAATTTTTGGAGGGGTCTGGAAGGGATTTGTGCGGTGAACAAAGGATGGAATTATACGAAGGATGACCTTGGGAAGTAGATAAAAGTGATTGCATTGAGCTGCCATGCTTGAAAATCAAATGTGTACTACATACTTCTCATATCTCCTGTTGACTTTGTCCATTATCAGTGTAAATAAAATCAACATGTTTTATAACTTCACTCCACACATCTGACATGTCTGATTGCTGTTTCACTGCCACTGCAATGTGGAAAGTGAATCTAGAAGTAGTATAATAGATGAATATATATTATCACCCTCCTGCACTAGTGAAGAGATTTACAAAAGACTGATTTTGATTCATCAATCAGGAAATTTTTTTTAAAAAACAAAATTTAATGTGTGGCAGGATGGTATTTACACTAATTTCTTATTAGAAAGCAAAGGAAAAAAAATGTCAGAAGGAAAGAAATTAAAAAGTCTAACCCCTGAGAGGATTAAGATATTAAAAATATGAGGAAGAAATTAAGACTCTTAGGTGATAAGGGACAAAAAATCTAACCCAAATTGGCTTCAGCCAAAAAGAGAATTTATTATTTTATGTAACTAGAAGGTCCAGGCATAGAACTACTCTCAGACCAGCTTGATTCATGGTTCAGTGTCACTAGGATCATTTTTAGACCCAGCTTCTAACAGAGCAGAGTGGTCACCAGGAGATTGAGAGTTTCCTCACCACAATAAAAGGTACAACAGGAAAGAGAGTTTGTACCAAAATTTAGGAATTGTTTCTCCTTGGCTCTTATTAGCCTGATTTGGCTCATGTGTCTGTCTCCAAACAAAGGGCTGGATAATGAAATGAGCATATTAGCTTATTTTACTTTTTGCTTTCCAATCTGTATGTCATTAATTTCTTTTTCTGGCTTCATTGCACTGGCTAGTACCCCTAGTACAATGCTGAACAGAAAGGGTAAGAGCACATCACTACATTACTCTTGATATTAGAGAAAAATGGTTTAGTGTTTCACCATTATAGTGGTAGTTGTAGGGTTTTTTTTTTTTTTTTTTTTTAAGATTTTTCTACAAAATTTAGCTGGGTGTGGTGGTGTGGGGCTGTAATCCCAGCTACTTG
>NW_012107958.1:0-2030 GCF_000951045.1 Mandrillus leucophaeus | reverse complement strand
AACTTTCATTTAATTTCTATTTTATTGAGAAACCCTGTGCAATTTCTACTAAAGTTCAAATAGAAAAAGGACTTGACCAGCATTTGGTACAGGAAAATGCTCTTCTCTCTTTCTACTGTCAATACTTTCCCTGTACATCTGAGCATAGAAATACTTTATAGAACTATGGAACTAGGACGGAGAAAGACACTTGATAGCTTATATTCCAGAATCCACATTTTAGAATGAGAAAACTGACATCTTGAGAAGTTGGAGACTTTTTCAAAAGTCAAGTCAAGATGGTGGTTGTCAAGAGTGATGTCAGAGGCCGGTTAGAAAGCGGATGCTTTACAGCTAGCCTGCAGAAAACTGCCAATAATCCTCATCCTCTTACCTCTCAAGCCTCACTTAGAATGACATTATTTTCAAGGTGTGTGGGGCATAATGCTTCATGTGTGTTGAGACATTAAAAATATTGAGAGCTATTTATTTATGAAAATATGTACACTTTTCCCTATAAGGCTAGGTTTACAAACTAGAGGCAGTTTAATTTAATGGGTAAGATCACGGCTTCAGAAGCAGGAAGTCTGTGTTGTTACCCAGATTTTGCCACTTATTAGTCATATAACCCAACTAGTTAAGTAACTGTCAAGTTGCTTCACTTCTATGAGTCTTAGTTTCCTCATTTGTTTATTGAGGATTATAACAGCACTGACCTCATAGGGACATTCTGAAGATTAGAAGAATTTATACATAGGTAGTAATTAAAACAGTGCTTAGTACACTGAAAAGTACTTATTAATTTTTAGCTATTATTATTACTAGAAGTTCGTTCTTCTGTTCATTAATTCTTGAGGCACAGGTGCCTTTCTAGGTGTTTGGCATACATACAACACCATAATAAATGAGAGTCCATATTCTTATGTAGAGTGAAAAGAAAGCAAGCAGTAAACATAATAAATATATGAATTATATCATATGTGCAAGATGCTAAGGACAATGGGAGCAACCTAGGTTAAAGGGTATCTGGAGTGGGACGAGCAGTTAGCAATTTTCAATAGGGTGCTCAAGGAAGGACTAATTTAATTTCCATGAACAGCACTTACAGAGTTTAAGAGATGACAAGAGGTAATATCTGACTTTTATGAGAAACTCTAAAAGGATAAATGCACAGACAAAGGCTCAAACCTAATTTTAATAAGACTTAAAGAACTACATATGCTGCTATCAGATGCTTTTCCTCTAACCCATTTATTTCAAATTCTTTGCATATTTATAGAAATATTAATACTGTCACCACTGACCAATGGATAAAAGAAGATATCAATAAACCATGAAGATATGCAATTGGGAAAATAACCACAACTTTCTTCTAAAAGGAAAACCACATTTTACTACCATAAAATCCTCATTGATTTCTACAGTTATACCATTTTTCAACTCAACTTTTTGCCATTTTCTATACAGTACTGTAAACAAGTTGATGGTCCTCCAGGCAGATTTTATGCCTTTTTTGTTGTTGTTGTTTGCTTTACATTTTTCAACTGTTGATCATGATTATTTTACTCTAGAGATATGACATTCCTGCTCTTTAAAGACAATAAAATGGATGCCACATTTTTACTCCTGAGGTTTTTAATAATATTATCATTTTGCTTTTATAACATTTTGGATGTTAGTAAGTTATATCTTTCTGCTCTACTACAATAATAACTCCACGTGAGGAAGAGGGAACCCACACCATACTACATTTAAAAATGGCATGTGGGATTTTTCTAAGTTTTTAAAACACTCTGAAAGTAGCTCTGATCCTCCAAAAGAAAAAAAAAAAGAAAGCAAGCCTGATTTCTTGTTGGAAATAATCTCTACTGCTGAAACAAAACAAAACAAAACATAGGTCAATGTGTTGTGTGTGTTGATGGAAAATTGGACATGCCTAGCATTATAACAGCTTGAATTTTTTTTTTTTCTTCAAGTCCCACTCTGACTATACCCATCTGCATTTATAAAGTCAGCTCTCAGGAGATGATGTAAACACCAGTCAAAAGTCA
>NW_012107957.1:0-1529 GCF_000951045.1 Mandrillus leucophaeus | reverse complement strand
GTTTCACCGTGTTAGCCAGGATGGTCTCGATCTCCTGACCTCGTGATCTGCCTGCCTTGGCCTCCCAAAGTGCTGGGATTACAGGTGTGAGCCACTGCGTTAAAGAGATTTTAATGATATTCCTTAATATAGAGACACTGCACATAATTATCCCGGAAATGGCTGTTTAATAAACATTTAGTATAATTGAATGGTTGGTGAGAGTTCAAGGTTATTCAAAGCTGCTGAACCTTTGAACATGTAATTTCCTAAGAAGTTTGGTATTTATTGAGTAGTTAGAAAAGCTAACTCAACAACTTATCAACTCACTAGGGGTTAAGTTAGCTAGTTTCTAAGTAAAAAGACCCTTCTTTATTCAGATTATTAAGCATTTTATTTTGCCATTTTCATTTAAGCTTAAATATGTAATTTTAAGACCCTATTTCATATGTTACTATTATTATAAGACCCAGAGAAATCCAGACAGAGTTCAGTTCAAATATTTTATAAAATTTTAAAATGTAGCTAAACCCACACAATTTTCATCCTCTCATTAAGGAACTTCCCCTAGTGCCCTAGGGCCCATACTTTCTCAGTTACTACTGAGATAAATTCTACTCCCAGTTATTAACATGGTTAGAAACTTCAAGCCAGGGCCAGGTGCAGTGGCTCACGCCTGTAATCCCAACACTATGGGAGGCCGAGGTGGGCGGATCATGAGGTCGGGACTTTGAGACCAGCCTGGCAAACATGGTGAAACCTCATCTCTACTAAAAATACAAAATTAGCTGGGCATGGTGGCGCATGCCTGTAATCCCAGCTACTTGGGAGGCTGAAGCAGGAGAATCACTTGAACCCAGGAGGTGGAGGTTGCGGTGAGTTGAGATCGCGCCATTGCACTCCAGCCTGGTCAACAAGAGCGAAACTCCATTGCAAAAAAAAAAAAAAACAAAAGACCATTTTAAATTATTATCACAAAGCAACTAGCTTTCCATTACCACTGAGTTTAAGAAACAGAATATAGTGAGCACTCAAAAGCCTCCCATTTGCTTCCTCCAAATCACAAATTCTCCCTTCCTCACAAAGGTAACTATTATTCTAAATGTTACAGTAATCACTTTCTTGCTTTTCTTTACAGTTTTATATCCTATGCAGAAGTAAATAAACAGTAGATTTCATTTTCCCTGTTTTCAAAGTTTTTATTTATAAATATAATTACTTAATTCTCTTTTTTTTTTTTTTTTTTTTGGAGACAGGGTCTAGCTCTGTCATCCAGCCTGGAGTATAGTGGTGTGATCTCAGCTCACTGCAACCTCCACCTTCTGGGCTTAAGAGATTCTCTTGCCTCAGCCTCCCGAGTAGCTGGGACTACAGGTATGTGACACCACACCAGCTAATTTCTGTATTTTCTGTAGAGACAGGGTTTCACCATGTTGTCCAGGCTGGTCTTAAACTCCTGGGCTCGAGCAATTGGCCCACCTCAGCCTCCCAAAATGCTGAGATTACAGGTGTGAGCCACTGTGCCTAGCCTAATTCTTTTGTGTCTGGCT
>NW_012107956.1:0-1628 GCF_000951045.1 Mandrillus leucophaeus | reverse complement strand
CACCAAATAGTCAAAGGCAAACTTGGTTCTCACAAAGCCTTTCCTACCAAATAAGCAGATGGAGACCCCTTGAGCAGAATAGTCCATAAAAAGAAGGGTGAAATTGGCCAGGCGTGGTGGCTCACACCTGTAATCCCAGCACTTTGGGAGGCCAAGGTGGGCAGATCACGAGGTCAGGAGATCGAGACCAGCCTGGCTAACATGGTGAAAACTCATTTCTGTCTCTACTAAAAATACAAAAAATTAGCTGGGTGTGGTGGCAGGCACCTGTAGTCCCAGCTACTCAGGAGGGTGAGGCAGGAGAATCGCTTGAATCCGGGAGGCGGAGGTTGCAGTGAGCCAAGGTCACACCACTGCACTCCAGCCTGGGCAACAGAGCGAGACTCCATCTTAAAAAAAAAAAAAAAAAAAAAAAAAGGGTGAAATCAAAGATGTTGATAGCCACCACAGATGGGGGCATTTGGTCAAGGAAATAATTCCTTGGAGGGATTTTGAAAAACCAAATGTACTCAGAAAAACAGCTCACTCACCTTGCTCATGGAGAGAGGGATATCTGCTAAAACAAGGGTAGAATAAGCAAAGACCAAGCAAAGACAGACCCTGGACAACTGGAAGAAAGTGCCAGTGAAGGAATCACAGGAGTGAAAGAAGCTCTAGTCTAAATCACCAGGACTAATTCAGTGTTGCTCTCCTTGACATCCTGGCCTGACCTACGTGATGGAAAAGAACATGCTTCTGTGGGGGCAGACATGGGTTTGTATGTCAGTTCTGCCACTTATTAGCTATCCAACCTTGGGCAAGTTTTCAACTTTCTAAGCTTCAGTTTCCTCATCTGCAGAATGGAGATGGTTCTTACCTCACAGGGTTGCTATGAGAATTAAACTGGGCGATGTATTGAAAGCACACAGCCCAGAACCTAGCACAATCTAGAGTCTTAATAAATGTTAGCAATTATTAGTTCCTGTCCATAGGCTGTGATCTATATGGTGGCAGTGTCTGCAACCCATTTTCTTGGGGTCCAAAAGATGCAGGTTACGTGCACGAAATCCAAACCAGGTTCAGCAAATGAAAGGAAGGCCCAGCCCCCAGGCTTACAACTCTAAAGTAGCTTAGACCGGCTGGGCGTGGTGGCTCATGCCTGTAATCCAGCACTTTGGGAGGCCAAGGCGGGTGGATCACCTGAGGTCAGGCATTCGAGACCAGGCTGGCCAACATGGTAAAACCCCATCTCTACTAAAAATACAAAAATTAGCTGGGCGTGGTGGTGCACACCTATAATCCCAGTTACTCAGGAGGCTGAGGCAAGAAAAGTGCTTGAACCCAGGAGGCAGAGGTTGCAGTGAGCCAAGATTGTGTCACTGCACTACAGCCTGGGTGACAGAGCAAGACTCTGTCTCAAAAACAAATAAATAGAAGATAAAGCAGCTTAGATCAATTTATTCAAAAGCATTGCTGCTGCAATGGGAGTTGAAGATTTTCACATTATAGCAAAAGGAGCCCAAATATCTTTGATTCTTCACCCATCAGGAAAAAAAGAACAAGACAGGTACGCATAGAAGAGGGGAAATTACCAAACAGCAAGCTAATGACATTCCCTCAAATATTTATGTTTTTTTTTTTTTTTTTTT
>NW_012107955.1:0-1065 GCF_000951045.1 Mandrillus leucophaeus | reverse complement strand
TTTTTTTAGACAGAGTCTTGCTCTGTCACTCAGGGTAGAGCCCAACAGTGCAATCTCAGTTCACTGCAACCTCTGCCTCCCGGGTTCCAGGGATTCTCCTGCCTTAGCTTCCAGACTAGCTGGGACTACAGGTGTCTGCCACCACACCTGGCTAATTTTTTTGTGTTTTAAGTAGAGAAGGAGTTTCACCATATTGGCCAGGCTGGTCTCGAACTCCTGACCTTGTGATCCATCCAATTTGGCCTCCCAAAGTGCTGGGATTACAGACGTGAGCCACCGCGCCCGATACCCAGCTAATTTTTTGATACTTTTAGTAGAGATGGTGTTTCACTATATTGGCCAGGCTAATCTCGAACTCCCGACCTCAAGTGATCCACCCATTTGCTCTTCCAAAGTGTTGGGATTATAGACGTGAGCCACCAT
Source organism: Mandrillus leucophaeus (assembly GCF_000951045.1). Lineage (NCBI taxonomy): Eukaryota > Metazoa > Chordata > Mammalia > Primates > Cercopithecidae > Mandrillus > Mandrillus leucophaeus. The sequence continues at coordinate 642 of NW_012107955.1, read as the reverse complement.
GCCTGGTATGGTGATATATGTTATTTTAAAAAAAAAAAATCCTGGGAAGAAGATGAGAATTCCTGTAAAAGTAAGGGATGGCCGGGTGTGATGGCTCATGCTTGTAATCCTGGCACCTTGGGAGGTCAAAGCAGGTGGATCACCTGAGGTCAGGGGTTCGAGATCAGTCCGGCCAACATGGTGAAACCCCCTCTCTACTAAAAATACAAAAATTAGCTGGGGGTGGTGGTGCATGCCTGTAATCCCAGCTACTTGGGAGGCTGAGGCAGGAGAATTGCTGGAATGCAGGAGGCGGTGTTTGCAGTGAGCCCAGATTGCACCACTGCACTCCAGCCTGGGTGACAGAGTGAGGCTCTGTCTCGAAAAAAAAAAAAAGAAAAGAGCAAGGGATCCATTTGTCAAAACCCTGAGAGGAAAAACCACCTCCTTGTCACACTGCCATGTCTATTTGAATATACAGAAATGAAAAACCCTCTAATTTTCTACAAAATATTTTTTTATTGTATAGAACTTTAAAACTTGGGTTAAAACTCCTTTTGAGACCGGGTGCAGTGGCTCACGCCTGTAATCCCAGCACTTTGGGAGGCCGAGGCGGGCGGATCACGAGGTCAGGAGATCGAGACCATCCTGGCTAACATGGTG
>NW_012107954.1:0-1764 GCF_000951045.1 Mandrillus leucophaeus | reverse complement strand
GTAGTTTCTCAGAAAGCTTCCTTCTGGTTTTTATATGATGATATTTACTGTCACCACAAGCTTCAATGCGCTCCAAAATATAGCATTGCAGATTCCAAGAAAACAGTGTTAGTGAACTCTTCAATGAAAAGAATGGTGTAAGTCTGTGAAATGAATTCACACATCAGAAAGCAGATGCTCAGAATGCTTCTTTTTTATTTTTTTATTTATCTGAGGATATTTCCTTTGTCACCACTGGCTTCAATGCGATTCAAAATATACCTTCTCCCTTCTCAGATTGCCCAAAAACAGTGTCACCAAGCAGCTCCATGAAAAGAATCGTGTACCTCTTTGAGATAAATTCACAAATGACAAAACAGTTTCTCATAAAGCTTCTTTTGCTTTTTCTGTGAGGATATGTCTTTCGTCACCATAGGCTTCAATGCACTCCCAAATATCCTATTTCAGATTCCACGACAACAGTGTCACCTAACGGATCAATGAAAAGAATGCTGTACACTGTGAGATAAATTCACACGTCACAAAGCAGGTTCTCAGAAAGCTTATATCTGGTTTTTACCTGAGGATAGTTCCTTTCTCACTATAGGCAACATTGCACTCCCAAATATTCCTGTGCAGATTCCATGAAAACAGTGTTAGGAAAATGCTGCATGAAAAGAAAGTTTTAACTCAGTGAGATGAATTAATGCATCATGAAGCAGTTTCTCAGAAACCTTCTTTGAGTTTGTTATATGAGAATATTTCCTTTGTCACCATGGGCTTCAATGTTACTCAAAATATCCCTTCTCAGATTCCTCAAAAACACTGCTACCAAACTGATCCATGAAAAGAATCGTGTAACTCTGTGAGATGAATTGACACATCTTAAAGAACTTTCTCAATAACTTTCTTTCTAGTTTTTATCTGAGGATATTTCCTTTGTCACCATAGGTTTCAATTAGATCCAAAATATCCCTTCTCAGATTCCCCAAAAACAGTGTTACTAAACTGCTCCGTGAAATTAATCATGTAACTCTGAGATGAATTCACACATCACAAAGCAGTTTCTCAGAAAACTTCCTTCTAGTTTTTCTCTGAGGATATTTCCTTTGTCACCATAACCTTCCGCACTCCAAAATATTGCATTGCAGATTCCAAGAAAACAGTGTTGGCAAACTGCTCAATGAAAAGAAGTGTAACTCTGTGAGATGAATTCACACATCATGAAACCGTTTCTCAGAAAGTTCTTTTTGTTCATTATCTGAAGATATCGCCTTCGTCATTGTAGGATTCAATGCTCTCCCAAATATCCTATTGTAGATTCCTCAAAAACAGAGTTATCAAACTCCTCAATGAAAAGAACAGTGTAACTCTTTGAGATGAATTCACACATCATAAAACCATTTCTCAGAAAGGTTCTTTCTAGTTTTTATATGAGTATATTTGTTTTTTCCACTCTAGGCCTCAATGCACTCCCAAATATCCCTTTAAAGATTCCACAAAAACAGTGTTAGCAAACTGCTCCATGAAAAGAAAGGTGCAACTCTGTGAGGTGAATTCACACATCACAAAGAACTTTGTTGGAAAGCTTCTTTCTAATTCTTATCTGAGACTATTTCATTTCTCAACCTATTCTTCAATGTGATCCAAAATATCCCTTCTCAGATTTTCCAAAACCGTGCTAACCACCTGATCCAGGAAAAGAATCGTGTAACTCTGTGAGATGAATTAGCACATCACAAATCAGTTCCTTAGAAACCTTCTGTCTAGTTTTGATATGAGGAT
>NW_012107953.1:1934833-1944028 GCF_000951045.1 Mandrillus leucophaeus | reverse complement strand
GGCTGCAGCAGCTGACCAGCACCGATTGTCTGGCACTCCCTAGTGAGATGAACCCAGTACCTCAGTTGAAAATGCAGAAATCACCGGTCTTCTGTGTCGCTCGCGCTGGGAGTTGGAGACTGGAGCTGTTCATATTCGGCCATCTTGCTCCGCCCCCCTGAGTTCTTTGTATATTCTGTATATTAGTCCCCTGTTGGATGAATAATTTGCAAATATTTTTTTCCATTGTGCAGGCTGTTTCTTCACTCTGTTTATTATCTCTTTTGCCATGCAGAACCCTTTTAGTTTAATTAAGTCACAGTCATCTATTTTTGTTTTTGTTGTCTCTGCTTTTGAAGTCTTAATCTAAACTCTTTGCCTAGATCAATGTTCAGAAGAGTTTTCCTTAGGTTTTCTTCTAGTATTTTTATAACTTTGGTTCTTACATTTAAGTATTTATCCATCTTGAGTGCATTTTTGTATATGGTGAGAGATTGGGGCCCAGTTTTATCTTTCATATGGCAGTCCATTTTTCCAGCACTGTTTGTCTTTTCGTCAGTGTTTGTTCTTGTCAACTGTGTCAAAGATCAGTTGACTATAAATGTATGGCTTTATTTCTGAGTTCTGTATTCTGTTCCATTGATCTATGTGTCTGTTTTTATACCAGTACCATGCTGTTTTGGTTACTGTAATTTGTCATCAGCTTATGTGATGTGAGCTTTGTTCTTTTATAATAAAATTATAATATAATCTGAAATCAGCTAATGTGATAACTCTAGCTTTGTTCTTTTTGTTCAAGATTGCTTTGGCTATTTGGGTTCTTTTTTGGGTCCATACAATTTTTAGGATTTTTTTTTTTTTTTGTAATTGTGTAAAAAATGACACTGGTCATTTGTTAGGGATTGCATTGAAACTATAGATTGTTTTAGGTAGTGTGAGCCATTTAATGATATTAATTCATTTGATCCGTGATCATGGACTGTTTTCTAATTTTTGTTGTCTATGATACATTTTCTTTCATTAGAGTTTTGTGATTTTCCTTGCAGAGATTTTTCACTTCCTTGGTGAAACATTCCTAGGTTTTTTTTTTTTTTGTAGCTATTATAAAAGGGATTGCCAAGTTGATTTCTTTTTCAGTTAGATAATCGTTGATATATAGAAGCACTACTGATTTTTGTATGTTGATTTTGTATCCTGCAACTTCACTTAATTTAGTTATCTGATCTAAGAGTTTTTAAATAGGGTCTTTAAATTTTTTTAGATATAAGATTATATATTAGCAAACAGGGATAATTCGACTTCTTCTTTTCCAGTTTGCAGGCGTTTACTTATTTCTTTTGCCGGATTGCTCTAGCTAAGACTTTCAGTACTGTGTTAAATAGGAATAGTAAAGTGGGTATCCTTGCTTTGTTCCAGTTATTAGAGGAAATGCTTTAAATAGTCATCATTTAGTATTATGTTAGCCATGGTTTTGTCACATATAGCCTTTATTACTTTGAAGTATGTTTCCTCTCTGCCTGTTTTGTTAGGGTTTTTATCATGAAGGGATGCTTAATTTTATCAAATGCTTTTTCTGCATCTAATGAGATGATCATATACTTTTTTGTCCTTGATCCTGTTTATATGATACATCACATTTATTGATTTGCAAACGTTGAACCATCCTTGCATACTTGATATACAACCCACTTGATCACAGTGTATTTTTTGGATGTTCAGTTGGATTTGGTTTGGTAGTATGTTGAGGATTTTTGTGTCTGTGTTCAACAAAGGTATTAACCAGTAGTTTCCTTGTTTTGTTGTGTCTTTCATTTTGGTGTCGGGATGATACTGAACTCATAACAGAGTTTGGGAGAATTTCATCCTCCTTGATTTTTTGAAACATTTTTAGGAGGATTGTAGTTAGTTCTTTGTACCTTTGTGATAATTTGGCTGTGAATCCATTTGGTCCTGAGTCTTTCTTTTTTGGGGAGTCTTTTTTTATTATTATTATTGCTGACTTAATCTTTTTATTACTGACTCATTATTGATTTGTTCAGGTTTTCTATTTTTTCCTGATGCAACCTTGGGAGGCTATATGTTTCCAAACATTTATCCATTTCTTCTAGGTTTTCTAGTTTGTGAGTATGTAAGTATATGATGATGTATTTCTGTAGTTATCAGATGTAATTTCTCCTTTTTCTTTTCTGATTTTGTGTCTTCTCTCTTCTTTGAATAGTCTGTGTACCTATTTATCAGTTTTGTTTGTCTTTTTGAAAAACCAACTTTTTGTTTTGTTTTTCCTTTGTATTTTTTAAAGTCTCTGTTAAATTTAGTTCCACTCTGATCTTTGTTATTTTGTTTCTTCTGCTCATTTGGGGTTTAGTTTATTCTTGCTTTTATGGTTTCTGGAGATGTATTGTTATACTGGCAATTTGTAATCTTTCTTCTTTTTTGATGTAGGCATTTAATGCAATAAACTTCCCTTTTAGTACTACTTTTCCTGTGTCCCACAGGTTTTGTTATGTTGTATTTCTGTTTTCATTTATTTCAAAAAATTTTAATTTCCATCTTAATTTCTTCATTGACCCAGTGTTCATTCAGGAGCATGTTGTCTAATTTCCATGTATTTGTAAAATTTCCAGAGTCCCTCTTGGTATTGATTTCCACTTCGGGATTGATTTTCTAGTTTTATTCCACTGCGAGATACTTGATATTATTTTGATTTTTAAAAATGTGTCAAGACTTGTTTTGTGGCTTAACATATGGTCTATCTTGAAGAATGTTCAGTGCGTTGACAAAAAGAATGTATATTCTGTAGTTGGGCAGAATGTTCTGTAAATTCTGTTAGGTCTATTTGGTCTAAAGTCCAGTTTAAGTCCAGTGTTTACCAATTTTTTGTATTGACTATCTGTTTAACACTGTGAGTAGGTGTTGAAGTCCTCCATTATTATTGTATTGCTATCTGTCTCTGTCTTTAGGTCTAGTAATATTTGTTTTATGACTCTGGGTGGCCCACTTTGGGAGCATATATATATTTAGAATCGTTATATCCTTGCACTGAATTGATTACTTTGTTATTTTATCCCCCCTCTCTCTTTTTACTGTTTTTAACTTAATGTCTGTTTTATCTAATATGAGTATAGCTACTACTGCTTGCTTTCGATTTATGTTTGTGTGGAATAGCTCTCTTTACCCCTTTATTTTCAGTTATTTGTGTCTTTATAGGTAAGGTCAGTTTCTTGTGATCAGCATATAGTTGGATCATATTTTCTTTTTAATTCATTCAGCCAATGTATAGCTTTTAATTGGAGCATTTAATCCATTTACATTCAAGGTAAACACTAATATGGGAGGTTTTAGTCCTGTCATATGTAATTGTTTTCTAAATTCTCTGTTTTTTTTTGTTTTGTTTTGTTTTTTTCTGTATTTGTTATTGTAGTTTGGTGGTATTCTGTTGTGGTGACGTTTCTTTCCCTTTCTCCTTTGTGTGATTACTTTGCCAATGGGTTTTATACTCTCATGTGTTTTTATGATGGTTAATGTTGTCCTTTCGCTTCCAAGTTTAGGACTCCCTTGATCATTTCTTGTGGAGCCAATCTAATAGCAATGACTTCCCTCAATATTTGCTTGTTTGGGAAAGACTTTATTTTGCCTTCTTTTATGAAGATTAATCTTGCTGGCAATGTTTTTACTTCAGCACATTCAACATATCATCTCAGTTTCTTCTGGTCTGTAAGGTTTCTGCTGAGAAGTCAGCTGTTAATCTGATGTAATTCCCTTTATAGGTGAATAGGTGCTTTTTTTCTTTCTGTTTTCAGAATTTGCTCTTTTTACTTTGACTTTAGTAGATAGCCTGATTATAATGTTCTATGGCAAAGTCGTTTTCGCATTTTATTTGCCTGGGGATCTCTGAGCCTCCTGTATCTGGTTGTCTAAATCTCATGCTAAACTTGGGAAGTTTTCAATTATTATTTCATTAAATAGGTTTTCTAAACTTTTTGATCTCTCTTTTTCCTTAGGGATACCAATAATTCATAAGTTCAGTTGCTCCACATTGTCCCAAATGTCTTGAAGCTTTACTTATTCTTTTTTTATTTTTTTCTTTGTTTTTATTTGACTGGATTATTTCAAAAGAGTTGTCTTCAAGTTCTAAAATTCTTTCTTCTGTTTGGACTGGTCTTTTATAAATTTTTTTGAATGTATTTTGTATTTCCTTGAATGTATTTTGAATTCCTTAGTCCAGAATTTGTTTTTTTCCGCCAAAGATATCTACCTCATTGGTAAATTTTTCATTAATATTCTTAATTATTTTTCTGTGTTCTTTGTAGTTGTTTTCAGATTCCTCTTGCATCTTTTTGAGGTTCTTTAAAATAAATACTTAAAATTCTTTATCTGGGGTTTTGAGAATTTCTTTTTGGTTAAGATCTATTGGTAGAGAATTATTGTGCTTCTTTAGGGGTATCATATTACTTTTTTTTTCTTTTTTTTTTCCTGAAGATGTGACTGCGATGTTGGTTGAGTAGAGCCCTTTGGTTTTGTTTCTGGGTGCATGCAGCACTGAAGTCTGTGTATGATTATGAATATTATTATTTTAGCTAAATAGCATTACTGATATCCGTGGTTTCCTCTGTTTATTAGGGTGCTGTTGTTTGTGGAGGCTGTGATGAAGTTGTGCTGGGGTCTGGGATGCTGGATGGCCTGGTCTTCAAGTTGTAGTGGTGATGGTGGTGGACTAAGCATGCCTTTTGTTCCCAGGGCTTTGAACACTGGAAACTGTGTTAGTGATTCCAGGCATGCTGATTCTTGGGCCTCTAGGTGCCTTTCTTGAATGTTGGTTGTAATAGCAGTTTACTATTACTTGAATAGTAATAGAAGCGGCTCACGAGTCTCTGAGTTGGCTGACATGGCATTGTTGATGGCAGTAACAGTGTTGAGATGCTTTTCTGGGTTCCAAATGCTCTGTGCTTGTGTTGGCAGTGGTTGCAATGTGCAGGCTGGCTTCCAGGCCAGCAGGTGGTGCTTACAGGTAAGAGCCAGAAGCAACAGGGTGTTTATGCCCAACCTCAGTCTCTCAAGAGGAGTGCTTCAGTGTACCAGGTGGTGGATTGGGTTTGTAACCTTTAGGACCCTGCATCTCTCACCCTGTCTTGTCAAAGGAGGTTGGGCAAAGCCAGGCACATCTGGGCTGGTCAAGCTTGCACTCAGGCCCCCCAGTGGCGAGTGCTTGCACCAGCTATGATGGGGACGCGATGCAGTTCTCAGGCCCCTGGCAGAATGCTTGGGTGGGTGGTGGCTGCTGCAGCATTGAGGTCCAGTCACAGGGAGGGTGGGGTCAAATCTAGTGGCCAAGACCTTGCATCCCACTCATACCCCAGTTCTGGTGAGGCTCATTCCCTTGTCCCGGCTGTTGCAGCTGACCTGGCTGTTCTGTCAGACCTGGCAGTTTGTGCCTGGCCTGCAACTCAGTCCTGGGCCATTGGAGCCCCTGCCAAGCTCAAGATCAACCCTCTTTGGCAACTCTCCTCCTGCCTAAGTCCCAGAGACAGTGCCTGCTTCTAGCACTGGGGGCTGCAGCCCATGTTACACTTTTCTTCTCAGTCCTGCTTGCATGAGTCCACCCCCAACTTGTGCCTCTGTTCTGCATGCAGCAGCCCGAGTTTCCCTAACACCTAGGACTGGCACAACGGGTTCCTAGGACTGCACACAGCCTTTTAAGAGCTAAAATTGAGAATAGGATCTTACTGTTTCTTGGGTTTCAGAAAGTGGGTGGGACCCAGTCCTTCCCTGAAGTAGTTCCTTTTCACAGTCTTCTAGTCACTCTGTAAGTTAGATTTGGGGGTTGGAGGGTCAGGGTGTTCTCTCATGACCTGGATTATATAATTCCCTTGAGGGAAAGTGGACCTTAATAGGACCCTCACTTATCCTCTCCCATACTGGGAATAACTCCCAATTCCTGGCCAGTCCCAGCCAAGCAGGCTGCCTTTTCTGCTTTTCCTTCCTAGTTTGCAGTGTTTCCTTTTGGTTTTCTGTTGAACTCCTGTGTTCCCTCTTAGGCATGTATTCAAAGTGTGATTGTCTACACGTGATTTGGGTTCTTCTAAGCAAATGAGGAATGCTTGAAATGCTTCTAGTCAACTATCTTGAAAGAAAAGTATTTTTAGTTAAGATATATGCATTTTTTAAGACATGATGGTATTTCACACTTAATAGAATACAGTATAGTGTAAACATATTTTTTATATGCACTGGAAACCAAAAATTCATGTGACTTGCTTTTTTATGATATTCAGTTTATTGTGGTGGTCTGGAACCGAACCTGCAATATCTCTGAGGTATTCCTTTGTTTTTTAGGGGAAGTTGATAACTTTTGAACCCTCATTTGCTTAATTTTCTTTGTACCAATTACTGCTTCTTGTTTCAGACTGAGAGAACTCTAATAAGCTCTTTTCAGAATAACCAAATAAATTAGTGTTTGGCTTTTTGTTTGTTTGTTTTTAGAGACATTCCTCCTGAAACCTTCAGCCCTCCTGCTTCAATTTAGGTTTCTTTTGTCTTTTCTGTATTAGATTTCTGTTTTTCTTGGTTCTGTATTTTCCTTTTACTTGTTTTACATCTTCAATTTTAATTTTTTCAGTAGTTTCTTGAGAAGGAATGCATGGAGGTTACATTTTTTCCCCCAGAAAGTTTAATAAGTTGATAAGAAGTTAATTCTTTCATAAATCCAATAAACTCTCATTAAAAAAATAATAAAATCAGATTATTTCCTCTCAGTTAACGAGTTTGGGAGGAGAAATATGGTGAACTGCTAGTTTGTTGAAAAATTTCCCCTCCAGTTTAGTGCTGTCAAAGATATCAGGTTAGTTGAGTTTAATAAACGATAAAAATGCAGATTTAGAGAAGACATCGTTAGCTCTTTGTATAGAAGAGGCAATGTCATTGTAAAGCAGTGTCATGATTCTGTTTTCATTGATAGAATGGCATTTATTTTAAGTAATTTTTGGTTTAAATGGAAACATCTAAATTGTAGTGTTTAAAGGCAATTATAATCTACTTCTCACATAAAAATGTCTGAAGTACAATCTAAATATAGATTAAATGAAAAAAAAGTCCTCTAATTACCTGTGGAGAAAAATTAGCCAGGGTATGCATTGGCTTATGTTTTATGGTTTTTAAGTGAAAGTTTTCTGTTTCTGACATTGTAGAGAACGCTTTTTACATAAATAACCTCCCATACATCATTTCAAAATGTCTAAGAGCTTGAATAATAATTTTTTTCTTGAGTAGTCTGCAAATGACATCTCAGTCATTAACTACTTTAGGATAAAAGCATTTTGCTAATATTGAGCTTCACTCAAAATTCTTAACTTGTTCGCATTGGCATATGCTGTTTATGGTGTTGTATTTGACTTGTCTGTTAGATGTCTTTTTTTCTCCTTAGTAAGAAATTTTACTGCTAGTTAGCTTGTCAGAGATCATTATAAATAGAGGGATAAAAATCCTGGTGGTAGATTGCAGTGTTTTATACTGAGCATTATTGATCCATAAATACTTACAATATATTATTCTAAGGTTGTCATTGCTAGAAAGGACTGAATAAGGATTAAGAAACTATGTTGACAGAAGTCATCACTTTAATGACAGGCAATTTAGTTTACAGTAACTGAAGCAAGGAAAAATGCAATCAATCATCACAGCAAGGATTTTCACAAATGTTTACCAGTCTATAATGAATGTTCTGTAGATCATCAAGGTCATTTGATAGTTTCTCTGAAAGTAATGTTTTCATATTCTAACAAAGCAATTCGAGTATTTAAAATAAACTGCTGTGTACATTTCTTAGTTCTGTAGTACAATGAAGGAGTGAAATATGAAGGATTAAAAAGTTAAGAAACATTAAAATAAATCCAACTAATTAATTAAGCATTTTGTTTCATACTTGAAGTTAGACATGTTATTTTTCCTCCAGTGATAATTTAATATTGGATTACATTTACTTACTTTCTTCTTATTGTTTTCAAATTTTAATACCGTGTTAAAAATTTTATGCTTAATGTCTCTTCAAATTGTTTTCTCCTGATTATGTTAAAGAGTAAATCTATATGCAATGTACAAATTCTCTCCTATCAACATTCCTCGTCCACACTGATTCTGGGATAGTAAATGGGTTGGAATTAGGAGATTAGAGCCAGCAAAGAAAGTTAGTGTGCGTGTTGTTCATTAATCATAGCTGAGGCTGCTTCTGGAATCCATGCTTGAGCAAGCTCTAGAGTTAGAGTTCAAATTCAGGCTCTGTCCATTGCTTAGTGGATTTAGTCAAGAGACTTAAGTCTCTCTTGGTCTGCATTTCCCTATCTGTAAAATTTGAAGAATACCTTGCTCATGTGATGTTGGGAAGATTTATTTCACAACCTTTGTAGGGGTCTGTAGTTACTGACACAGGTGGCTCTTCATTGATATTAGTTCCTGTTTACCATCACTCCTGTCTGATATCTAAGATAGTAAAACATTTGATCTATTTAATGGCAATAGAAGTAGGCAGAAGGGAGTCATGGTTACTATTTTACATTCTGTGGAAATATATTCAGGGTAAGTCATAGCATGCTTAGCATAGGCCAGGCCACTTAGAAGGTGACAATTGTGGCAGTTTTAAAAATTGCTTTAGTAATTTCACACACGGGTTCGACTTCTAAAATTTTATAAAAAAAAAAAAAAAAAAAAACCCTCCAGAACAAAAAACCTGAACTCACTCTTTGACTAACTTGTTTGTTGGAGTCTTGTGTCATAGGCAGTGCCTTAGTCAACCAGACTCTCATTGTAGTCTTAGGGTGAAAGAAGCGTCCTTACACTCTACTTTATAAGTTGCACATTTGCATTTTATTCAGCAATTATTATAAGTAATATAGGTCATTAAATGAGATTAAATATGTGTGTATAAATTGAATTCTGAGTGAGTTATTTGTGGATGTAGCATTCATGCTGGTAAGGAACTCTGTTGGAGGATTACAAAGACTTGGGATTTAATTCTGTCTTGGTCACTTCCTTTTTGTGGACTTGAGTAGTTAACCGCTCTGCTCTGCAATATCCTTATATGTGTAATTAGGATAATAATTTTATAATAGTACTTACACTTGGGGTTCTGTTTTTAAATAAATGTTATAACAAATGTTAAAGTTGTAACATATAAAATCCTTAATGTTATTAGCTGTGATTATGTTTTTTTTTTTTTTTTTTTTT
>NW_012107953.1:1926099-1933988 GCF_000951045.1 Mandrillus leucophaeus | reverse complement strand
AAAAATTATAGCTAACATTTGTTGATTGCTTTTTTATTTATTTATTTATTTATTTTTATTTTTTGAAGACGGAGTCTTGCTCTGTCACTCAGGTTGGAGTGCGGTGGTGGTGGCGCGAGCTCGGCTCACTGCAAGCTCTGCCTCCTGGGTTCACGCCATTCTTCTGCCTCAGCCTCCCGAGTAGCTGGGACTACAGGCGCCCGCCACTACTAATTTTTTAGTATTATTTAGTAGAGATGGAGTTTCACAGTGTTAGCCAGGATAGTCTCGATCTCCTGACTTCGTGATCCACTGTCTCGGCCTCCCAAAGTGCTCGTATTACAGGCGTTAGCCACCGTGCCCGGCCGTTGGTTGCTTTTTATGTGCCACACGTTGTGCCAGTGTATTAGCTCATTTAGTCTTTGTTACCAACCTATAAGGCCCATTTTAGAGCCTTTTGCCCTGGTAATAGCCTCATTTTATAGATGAAGAAGCTGAAGCACAGAGAGGTTAGTTTGCTGAAGGTCACATAAGGGAGCCAGAAATTCCTGTTTTGGAGATCTTTAAAGAATTCTTAAGGCTTCCTCCTTTGTTCTCTCACTAAATACTTGGAAGGTTTTTTCCAACTGGATGAAAGCAATGAATGAACATTAAGATGTTACAAATAGATACATAGAGAAATTTTGCATTTATATCTGTCTTTCTAAGCATGTTGCTTCAGGTGTTGTTTTATAGTTTATTATCTGTTGGCAGGTATTTCCCAACTCATAAACATGTATTAATCCACTAATATGTTCTCAGGAAGTTGGCTATATTGGTAGTTTTCTTCATGGTAGCTGCCCATCCTTGATAATGTGTGGTTGTAGGACCTTCCTACTTTTTTCTCCAGAGTTTGAGTCTGTGTTGTAATGAATAAAGAGATTGCTTATGGTTTTGCCGGGTGTCAGGAATTTACCAGCTATCTTAACCTGCTTTGTTCTGTGTGTGTATATTCTGGTGCCTCCTCCCAGATTACTGAATGGGTAGAGGAAGAACAGAAAAAGCATAAGAGAGCTCAGTGATACATTTCACAGAGCACATCTTGAATTTGGAGCAACCTCTCTTCTTTGTTTCAATTCTTATCTTAGCAGTGATCCTTCTAGCCAAGCATAGGGCCGGGAACTTAGAATGGGCTTAATAAATGTGTGATGAGTAAATGTAAATGAATATATAAAATGAATGTTCTCTTTAGCTTGTAGCGTTCTTTTCGTTATCACAATCAAACAGATGTTCAGCTGAGAGTGGGGGAAGGATGAGAAGCTGCCACACATAAATATGATTTGGACATCTGTTGGATTAATAGAGAAGATAGGCCTTCTTTAATAGACTGGAAGAGGAAGGGAGCTCCAGTTTTAGTGGTTTATTTCACTGGAGGAATTGAGACAATCGTGTGTTATGATTTCTACTGTGATTTGATTAGATATAGGTACCTAATTTTCATTAATCGTATTCTCTTCTGTTGTTATTTCTTTTTTTTTTTTTTTGCATTGTTTTTATTTACCAAATAATTTGTCTTCATCATTTCCACTGCTCTCTTGGATGTAATTACTGGGAAAGGAGGTGAATTGCTTGCTTACACAGGGAGGTAGGGAATGTGGAGAAGGAGAGGGGGAAAGAAGGAGAGATAAATGTTTACCATGAATAAATGGACTTTTGGGGGAGAATTTCAGCAGTCTTTATGTTTATGTGATTCCCCCCTTCTCATAATAGTAAAAAGGGTACAGGAGAAATAATTTAAAACTGACAACTCTTCAATTATTTCAACATAATAATTTAACACTGTTAACATAACTGTCCCCTTCTCATAATAGTAAAAAGGAGAAATAATTTAAAACTGTCAACTGTTCAATTATTTCAACATAATAATTTAAAACTGTTAGCATAACTGTTAACGTACTTTAAATAAACATCATTCTGAGAAAGAAAATCTTAAGTGTCAGTTATCCTCAAAGTTTATAGCTAACGGATGCTCTGTTTCTTTGGTCTTACTAGACAAATTTCCTTGAGAACATGTTTTTTTTTTTTTTAAATTAACCTAAGAGTCATGTCCTTTTCATTACAATTGTTGCTAAATATATGATTTATGTATTTATAAATAAATATATGATGTGTAAATTATATTAATTATAAATATAATTAAAATGATTCATATAGTTATAAATAAATATGTGATTTAACTGCATCATAAATATATGATTTAGCTGCATTTCATTTAGATACATGTATGGGGGAAACAGCCTCTCTCAACCTATGACAGGAATGGATTGTAGGGGAGATCGCCATCACTTTTTTGTAGGGTATCCACAGACACAGAGTTTCTCAGTATTTAAGACTCCTTTTCCATTAAGAGTTCCTATGATTTTCTTATAATCTAATTTTTTATATGGCAGCATACCTGACATCTGTACTTTTTACCTCTCCTGGGTGCTTTTAGATGATGGAGATCGTTTACTTTTTTAGTGTCTTTTAATGTACATGTTTGAAGTCTTAGTTTCAAAGTTGTTGGGAAGACCTTTTAGCTTTGATATTTGGTTTGGCTGCTTTTTTTTGTTTTGTTTTCTGGTTCTGCCGTGACCTCCCTAATCTCCATTGAGGGGGATATAGCCACACTCCTGTACCTTGATATTTGTAGCAACAGTAGTAGGGGGAAATGCATTTTAGGGCAGTACCTAGGTTTTATTCAATGTTTCAGGTAGTAAAGTAACTTGATTTAAAAAGAGAGAAAACAAACCCTCGTCTAAAAGATTTCAGCAAATATTCTTTATTATTGAATAGCTTTTTTGTGGCAGAACTGTCTTAGGTACTATGGATTCTAAGACAAATAATACATGGTTCTCTTCTTTGGAAGACTTTACAGTCTGTCTAGGTGATATATTGGTGGAAGGAAGGTGGTGGAAGAGGGGCACGGAGGGTGAGGGAGGAGATCTGGTACCCATATTTTAATCTTCTTGCCTTACTTCAGATTTCTCCAGGTCTAGAGAATGAAGATTCTTCTTTTGTGCACCAGTTTTATGATCATGTGGAAAAAGAATAAAAATTGAGGAATTTACAGATTTTTTCATCTGTATCCAATATAACCAAATTTGATGGCATTAGTTATTGTGTATATTCTTCCCACTAAGTTCTTGAAGTTATACCTTTCTTGGGTTATCCTTAGAGATAATGGTAACAGTACTGTTGCTGTGATCATGGATGTCATCTAAAACTAAAGATTGAACGCTTGCATAACAGCGTAAGGAAATAATTAAAGAACTTAAGAGCTTGCCACCTCAAAATACGCCACTTTGAGTGGCATATTGACTATTTTGAGGTGAAGGCACTTGAAAAACAGTAGGTTCAAGAAGATCACTCTTACCTTCCTTCTACTCCTTAAAAACACAAGATGGATTTCCTATGTGAAAGAGGTCTTCCCAATATGAAGGAAAGTAACATTCTTATCAAGGATGGGAAATTGAAGCTGAGGGAAATCTGTACAAACAACCTCATGAAACCAACCCTTATCTTCCTAGTCACTTCTCTGCCTAAAATAACTACCCTAACTGAAGTCCCTTTTCTTTGTTATATTTTCATAATTTACTGTTCTTTGTCCACCTCATTATATGAGTATTCAACTCTAATTGAGTCTTTGGGTCTTCATTTCTTTATGAAGGCTCCTGTACCACATAAAATTTGTATTAAATAAATGTGTAAGCTTTTCTCCTGTGGATCTGTCTTATGTCAGTTTAATTCTCAGGACCAGCTTAAAAACCCTAAGATGGTAGTGGTAAAATTCTACCTCCCCTAAAGAATACATTCCAAGATAATTGATATAGTCCATTTTAAAGTCCTTTAGTTAAAAACCTATAAAAGAGGTATGTAATAACTGATATCAACCTTTTTTGAGTAGTATTTATATATCTTTAAAGAAAATGCATTTCTTTCCTTGCCATTTTTTTTTTTCAGTTTGAATTCTAGCTTTTTAGTTTGATACTTAAAAATACGTTCAACATAGTTCTGATTGAACAGTTTATCAGGGAAGGAGTGAGGAATCAGGCGTTCTGCAATGACTGAAGTATTGTGCCAAATGACTGATGTATCTCAGAAGAAAAACAGGATAATTTATATAACCTAAAGTTCTGGTCCTTTTCTGATAACGCTGAACCAGAGCCATTTCATAGTTACAGATTTGCCTTTAAATCTTATACTTTGAGATGAAATGCTTCAAAAGTAAAAAGAGGAGTGTTAGGTGAAGTTAAGTATAAAAGCCACAGCACACATTCATGCATTTTTGCCTGCAGACACACACACACACACATGCCCACCTACCTCTTGTTGCCTCTTAGGAATAAAATGAAAATAGAAGTGTCGCTCATGATTTATTCATGAGTCGAATATCCACTTTATGGATCATGTAGATCTTTAATTTCCCTTTATTCTTCCCCTCTCCCCAGTTTCTCCCCATCAGCTGCCTAATGTTTTCTATTTTTTCTTATTACTATACTAGAGGATGGGACATGTCCAGGACACACACTTTAAATTATTCAACTTTGTTCTTTGTTAGCAATCAACAAAAAACTAAAATTACTTGGAAATTATCTTTTGCACTTTATGTCATCCCTGTTTATCATTATAAATAAACAGAGTTGATAAATAAAAAAATTTAGAAAATACATTTAAAACAGGTGTGAACATTGGTTTTTCATAATGTCTTAGAGACAGATCTCAGCTCAAATGTCACTTCCCCAAGGAGGCCTTCTTTAATCTGTCCCTACCAAATACAGCAGCTCTAGTCATTTTTAACCCTCGTATCTGACTTTATCTGACTTCATAGCACTTATTTTATTTATTCATCTGCTTATTCAGCCACCTGTATATTGTCTTTCTTCTGGTTTAGATTGTAAGTGCTGTGGTGAGTATTTGGTCTTCTTTACTTCAGCATAGTGCCTGCCCCAGAGTAGGCACAAAATATTTATTTAATAAACCATAGACGAGGGAAGTAATTTGCTTTGTTTTTATAGAAATGGGAAATTAATACTTAATGATGATACCTTTACCAACGTTACACTACTTATGACTAGTAGGAGTAGGATTAAGTAGCACCTACATCTTATACTGAATATTTTGAACATTGATGATTTACATAATTAAGAATTTCAAACCACCTAAATTTGTTAATCTCTTATATAAACTAGAAGTTGAATATTTTGTGGTTATGTGAAATTTCTTATTGTAGTTCTTAGATTTCTAGTTCAGTAGTAAAAATTTGGTCTGTTTTCTAAATGTGTTCTATAGCATGTCTTTGAAATGTTGCCTTTGTTATGTTTGGAGACTTCTGTGCATAGATGTTTCAAAAATGTTACGTTTTCTGTACATGTAAATATTTAACTCAGCAGTGTATGGGAAAAACATTTAGATTTGCTTGTACAGGTTTAGAAACTTTGAAATAACAGTAAGGGTAAACATTTTCCAAACTTAAAATTATTTTTAAGCTAACATTTGCAAGTGTTGTTTAGCAAACTTACAATCCTGCCAGCTCTGAAAAGTAAGATTAGGTATATGTATTATGCAGAATTTGCTAGAAATAATTGAATAGCTAGATGTAAACACTACTAGATGTTTGATATTTAGATTATATAACAATTTCAAATATACAAAGATTTGATAACAGCATCAGTTTTCTTTTTTTCTTTTTTTTTTTTTTTAGTCTTGGGTATGTCTTTATTAGCAACGTGAGAATGAACTAATACAAAGCAACTATATTTAAAATAGTAATTAAATTAAAACAGAGTCCTTAAGGTAAACTCTGATCCAATATGACTGGTGTCATTATAAGGAAAGGAGATTAGGACACATACAACACAGACACACAGGATGAACATGTCAGGACACAGTGAGAAGGCAGCCATCTGCAAGACAAGGAAAGAAACCTCAGAGTGAAACCAGTCCTGCCAACCGTTGATCCCAGACTTCTCTAAACCTGTGAAAAAAATAAATTTCAGCATCAGTTTTTCTTAATTTGACTTTTCATTGTTATTTAGGGAAACTGGTTCTTTATTGTCAACTAGATTTTTAAATAATGTCCTAAATAATTTTTAATGATATGCATTATTGGAAAATCCTGAATATATTATGCTAACCTCTTCAAAATTTTACTAATATCTAAATGTTAAATACTTTTAATAGTAAAAATCTGCTTTTTTGAATACTTTTTTGTAGGAACCTTAAATGCAACTTATGCTGCAGAATAAATCTAAAATTATGCTATAGAATAAATCTAAAATCTACATCTAAATAATTAAAAATTAGTGTTCATTCTAATAGTTCCCCTTATCCATGAGGGATCCCAATGGATGTCTGAAACCACAGATAGTGCTAAACCCAACTGCCCTCAATCAAAACACATTTCTGTTGTCTTTCACCTACAAATATAATGCCTTTTCTATCTTATCTAAGCACTTTATTATGCACTGTAGCCACAAATTTTACTGTTTTGAGGTGTGATGGCAAAACTAGCATGAATTTCTTTTGCTTCTTCACAATTACACAGATAGAAGATTTGTTCTTACCACTGATTTTAGCAACCTCAGTATACCCTTTTTTTTTTTCTTAAGTCCAAAACTGCTGCCTTTTTATTTAAAGGAAGCATGTTATGGCTTAATTGTGGCACATCTGAATTGCCAGCATCACATTGGGGATGTTATTAACTAAAAAAAGAGTTACTTGAACATAAGCGCTGCAATACCCTGACAGTTGATTTGATTACTGAGCCAGCCACTGAGTGACTAAGGGTGTGTAGTGTCGACAGTTGTGGATATACTGGACAAAGGAATGATTTATGACCTGGATGGAATAGAGCAGGATGGCACAAGATTTCATCATGATACTTAGTATTCAGAGTGATGTGAAAGTGAAACATTTATGAATTGTTTATTTCTGGAATTTTCTGTTTAATATTTTTGAACTGTGGTTGATCACAAGTAACTGAAACTGTAGAATGTGAAACTATGGATAAGGGGGATTACTGTATTCAACTTTAAAGTTACAATTATAGTTTCTGCTCATAGTTGCTCCTTACTTAAAGTTGTAGTATGAGATTTCAAGCAAATTCTGGCTATTTTTAAAACTTGAAAAAAAATTGTATATTTTTAATCTGTGCCCCAACTCAACCACACTTACTCATATATTATAGACATTTTAAAGTTTAGAAATATGGAGGATTTGGAATTCATTCACCTGAGTAAGAAAAAACTGAAGGGCAGCTAAGTATTTTGATATATGACGAACCATATTGCATTTCTGTAAAAGTTAAACTTAATTGTAATCTTGAACCTTACTATTTAAAGTGTGATCTGAGGATGGGCAGTATACCAGCTAAAACTTTGTTAGAAACGCAGCAACTCAGGTTCTACCCCAGACCGGCCAACTGAAACAGGATCTCCTTTTTAACAAGATGTAGTTTGCTTGCACATTAATTTTTGAGATGCTCTGGTTTAGAATAAACTTCTCAAACAAAAAGGAAAACAGATCCTGATCTTAAGATGATTATATATTGTTTTCCAGAGATTTTAAAGATATTTAATAATAGTGAAAATTCCTTAAGTCTTGGTGAAAGTAAGGATGTTACTGTGTATGTGAGCCCTAAAAACAATGGTTGGTTTCGTTATCTCTTAATGAATGATATAGAGATTAACAAAATACAGTTGAACATTGGAAAACACAGTTGTGACCTTTTTAGTGTATGTTGATTTTATTTATTAAATCATTATGAAGTGGTGCTGGGTTTAATACAGATATAATATGATGGGAATTGTTGAGAACAGTAAGTAGTATTTGCAATTGTGGCTTTTGGTTTCTTTTTTTTTTAAATTAATTAATTAATTTTTTTATTATAC
>NW_012107953.1:1914696-1922764 GCF_000951045.1 Mandrillus leucophaeus | reverse complement strand
AGAGATTCTGGTATGTTGTTTCTTTGTTCTCATTGGTTTCAAAGAACATCTTGATTTCTGCCTTCATTTCGTTGTGTACCCAGTAGTCATTCAGGAGCAGGTTATTCAGTTTCCATGTAGTTGAGCGGTTTTGATTGAGTTTCTTAGTCCTGAGTTCTAGTTTGATTGCACTGTGGTCTGAGAGACTGTTTGTTATAATTTCTATTCTTGTACGTTTGCTGAGGAGGGCTTTTGGTTTCTTATCATTTGAAAATGTATATGGTTAATTGGATCAGTTGTCTAGATTTAAGAATTGTATTAATATCTTTAAATGTCTAATTGAAAATTTTTTTCCTGAAGATTAGTGCAGAGGATCAGTGCACGTAGTTCTATCTGATTAGATAGAATTACTGATAAAGTATTTCAAAAAATAAAGTAACAGTTGCCTCAGGTTAGTCATATAATCAAAGCAGCTAAAAGGGCAGTGAAATAATAAGTGTCTATGAAAACAAGAGAAAACTTCTAAATGTGGATTAATCATTGATTAAAACAAAACTTATAAATTATTCTGTTGCTTCTTTTTAAAGATTTTTGTATTCTTGACAATATTAATTCATATAATAATCTTTTAATGCAGAGGATGGATCACGGATAAAAGAAATAGGGCTTTTGACTTATGACAATGCAAATAAAAATTTTAAAACTATCAACTGTTACTATAATGATATAATTTAAAAAACTTTTTTTGTGTTTACTGATACTAGATAGCATTAGGAAATGTAAACTAAGGAAGTAGAAAATAATTGACTGGTTTATTCTTGCACTGAAATTAGAAGAATTATAATTGGTACTTTCATACTAAGTTTATTCAACTGAAGTTACTGTCATGCGTCAATAAAGCTGCAAGGCTTAAGAGAGCTGATCTCGTCTTTGCACTCTGGCCTTTTTCAATAACTGGAGATGTATTCAGAAAAGTTTCTAGATGAAAATTCTGAATACTTCCTAACTCATTTATTTCAGTGTCAGAAAATTTTAATTTATTTTTAATTGAAATCTCTTTATTTTCATTTTAGCCTACTTATACCTGTACATTTAAAAAATTGAAATAGTATAAAGAGCTAGTATAGAGACAGGGACCATCTTGTTATCCTACTTTATATAAAGGTTTATAAAGTTGACTATTTTTATCTCCTCTCTCTTTGTTGGCCAGTTTAAATAATTTAGTTCCTTTATTGGTTCTCTCTTTATCTTTTGACCACTTGGGACAGAGCACCTGGCTCTTTCAGTGTTTTGGGTGCTCTTAACTTATAGATGCTACACTGGTACAACAGTACCTGTTGTGTTTCTGAATCAGTTGGGACCAAATGATTTCGTTGAAAAGAGATGTTTAAAGTAGAGATTTTTTTTTTTGTGGAGACAGAGTCTCGCTTTGTTACCCAGGCTGGAATACAGGGGCTCAATCTCAGCTCACTGCCGTCTCCGCCTCCTGGGTTCAAGCAATTCTCCTGCCTCAGCTTCCCAAGTAGCTGGGACTACAGGTGTGTGCTACCATGCCCAGCTAATTTTTGTATTTTTGGTAGAGATGGAGTTTCACCATGCTGGACAGGCTAGTCTCAAACTCCTGACCTCCTAGTCCACCCGCCTCGGCCTCCCAAAGTGCTGGAATTATAGCCCACTGTGCCCGGCATAAAGTAGAGATTCTTTAAAAGAAACAAATACTTCACATTAAGTATGAAATTTGCTTATCATATTGGGTAGTTTGTTCTAATAAGGATAATTTTCTCTTTCTCTCATCTCATGGTTTTTTGGAGTTAAGTTTCCTGGACACTTTGCAATGCGGGGAATTCTATGGGAGCTTTTTCAGGATAATGTGAAAATACATAGATGTGTTTTTTATGTATTAAATAATATTGATTAATCATTATAATTTTGAAATAATGAACATTAATACTTTTTTAAGATGTCTGCAACAAACGTGATGTGGAAACACCTTTGATTTTTTTTGCTGACAACTGTGATTTCTTGACTATATTTATAATAGAAATGCTGAATAGAGGTTAGTGAAAGTAAAAGTGTATTAAAGTTTGGGGAAAGTAAATAGAAATATTTCAAATAGAAATTGAATGTAATCATGTAATTATTTTTCCATCCAAATTTATGGACTCATTAGAGTTTATGGACTCCAGGATAAGAACTGTTTATTTGGCAACTTCACTGAATTCCCTTATACTGCAATTTAAAAAAATTTGTTGTTTTTTTCTTAGGTGGATATTTATATCATCTAAAAATAATGATAGTTTTTTTTTCCTTTCTATCCAATTGTTACAAATTTTATTTTATTTTCAACTTAATTTTGTCCAAGACCTCTATAACTGTGTTTGAGTCATGTTGATAGTAGTCTCTTTTGTTCTTGATCTTAAAGGAGATGCAGACCCTCCATTAAGTGTAGTGTTCATGCAGGTTTTTGATATACAGGTATTCTTTGCTAAGGTGCTTTGGGCCTGAAATCAGATGGGGAGTTGGTGTAGCAAGATTCTCAATTAATTGGTTATATATGGTTCATGAATTTTGGATAGTGAGTAGTGAAAACTGAGACAGTGAGGAAAATTAAAAACTGAAAATATTTGAATTAATTTTGTCACTGAGTTCCACTAGCAGGTTTTCAGCCAAGTTCAGATTGAACAGTATCCTTATATAACTTTTACCAACTTAAGGAAGTTCCCTTCACTTTATAATTTAACACTTTCAAAAATTATAAATAGGTAGTAATGGTTATCACATACTTTTCCTCTATTAATTGAGCTAATCATAGATACTGTTGAACTAAGTTTACATTCCAGAACACTTGATGACAATTGTATTTTAATAAAGTATTGGGTTTATTTAGCTCTTTTTTTGATGGTGGTTTTTGTTGTTGTTGCTTTTTTTTCCCCATGTAATTCCTAAGTGAGGTGGGCCCATATTTTCTTCCTTTATAATGTCTAATTTTGGAATCAAGATTTCAATAGCCTCGTATAATGAGCTAGGCAGTTTTACACTCTTCCTATTTGCTATAACTGCTTGCATTAGAAAGTCATTAATGTTTCTTAAACGTTTATTAATCCCACTTGTAAAAAACCATATAGACTTTTGGCTTTTTGAGAGGGATACTTTGAGTACCTTCCAAATTATTTCATAATTTTTGGTATATTCAAGGTCTCTATTTCTTTCGACAATTTTCATGTATATTTTTTCTGGGATTTTTTTTCATTTTATGTAGCTTTCCAAATTATTAGCCTGTGCTTACAGCACTTTAAAAATATTTATTTATCATTTTGTATTCTCCCTTTTCATTCTGTGTCTGGCTGCTTTGTCCCATTCCCCCATCTCTGCATCTCATCCCTATGTTTGATGAATCTTGAGAAAAGTTTATAAATATTTATTAATATGTTTAGTCTTCAGGAAAGTAACCTTTTAAAAATCTTCCCTCTTACATTTTTGTTTGGAATTTTGTTGATTTATTTACTTTATTATTTCTGTGCTTCTTGTTCTTAATATTGTTTAGCATTTTAGTTCTCAGTTGTGGGTGTTCTTCGTTTTTTTCCTTTTATTTTTTAGTTTGTGTTTAGTTTATCTTAGTTTTTAAGACAATAACAGGTAAAATGTTGGGTGACCCTTCTATCCTGTATATTTGCATCATCTTCCTGATTTTGTTTTTATTTGAGTACTTTCTCTAGAATGTTTTTAGTTTGGGTCTTTATGGGCAAACCTTCTGTGGCCTTGTATGCCTAAAGCATTTCTATTGTGCGCTCATCTTTGTGTGTTAGTTGGCTTGATGTAAAATTCTAAAGTCAAAATTGCTTAAAAATATGTACTTAAAAAGAGTATACTTAAAAATATATACTTAAAAAGAGTATACTTAAAAAATATACTCTTGTACTCATTTTCCAAAGTTTATCTTCTTTCTCTCTGGAAGATTTAGAAATTTTATCTTTTTGGTCTCAAATTTAACCATAATATGTCATGGTATGGGTTTATTTGTCCTATTAATTTTTCTATTCTGAGATCTTTGATCTTTCTTTCGTTTTCAGTTCTGTAAAATTTATTTTAATTATCCTTTCAAACTTTGTTTTGTCTATCTGTCAACCTCCCTCTTCTCCCCATTTTTTTCTGAGCCTCCTGTTATCTGGATGTTCACATAACTGCTTCTGTTCCTTGGCTTTTCTTTCATGTTGTTTTGTATTCTTTTCTAATCTCTTTTAGGAAGGACCGCAGTGTGATTTTCTATATCAACAATTTAACCTATAATTGTATTTATCCTACTGTTTATCTCTATTGCATTTTAAAATTTTATCTTTTTTTTTTTTTTACTAATACATAACATTATTTTTTAATGCTTTCTTATTCATACTTCACATTGCTGATATCTTTCCTTACTGCCTTAGCTATATCATGTTTATTTTGAATTATTGGCACATCTTTCAATAATTCTGCTTCAGCACATAAAACCTCTAGACAAGACAATAAGGGGATCCCAGATTTTTCAGTTATGTAAAGTGTGAGACTGTGTGATACCGATATTGGTGAAATGACTATAGCAAACTCGTGCACATGACAGCCAGAAGTCCTGGGAGTTGGGCACAGTGCGGAATCTTTCTTGGTCCTGGCTGTAGTTTGGTGCCACCTAGTGGCCATTTCCTCCTCTGCTCCTTGGCTTAATGTTCCACAATACGGTTTCCTTTTGTGAGCTCCAAGACAGTGGCAGCAATTCCAAGAATCTCTCGGTTAGCTGTCTCTCTTTTTGTGGGTCTGATTGGAATGATTGGTCTGGGAGAAATGTAGGGGTAAAGGAACCCGTTCTCCTCTTCCCTACTTGTAATATGATGTTGCCTGGCGTGGTTTTGCTGTTTCCTCCTTTTCCTGTATCCCCCTTTCCTTATGCCTACCAAAAGGGGAAGCCCATTATGTTATATGTTTAGATAGCTGTATCTCTTTAATAGGTAGATATTTTTGTTAGTTGATTTTTAGATCACTTCTTATTTCCTGGATATAGCTACCGTGTGTGGTAATGTGAATTGGGAAGGGCAGAAGACCAGCCTCTGGTTATTGTTAATCTGGCAGAAAAACTGTAGGAACCACCCAATCGCTGCTGATGGCCCCTTGCCTCTTCACTACCTATGGTTTTCACCTTCACTTCACAAGAGTCCTTAAGCTGCCCCATATTAGTAAATCGTTAATGCTGACATTAACAATTAGTCCTCTCCTGTCCAATGCCTATGCTGTGGTGAAGGTGTATGCTTTACCTATCTTTATAAGAGAGGCAAGAGTAGCATGGAAAAGTTTTCCAACAACCAATTTCCTCCCAAATTAGGCTGCAGCATCCTGACTTCAACATACATAGGTTTTTTTTTTTTTTTTTTTTTTTTTTTTTTTTTTAAGTTTCTTATAACTATTTATCTCACTAAGCTAGTTTCTCCAGTATTGATTTTTGTGGAGGAAGCCAGTAGTGGACAGAGTTTACCATCCTGATAGGAACAATAAAATATATTACCTTATAGATAACTGCACATTTCAACTTAGCCTAAGTGTTAAAAACTGTTAGTGCCAAGTAGGTAAATTTAAAAATAATAATTTATTGCTTGCTTTCAGGTATTGAAATTTTTATTTTGCTGGCTATTGAAAAAAATTCCTTATGTGATTCTTTTGCCTTGGGACTTCCTTTTGCTTTTTGTTTTGCTTTATATGTTTTACATCTCATATTATTACATCTTTGACACTGAGAAATTGTCTTGGACTTCTTTAGAAGTTCTCACATTTTTTTCAAGCAACATTTTTACAAAGCCCTTTCACATATATTAGTCATATTCATTTCTAACTGCGACTGTATGGGTGAAACTATAAGGCTAAGAGAGGTTAAATGTGTTAGACCTGATGATACAGCCAGCAGCTGGCGGGCCAGGAATGTAAACAACTTTACTTCCAGGGCTGTCTGTCTGCCTCACTACAGCTACATTGAGGGATACATTTTTTTTTTTTTAAACATCAGAATTCTCTGAATGCTTTGAAAGCAATTCTTAATTTCAGTTTTCGTAATAAAATGAATTTCATAGTTTTAGCTTTTTAGAAACTTTTAAGTCAAAGATTTCCACGAAACTATCATATCCCATATTGATAGACATTTTGGTGGATTGTCATATATATATTTTTAACCAACATAGTTTCTTTGTACCTGACTTCCTCTTATATCAGATCTCTTCAATTCCTTATTTTCATAGCTTGGAAAACAGTATTGTTTGTGCTGTCTTTTCTTCAATTCAAATTATGCTTTGAAAATAGCTGATAGTCGCCAAAGACTTATTGTTCAAGGGAGAAAAAACCCGACACTTTTAATGCACAGAAACTTGTTATTTAAATGGAAATTGTATAATTGCTTTCATTATGATCTATAGACTGCCTTGGAAATATGAGGGCCCTAGATAAAGCATATCACAGCTTTTATTATGTCTAACTTTAGGTATTATTTTTATTATGTTTAGTTTTTCTATTGGTTTCTGAAATCTAATTTGGAATTTCTTTTAAATTCTGTGTGTTATCACTTCAGGAATATATCCTGGGTATACTCTTCTGTTGACTAGCTTTCCGCCGGCTAGATTGTAGGATCCTAGAGTGTTTTATCAAAGAAAAGATGTTAAAGGCCATTTATCCTAACTTCTTTGATTAATCTGAGGAAATGGAAACGTTAAATGACTTGGCCAATGGGCATCTAGCTAATAAGAGACTGAGCCTCCTTAGAGCTCTGACCTTTGTATGCCACTTAATCTTCTTAATGAATGACAAACAGAAATTTTGTATTTTTTTCTTTGAACCTATTCTGCTTCTAGGAATCTCACATTATTTTTCTTTTCAACAACTGAGTGCTTCTTAGCTACCTATTTTTTTACCCCAACATATGAAAGGGTAGAAAGAAGAAGAAAACTAACCTTGTTCCTTTTAAGTTGATGTTTTGTATTTGTCTGCTAAGGCTGCCATAACAAAATAGCATAGACTGGGTGGCCTAAACAACAGAAATTAATTTTCTTACAACTCTGGAGGATAAAAAGTCAAAGATCAAGGTCTGGCAGGGTTTAATTTCTGGTGAGGGCACTCTTCTGGCTTTCAGATGACTACTGTCTTGCTGTGTCATCACATAGCAGAGAGAGCGTCTAAAGCCACAGCCCTGTTGGATTATGGCTCCACCATTATGACCTTATTTAATCTTAATTACATTCCAAAGACCCTATGTTCAGATACAGTCTGGAGTTAGGGAGTTAGGGCTTTAACATAAGAATTTTTGAGTGGCACAATTCAATTTGTAGTATGCTCTATGTATCATAACCTTGTAATGTAATTTGCATTCCCCACAGTTGCTGGCATCCCTGCCTCAGCATCCTTAATGTGATCAGTCTTTGAGATCAAGGTATGAGTGGTCTGGGGAGATGCAGGTTGATGCAAGCATAATTTTTTCTGCTACCTTTAACAAAGCATACACAACCTCATAGGATTACTCTCAGTTCCTCGGTCCAGGTACCAACAAGTCTTTCTTTCAAAAAATCATAATACGTTATATATGTGAGCAATTTAAGATCATTTTGCCCTTTTAAATCTTCATGGAAGACATTATCAGGTCATGATTGAGTCCACATGGACACATATTTTGGCATCAGAATTCCTGGTTTCTTGGCTCTGCCACTTTAGTATCTGTGAACCTGGATAGGATTTAGTCACTGCCTCTGTTTCTCATCTGTAAAGTGGACAAGATTACATCACAGCTCCTGACAGTGAGGATTACATGAGATAGCACCTGATAAATAGAAATTATTCAGTTAGGGGCGGAGCAAGATGGCCGAATAGGAACAGCTCCAGTCTCCAACTCCCAGCGCGAGCGACACAGAAGACCGGTGATTTCTGCATTTTCAACTGAGGTACTGGGTTCATCTCACTGGGGAGTGCCGGACGATCGGTGCTGGTCATCTGCTGCAGCCCGAACAGCCAGAGCTGAAGCAGGGCGAGGCACTGCCTCACCTGGGAAGCGCAAGGGGGAAGGGAATCCCTTTTCCTAGCCAGGGGAACT
>NW_012107953.1:1897449-1906736 GCF_000951045.1 Mandrillus leucophaeus | reverse complement strand
AAAAAAAAAAGAAATTATTCAGTTAATAATAATGATAATTATTATCCTCCTTTGCTACTCTTCCTGAACTTTGGAGCTCAAATGACTCTCGCTCATTTGTTCTCAGTATTTACCCTAAAGATTCCTCCCTTTGTCATTTACGGCCTTAGTAAGATTTAATCAATTCTGTGTTTCATCATGGTGGGTGTAAGCTTATGGAATATTTTATCCAAGTCCTTTGTTATTATTAAATTATCCAAGTGAGTAATCAGAAATCAACTTACGATGTTCCCAATAATCCCTGTTTTATAGATGAGGAAACTGAGGATCAAAGAAGTTAATAACTGTTCAGCTAGGGTGAAGCCAGAATTCTCTGTTGGATCTGTCTTCATTTGTTGTGCCGTTTTCATTACGTCACATTAAAACAATTTAATACTTTTAAGTGATAGCTACTCAGTGTTCTAAGTTCTGTAACATCTAAAGTATCTGTAGCCCATATAAAGCCCAGGTAGTTTGTGATCCAAGCGTAATGGGCTCCTATTCAGCCAGAGGCTGGTAACTGAAACACAGTTAAAAACAATGTGAATATTTATATTGCTCCTGAAAATGCTAAAGGGATACCACTTTAAAAATATCCGTTAGTGAAGACTTTTGTATTGAATTCTTGTTACATGCTTAAACAACTAAGTAAGGAAAACACAGAACAGAAAGAAAAAAGTACACTTTTTTACCTCAGGTAAACACAAACTTGTGCAGGGAAGAAGAAGGAATAATAGGAATAATAAATATAATAGGAATAATAGGAATGATAAATATAAAAATATATTTTTATATAGTCATAACTAAATACTAAATGTGAATCTAACTAAAATTATACAACTACATAGGAAAGATTGTGTATATGTTGCATCTGGGTGGAGGAAATATAGCTTCATCCTTATTTTCATATTTGAAAAAGTGAAATGCCTAAAACTTGAAATCAAGAAGTAGCAATACAAATATTTGGAGATACGGTATTTGGAGATATGGAAATAAATTCCAAAATAATCATGAAAGAACTGAAAATGTTTACCTCTGGGAAGGGGGAAATAGGGTAGAGGTGGTGTGGAAAGACAAGTCTGCTATTTTTTAAACAAACCTTTTGGAGTTATTTGATAATTCAAGCCAGGTGCCTATATAATTTTAATAAAATGAAGTAAAGAAAAAGTTAACTTTTGCCCTATGATAAATATTTTGACTTGACTTTAGCTGATGTTTTGTTTGAATGTCAAGATAAGCATTGATTTTCTTTAGAAGGCATAGTACTTAATTAATTTGCCTAATATTGAATGTCTGCAATGTGCTAGGCATAGCAGGGGATGTAAATGCAAATTAGACAGTAATCCTTCCAAGGAAGTTGTGATCTTGTCAGGAGATGAGATATATGCAAATAACCGAAATGGGGGATTGTATATAATACCTGCCAGGAGAGCAGGCTTTTCTTAGTCTTCTTGACTCTTAGCATTGCCTGAAGCCTTGGGTTGATAGTACAGTTCATATTTCCAGTGATCTTGGTCTTGCTTATGATTTGCAGAATTGGCTTTATTCTAGACCTTTATCTCTTTCTAGTCTTGGTGATCTTGGCCCTTGCCTTACGCCTTGCTTTGTTCAGCATTTTCTTTGGTGGATTTCACCTAAGTCGAATCCCAGGTAGAGAAATTCAATTGGCAGGAACAAAACCTTTTCATCGACATTGTATTTTTAGTTCTAATTTTCCTCTTATGTCAGAGCAAATGTTTCTTCATTTGTCAACAAATGTGTTTTTGAGTACCTGTGATGGGGCAGAGGTGAAACTACTGAAAGACTATATATAATATTTATATGAAATAGGAACCAGATCACCTCTCAGTTTTTCTTCCTGACCAGTCCTTTGAATCCGAGTCTCTTTTAGTTGGAAAGGTTAGAACCTAGGAGTATGATTTTACAGATGAGAAAACAAGCCTGGAAAGGAGATAACAAGCCTAGAAAGGCTAAGTGGTTTCTCTCAGGGCAAAATGCTAGTCTATTTTCCAGGTCAACATAGAGGCCAGAATTCAAAGTTTTTGCTAAAATTTGTGCATGCTTTTCATGAGCCTGGCTTTTTGCTAATCACCTTTACATAGATTCTTACTTTATCACTGTAATTACTCTGTGTTTTAGGTATTACTTCCTACCTCTCCCCAACAATCAAAGAAAAACTTTGGAATTGATGTGCAGTAATATATTTAAATCTCAGTTTTCCTAAGTGATTTCTCTAAAGGTTCCTTCCTAGAAAGAGGTCTTAGGAAAAAAAAAGAAAGTATGTGTTACCTGTTTTGGATGGTGAAACTCCTGTTATCTGATTTTCAACCAGTTTACAGAAATGCAATGTGTGGAAATAAACTAACATGCCCCACGTGTTAGAAATGACATCTGCCTTTGTTGCATGCAGTGAAACTAGATCATGTCGTGGATCTGGTCAGTTTTTCCTTGGACGCAAGCCCAGAGGACTCCTGAGATTAAGCCTAAATATGAGCTCAACAGAATTCTGTTAAATTCCCATAAACCAGGAAAGCCTATTGATGATGAATTAAAAATCAGTTATTACTTTTTTAAAAAAGTGAAAAGAAACCCTACTATCTGTTCTTCTTTTATGAATTTAGCTTTGAATTGGTCAAAATGTAGGGATCATTGAACAAACTTCAAAAACGATGTCAGTTTTTAGATTTATGATTTTATAAAATACTACAAAGATAGGAACAACGAAATGAAAAAGTGAAAATCCATGTTACAGTATGTGTATGTATTAAAATATGCTGCATGCTAAGCTTTCAGTACACAGTAACATACTTCTATTTTTAGAATAATTATATTCTGCTATGATTATGTTCTGTCTTAATGTTTTTCAGGATTTGCAAAAAATGTATTTTAGTATGTCGAAAAATAAACGACAAATTATATGTGTGTGTATGTATGTATGTATGTGTATGTAGGTCTGTATATGTGTACTTTTCCTCCAGATTGATTAATCTCTTTGATGGAGGTAATACTTAACGCTTTTTCCATCAAGTTGTATGAGCCCTTTGTACACTCATTAAAGCCATACTAAGTGATTTTCAGCATTATAGATATGTATGTAAGGCAATAACTTCATTGTGCAGATTGCATAGTGTCATATTACAGTAAATTGTGATTGAGTGGCATGTATGTATATAGCCAGTTTAAGACATTGGTATTAACTTAAACATTGACACTCGATGATTTTTCTGAAGGTCTTAATGCAGTGTTTCTAACAGCCCTATTAAAGAAGGCAGGAGGGTTGGGTTGTCTTTTGTTTAACCATGATTATTTGGCTCACCTTTGTGGGGGAAAATATATATTTGTGTGAAATTATGACTTAAATTATTAAATATTCTACAAATTAACATATTGTAGCATCCTTGCACACAATTAAATAGGAATCTATTACTCTTTAATATTACAGAGTTAAATGAGCATGTTGGGAAATTAGAGGCATTTATGATTTTCATTTTCTCCCACTGTTCATTTCATCTCTTGAGAATAAATGATGCCTATAGAATGTCCTGATGATGATTTCCGATCCTTACCAAATCAGCACACTTAGTCACAGCAATGACTTAAACAGTGGAGAGAAGGAAGCATTCGGGACAGAGTTTTCTGTGTAGTTGGGAATTGATAGGGAAGAGACCATAGGCAGAGAATTTTGGAAATTTGCAGTTGTTCTCATCTCCTCTAAAATACCAGAGAATATATAATTTATCCAGTTCAAGCTTAAATAGGGAAATTACCTTGAATATGTTGTGATTTTGGGGAAAATCTTTGTTCTTTCTTTTCTAGAAGCACAGTTTACATTTGTCAAAAAGCATAATTATCTCATTTACCAGTAAGTTTCTTTAATATATAATGCAACTTGAAAATTCTTTCAATTTGAAGTTTAAGATTTTGTAAAACTTATTCATGCCTTCATCAGTTGTTTCTATGATTCAAAATACGAGCTTACATAAGACTATCTATACTGTGTGAAAGGGTGATTTCATATCTATTACAGTATTACGTGTATGTGGATACTTCTTTACAATTTCTTTTCTTTTTTTGCGACAGGGTCTCACTCTGTGGCCTCTCACTCCACTCACTGCAACCTCCACCTCCCAGGCTCAAGCGATCTTCTCATCCCAGTCTCCTGAGTAGCTGGGTTTGCAGGCACCCACCATCACACCTGGCTAATTTTTGTATTTTTAGTAGAGACGGAGTTTCACCTTATTGCCCAGGCTGGTCTCAAACTCCTGGGCTCAAGAGATCCGTCCACCTTGGCCTCCCAAAGTGCTGTGATTACAGGTATAGGGTACTGCACTCAGCCCTCTTTACAAATTTTTTATTATTTGCTATATTTGCCTACTTACTTCTTAAATTAATTATCCCTCATGGTTAATGCGGAATGTTAGAACCAAGGAGAATGGGCTGAGTAGGAGAGTTAGCTGGTGGCAGGATGTAAGCTAATTTATTCATTTTCCTCTTGTAAAGAGAACAAAGAAGAGAGAGGAATAAAATTTTATGAGATATATTGGTAAGACATATGACATTGAAAGAATCATTAAATGATGAATAGTATTCCTGTAATCTGAAGAACTTTGAGTGGAGAGATGGTATTTCATGCTTTAACAAACATGAGTAAAGATTTAAAAATAACACTTTTAGCAGGTATGAATCATTTGGAGACAGTATTCAAATAACCATTCTACATTCATAAATACCAGAATTACCATTATAGAAAACCTGCTGAGGACAGAAATAAAAATTTTTTTAAAAATCACCTTTTTTCCTAAAATAAAGTACCTTTTCTGTGATTCATGGAACCTGTCTTACAAGGAAAATTTCACATAGTATAGGTTGGGAAAGCTTTTCTTGTCTTCATTAGCTTTACAGTTACTTTGATCATGCAGTTACAATTTTGAATGTTTGTTTTGAGAATGCTTTATTGATATGTTAATCTGCTTTAACTTGCTGAGGTACTTTATTATTGCAGTTCTTTGGAATCTCTCAGATCATTGATATAGAATCCTAAATCCTTTAGAGGATCCACAGATTCTACTTGGGGGCCTCAGAATATCTTCATATCAGCCTTTTCTAAGAGTATAGGTGTAACTGACTCATGTGGATGATGGTCCAGATATGCTGTGCATAATGAGAATTTGAGAATTTCTCAATTAGAGCATAAGGAATAGCAGCAGTACCTTTTACCCAGCTTTGTGGGTGAAATAATGTTTGCCTCTCTGCTGTCAGAGAAATTTGATATCTATACAGCTCTCTTGTGGTCTATAGTTATTTCTGTGACTTTTTGCCCTCATACCAAAGCCAAGGATAGTCTTATATGTGTTCATGTATCTTTCTATGTGTAGTAGAACATATTTAAATGGTGTTAGGTTCCTGGGCATATGTGCATTGCCAACTTTCAGATAACAAATGACTACTAGAATTCACACCAACTATCTTACTATGTTTTTACCTGGTTTTAGTCATTTTATTCCAGAAATTTTAGAAGCAATTTGAAAATAATACTCTTGCAGTATTCTGGTTTTTCAGAATTAGTTTTTTTTTTTTTTTTTAAACAACATTGCATTTTGTCTTAACAAAGAGGCTGCTGATTTAATTTTGTATGAATGATGTTTTTTAACCGTGTAAAGCACTTTTCTTCAATCATGCATTGGTATGTTTTCCATTGCTGCTTAATTGCTCTGAATACACTTAAGCCAGTTTTATACCTGATAACAAGAAACCCTCCCAGTTATAAAATTACAAGACTGGAAGAAATCTTAGTGATAAACTAGTTCATAGTTACAGATGAAGAAACTTTACAAGATATTGGCAAATTGTTCTCCAAAGTGCTTATAAAAATTTATATTCTCACCAATGTTGGAAAAGTTCTCTTTTCTTTATATTCTCTCCAACACCTGTGCAAGAGCTTCGTTAAGACTCAGCAATTCCACACACATATCTACATAATACAGATCTTATCGTAGTTATTGTCCATGTGTTCAAAGAGACATGTCAAGAATGCTCATTGTATCATTGTTTGTAATAAAAATAAGAGAATTAATAAATCACTGTATATTAAATAATGGGAAGTGGTTAAAATTAATGGAATGTATCTACATGTATCAAGAATATGTCTATATCTCAGCCAGGTAATACTGAATGAAAAGATAAAAGCAAATTGTGGAACTATATAATATGTTATTTATATAAAGAATAAAAACCTATAAAACACAATTTATATAGGATTGATGGAATATTATTGAGCTTTGCGAAGAGTTTATATAATGTGGAGAAATGTGTGTTATGTATAACAGGGTAGCAAATTATCTATGATTATAGCTAAAGGAAAACTACTACATGTTGTTTTTGCAGTATATGTTCTTCTGTTTGTAACCTGCTTGTCCTGTAGTGTTTTCAACTTCTCTTGGCTCAGTTTCAGGAAATCTTATGAATTTTGAAAACCAGACATTAGATTGTGTCAGAATAATGAAGTATGGCTGTAGGAAGATTTCTGTTAAACTGTTACTTGATTCATCTGATAAGAGGACAAGCATTTAGGTGGCTGTTATCTTTAAGGCCCAAAATAAAAGGGAACAGACTTAATTTTCCTATAAGAAAATAATAATATTTCCTATAAGAGAATAATGATAACTAAAAATACCATCTTGGAATAAACATATGAGAAGATTTACACCCTTATTAATAATGAAAGAACTCCAAGTGAAAACATCATCGAGATATTTTTTACCCTGCAGGTTGGCAAAAATAAGTTTGATAGTTTCTGGTGATGGCAAGAACATGAAGCAAGGGACACTCTTTTCAATGGCTGGTATCAATCAGTGCAGTTTTTCTGGAAGACAGTATAAGTAAATTTCTCATAATTAAAAAGGCCCATATTTTTTAACCTGAGAGTTGCACTGCAAGAAATTACTGCAGATAATTGGCACAAGTTTTTCAAAATATATCTACAAGGATATTTGTTGAAATATTTCTTTGCAATGACAAAACAAATAACAAAAACAGGCACTAACTTAGATATCTATCGATATAGCATTGATTATATAATTTTGTATTTTCATGTGATAGAATACTGTATAGCTATTAAATAAATGAGATCTATGCATGCTGATGTGGAAGGTTCTCCAAGATCTTTTAAGTAAATAAGCTGCAAAGAATGTATCAAGTATGACACTGTTATGTAAAATCAAAAGGAAAAATAAGTTCATATACCATACATGAGCATTTGCATTAAACAATTTATAAGCAATTACAAGAAACATAACAGTGCTTGCCTTTGGGTAATATAAGAGAAAGATGGCCCTTTTACTTTTCATTTTGTATCTTTCAGTACTCTTTATATTTTCTAACCTAATATATGTTTTACTGTGTTTTTAAATGCCACTAGAGTTTATGTCAGAATTTGCATCTCTTCATCCTCTACTCTTATTCCTGTATTGATTATAAAACACTACCAGCTGCAACAAGAAAACAAGCAAAAACCAGCAAGTGATT
This sequence comes from Mandrillus leucophaeus, assembly GCF_000951045.1. Lineage (NCBI taxonomy): Eukaryota > Metazoa > Chordata > Mammalia > Primates > Cercopithecidae > Mandrillus > Mandrillus leucophaeus. Next base: position 1,899,194 of record NW_012107953.1, on the reverse strand, counting down.
ACATAAAACACAATGCAATTATGTTTTCAGTGAGCATAGATGGTTGCTAAAAAATATCCTTCAAAATAGGTCATTAATAATAATTATTTATTGCCTTGTTAGTTTAAAAAATGATGTAAAGGTCAGAACATTAGTGGCTAAAGCCAATTGGTCATTAACTGTGGTAATCATTGACCTTATAAAGGAGAATTGGTCTTCTGAATGATTTTCTGAAGTTGTTAATAACTGTAGTTGAAGATTAGCAGCTATATTGTGATGACAAGCATGCCAAAAGACATTGGCCCCATTCATATGAAAAATTATGTTTTTAATGTGTAATTTGCTGTAGCATTCATCAAAATTATGCGTTCTTTCGAAAAGGAAAAAATTGATTGGTAGCAGTTGCAGTGCCAAGGTTAGCATTAATGGTACTGAAACATCTAAATTTCCTGGCTTTTAAACCTTTTAAAAACCTTTGAAGGGATTTATATGGGCTCTTGGATATGAAATAGTTCTTAAAAAATCATAAGGTCACTTTTTTCTTGCATGCCAAAAATGCGTTTCCTAGATGTAGGAGAGCTGTCAGCTACTTCTAACTATTTTTACAATCTCTTCATTCATTGCTGTTTACTTTTGGATAAAGGGAAGAGGAGTTACTTTCTCTGCCCTAATGTGGTAGCCCCCAGCAGGACTTTCCTAGTGTGCATATTTTTTTAGTACAAGAATATATCTAATTGTGGTCAGTTGACCTCTACTAGCATGTTCCAGAAAATATATGTCGCTTATGTTTTGTAGTTCTCAGCTCTGTACTGCTTCTTACGGCATCTTGCTTAGGGCAGTGGAATATGAACTGAGGCCAAACACTGTAGATAACATTCCTGAAGGCCAGGGTGCAAAACTCCTTTTTCTTTTTGTTACAGTGTAGGCTGTACTCGTATATAAGTGTATGGCCTTTCAAAGGTTGCAGAGCAACAAGCTTCACTAGTTGAAAAAGTTAAATGTAGAATTGTCTTAATTTATTATCAATGTGCATGATGCTGTTTGTAATACTGATTAGATATGTTTCTATAAATTAGTATGTTGGTACAGAATAAGGCAGTATATTTGTTTGCGCAGATAATAAATAGAATGAACCTTCACTTTTAATATTTTGTTCCTCTCATGTTTAAAAATCATGTGCAGAGCTCCTATATCACATATATTCCTGGCTTGTCTCATACCCTCCCTAGCAGGAGAAAAGACTGAAATCTCCCTTTCTTAAAGCTGTAACAGGGTAAGGCATATCTAGTCATGGTGGTGCAGGGTCAGAGGGTTAGACAGGTCTCTAGGCCAAGGAATGATTAGTGTACCCATTTTCTGGTGAAAAAGGGAAAAAATGGGAAAAGGAGCATTAACTGTGGATTGAATCTGGCTTTGAACTTTTCTCATCCTGGACTGACTTGACTGTCTTGATGTCAAACATAACTTAGAAAACTGAAGAGAAGAGGGAAAGTCTATTGTATTAATCCATGTTTTTACTTCTCCTGTTGCTCCTTCTTCCTGATGTTTCAAGATTCCTTCTTTAATCATTTGGATTTCATTTCATGACCTTTCTCTTATACTTTTAGGGTAGGTCTGCTGGGAAAAAATTCTGTAAGTTTTTCTTATCTATGAATGTTTTAATTTCCTATTCATTCCTGAAAGATTTTTTTTCCTGAATCTAGAACTCTGGCTTGACAGTTCTTTTCTTTTCTTTTTTTTTTTTTTTTTAAACAACATTGCATTTT
>NW_012107953.1:1875350-1896253 GCF_000951045.1 Mandrillus leucophaeus | reverse complement strand
GCCAATTTTCCCAGCACCATTTATTAAATAGGGAATCCTTTCCCCATTTCTTGTTTCTCTCAGGTTTGTCAAAGATCAGATGGCTGTAGATGTGTGATATTATTTCTGAGGACAGTTCTTTTCTTTTAGCACTTGAAAAATATTGCCCTACTTCCATCTGGCTTCCGTAGTTTCTGTTGAGAAATCTGCTGTCATTCAAATTGTGTTTTGAAATTGAGTTGTAGAGAGATCTTACTGCTTTCAAGATTATTTCTGTCTTTAGTTTTTAGGAATTTGGTTATGATATGTCCTTACATGTATTTCTTTGGATTTTTCATGTTTGACATTCGCTCATCTTGAATTTGTAGGTTTATGTCTTTTACCAAATTTGGGTACATTTCTGCCATTATTTCTTTAAATACTGTTTTAGTCCTATATTTCTCCTATCTTTCTGGAATTCTGATAACATGAACGTTAAATTTTCGGTCAAAGTCACATAGGTGTCTAAAGTTATGTTCTTTTATTTGAGTTCATTTTCTCTGTTTTTCAGATTGAGTACGTTGTATTCTATCTTCAGGTTCATTGACTCCTCTCTCTTGCCTTCATTCTGCTATTGAGACCATCCAATGACTTTTTCATTTTGGTTATGTATTATATTTTTTAGTTCGAAAACTTCCATTTGGTTCTTCTTTATATCATCTATTTATTTACTGAGACTTTCTGTTTGTTCGTGTGCTTCAACTATGTCTGTAATTGTTAAAGTACTTTTATGATGGTTGATTTACAATTTTTGTCAAATAATTCTAAAATCTGTGTTATCTCTTGATTGTCTTTTCTTATTTAAGTTGAGATTTTCCTAGGAACCAGAGGAGCAACAGAGCAATGAATTCTCTGGATTTTCTTTCTGCTTCCTGTATTGCAGACTAGGTGCTACATTAGCAGGTAACCTGGAAACACCAATGCACGCAGATAAAAAAAGCCCCAAGGAAATATTGCTCTTTCTAGCCAAAGAGTCAGAGTCTTCATGTGTTTGTTTTGCAGATAATGTCCAGAGTTTTTAGCTGTTCTTAGCAGGAGGAATAGAATATACCATCTTGCCCTGGAGCTGGAAGTGTTGACTTGAATGTTAATCCCTGGTATTTGGCTGTTATGAAGCATGTCACTCACAAGTATCATGTAGATGAATGATGTAAACCACTAAAAGCCATGGGTACTCTGAAATAAGTTTAAAAGGCAGCAGAATTTAAATGCTATGAGTGAAAATTAAAATATCCTCAAAACTTTTAAAAAGAAACTTTAAATATCACAAGTTTAGATTTATTAATTTTAAAGGCATATTTATATTTAAAATATTAAAACCTGAGGTTAAAAGGAATCTGACAAAAGTTATGTCTTAACAATAATACCTTACATTTTTAGGAGAATGCCCTTATTTATGAGAAAGCCTTAGCCTAAGAATCTAATTTCCATTTTACAGGTAATAAAACTAAGGTACAGAAGGTTAAATAGTGTGACCAACTGTCATAGTGCTGTCTAGGGCAAAGCCGGAATTTGATACCTGCACTTTTTTATCCTCTCGTATACTTTGTACATTCACATCTCTGGGCCCTTGTCCCTATTTGTTTTTTTTTTTTTTCTTTACTATGGTCCCTACCTCATCTCCACCCCTGGAATTATCTTTGGAAAGGCTCTCCTTTTGTACCTTCTATCTTTGTTTTATGTAGAACCAAATGGTATTCCAAATACATAAAACCAATTGCTTTTTCTTCTTTGAAGCCAGGGCAATTTTTGCATAATTGTTTCAGCATTTATCTCATGTTATTATGGATACTTGTGCACATTATCCCACCATCACCACTATTGCAAACACAGATATAGTAGACAAGGCCTTATTTTTTGAAAGTCTGCATTATTATGTAGTTGGTGGTGAACATTTGTGAATTGAATTATATTTAATATCTACTCCCAGTCAGGCCCTCACTTCACTCATGCATATTCTGAATATAGTGAATTCTACAATATTAGGTAAGTACAAATTACCTAATATTTCAAGACACTGGGTCTCCTCAACAAAACTAATCTAAATGCATCATCGAGCAAAGATATGCTTTTCTTGATGCTTTTGTTTCTTAAATGAAATTTTGAAAATTTAGGTATTTCCTCCAGATTAACATATAATCTTTTCTACCTTTTGCCAAATTAACTAATTTAAAGCAATTTTACCGAGTTTATATTATGTGAATTCTTTACTGGCAATATTCCTGTTAATCCTTACAACTCAATGGGGGATGCACTATGGCAATTCTGTTTACAACGAGATTATTAGGGTTAGGAGTGGTTAAGTATGTGACTGTTGGGTTGTGAAATGAGTGATTCAAATCCAGTCCTTTTGACTCTGGATGCAAGTCTTAACCATCTGAAATTGTAGAAACTTGTCTGCCCTTTTCTTTCTTTCTTTCTTTTTTTTTTTGGAGACAGGATCAGCTAGGCTGGAGTGCAGTGGCATGATCATGGCTTACTGCAGCCTCAACCTCCTGGGCTCAAGTGATCCTTCCATCTCAGACTCCCAAGCACCTGGAACTACAGATGTGCACAACCATGCCTGGCTTGCTTGCTTGCCTGCTTGTTTACTATTTATTTTTGAGACAGGGTCTCACCATTTTGCCCAGGCTGGTCTTGAGCTTCAGGGCTTAAGTGATCCTCCCACCTTGGCCTCCCAAAGTGTTGGGATTACAGGTGTGAGTCACCATGCCCAGCCTCTAGTGCTTGACATTTTCTAATGTATATCTTTTGAAAATATGAGGAGGAGGGAGAGATTTGTGCTGGGAGAGTAAAGAAAGACTCGAGGTGTATGGCACCTCTTCCTCATCCAACCTCTTGTACTTGATTTTAATTCCTGTAGTTAGAGGGGAAAAGGCCAGAAACTGAAGAAACTGTGTGGGAGAGACAGACATTGTGAAGCACTGAGGTCCGAATCAAATCACTGGATTGATTTTAACTCATTCATGTATTCAATAAATGTTTATATTGAGTACTTACTATCTATCAGGCCCTGTGCTACTGATATATGTTAACTTGGACTTGGGTAGAAGAGTTATGAAAATACCTTAAAACTTCCTTTGACCCCTCCAGTTGGAGAGATGAGTCTATGTCTTGGTGTTGTACAATGTGAGCTCTGCCCTTTCTGACCTTCTAATTTAAAAAATGTTAAACAGAGTTGTATAAAAGACTTCTTTTTTCCCTCTCTGCCAAAAGTGACAAAGAAAATGTCTTGTGTGCTTTCTTGTTACTAGCCTGGCTTTCTTTGTAGAGTTTAAGTGTTTATGCCAAGAGGGCTAAGTTAGGATGGATGGTCGATTCTCCATCTTACTTCCCATTATTGGAGAACCTTATTTAAAGGAGGTGGGATTTTATAAGCTGTTTGAAACGTAAGAAAGAATATTTAGTGAGCTGTGAATTTATTTGTCTGACATGATGAAAAATGTATAACCTAATTTTAGATTTTGTTTTTTGATGATAGGTTTTCTTGTTTAAAGAATGTTAACATGAATATGTAAGAAATGTTCTATATTCATACATCAGGGTGTTTGTTTTCTTTTTTAACAAGTAATTATTGTCTTTCATTTATGATTAAAACACAGATTATTAGGGCTTTATACCTTGGTTAGATTTTATTCATCTTGGGAAGCATTTTCTCCTGTTAAAATATTAAAGTCTAGTCTGAAATATTTTCACAAACACAGGTGACTTTTTGAAGGTCGTGCTCTTGCTTCTGTGCATTTTCTTTTTGCATATTATACATCAGACTTCCAGGGATGGATATGTTCTTTGTTGTTATGGAATATTATACATTTAAATCAAATCTATTCATATCTATATGAGTTAAATACCTTAGTGGAAACTTTCCTGATATATTTCCTTTACAAATAAGAAACTTCACTATTTTACTTATTACTCAAGATTTTATATCTTTAAGACCATTACAAAGTCTGATTTTGAGTATATACACATTGTTGTGCTTTCCAAAGACTTTAACAACAGTAGAATATGCTGCCATATTCAAGTATCAAACAGTTATTTGGATACTTTAAAAAATTACCTGTAATTTTAAATATATTGCAAAGTACAGGTAAACCTGTTGTATACAGTTAAACTTGTTACTGATATTTTACTAACTGGAAGTTTTGTTTAACTTGCACTTTTTCCCCCGATATATAACTTCAGCCTCATGAATAAGTATAGAATAGAACAGTTTTTAATGTATTGTCATTTCTATTTCTAATGGTTTGGAGAGGTTAGTACAAGATGTCATAATGAAGATTTTCATTAAATGATTTACATTCTATCAAGTACAATGATAGAAATAAGTTAGTTTCCAATAATGTTCAAAATGTCAGCTCCATGTAGGTGGAAAAAGGAAGTGTTTGTATATTGAATAGTGGGTAGCCCTTGTTAAGCGCATTGTATAGTATATGCATGGCGTGCAGGTCTTCTGAAGGAATTGTCACAAGACCCCCTTAGGTTGGTATCTCATTTTCACACTTTTCAGATAATAACTTCCTTAAGGTCACATAGTTATTAAGAAGTGGAGCTGGATTGCAACCTAGACAAACATTCCAGTAATTTCATAAGGTTATATAAACTTAAATTTCCTTTTGAGATAAATAAAAGTTTAATATCACTGATTTTAAATTAATGTAAGAATTATACTTAAAATGCTTTCATTCCATATTATGACCAGCCAGTTAAGAAAGGATATGAGAATGGGCAAAAGGATTCAGAAGAAATATGAGGAAAAGAGAACTAGTAAATGGAGGTAAAGTGACAGATGGAAATGGAGAAAAGGTGCGAGGACAACAAATGACATGGAGAGGAAAAGGTATTCAGGAAGAGGTTGAAGAATAAAAACACAGAAAGCAAAGTTACATAGGTAAGAAAAGAGCCATAGACAGTTTGAAAGTCTAAATACATTGCCTTTATCATAGCTGGCATTTCCCTGGTTTTGTGAATTTTAGCATGCCTTTTGAAATACTAACTAGCTCTGCCGCTGCTCAGAGCTCTTCCACTGTTCTTTGTATGTTACCCTTCTGAGACTTAAGTTCATCTCATCCTTTATGATTAGAGGATTCAGAATTCAAATGGTATATACTATTTCTGTTTTTTCTATTTTCATATGTAACACATGATATAGCCACACAATCAACTTTTGGTAAGTGATCTGTATGGTGTATTTAATTTAGCCTTCAGTAATACTCTTATACCTTTCTTTTTAAGTCTTCAACTGTATCTTTTAATTTAAATATCTTATTTAGAAATGAAATAAAGTTTGACAAAATGGAAGAAGGTGTCTTTACTTTCAGAGAATTAAAATGCTTAACCAAATGATTAATTGTTTTTTAATGAAATACCTACTGGGCTCACGTATAATCTTGAGAAGATTACTTTAACTTCTCTCTTTCTTCATTTGTAAAACAGAAATTGCACCTGCCTGTTGATCTCAGTGAACTACTGTACAAATGTGTATGTGTGTGACAGAAAGTACTTTGTAAACATTACTGCTATACACACCTATGGCTGTTACATTAGTAGATTATTTTTTGAATTACCTTTTTCATGAATTAAAGATGGAACTGTCAGAGAATAATTATTCTGCTTCATTTGGATTATCTCAATATTAAATTTCAATAAATAAAAGCAGTATTAGTCAAAGAAATGTGGTCAGCAGATTGAAGAAAAGTGACTAAATCATACTGAACTTATCATAGGTCTTTTTAATAGGGACAGATTTCTGTGTCATTAGTTGTAGACCAATTTCTTTCTCTTTCATGTACTTTAACACGTAACTTATCAATCTCTTTTTATCAGCCAATCTGACTTTTCCAAATCCAGCCTAACACTAAGCAAGATAGAATGAACAAAAATCAGGGAAGTTCAAATAATCAAATTATCAGATTCTCATTGGATGCTAATAGAGTTTTAAATAGTTAGAAAATGATAGCTATGAATTCCAATGCCCTTGTTGACAAAGGGTCAGTTTTATAAAGTTGTGGTAAAATTTAAATGAGATTTAAAACTCATTCAGTGTATTATTAGCTACATAAAACTATTCTTAGTTCATTTTTCATAATTTTCACATGAACATTTTTGCTGAATTTTTTTAGATATAATAATGATATTATGGTTATGATTTTTTTTTTTTTTTTTTTTAGAAAAAAGGGGTGCAGTGGCGCAATCTCGGCTCACTGCAAGCTCCGCCTCCCGGGTTCACGCCATTCTCCTGCCTCAGCCTCCTGAGTAGCTGGGACTACAGGCGCCCGCCACCGCGACCGGCTAATTTTTTGTATTTTTAGTAGAAACGGGGTTTCACCGTGGTCCCGATCTCCTGACCTTGTGATCCGCCCGCCTCGGCCTCCCAAAGTGCTGGGATTACAGGTGTGAGCCACTGCGCCCGGCATGGTTATGATTTTTAAAGAGACTTGTCTTTTATAGATATATTGAAATACTTAAATATGTTTTGGAAGTAGATGAAGCTGACCATGAAACAAGGTGAGCCATGAATTAGTAATTGTTGAAGCTAGAAGATTGTTAAATGGAGGTTTATTTTACTATTTTTGTTAACTTTCATTTTTTGTTTTTGAAATTTTTCATAATTAAAAGCTAAAATATTTCACTGCTTTGTGCTTCTAATTTGCTTGATGAAATAATTACATAGGGCTAATTTAAAGTCAGAGTTATAGGCCAGGCACAGTGGCTCGCACCTATAATACCAGTACTTTTGGAGGCTGAGGTGGGAGGGTTGCTTGAGACCAGGACTTTGACACCAACCTGGGCAACAGAGCAAAAACTCATCTCTGCAACAACAGTAATAATAAACTAGCCAGTCATGGTGGCACCTGCCTTTAGTCTTAGCTGCTTGAGATACTGAGGCAGGAGGATTGCTGGAGTCCAGGAATTCCTGGTTACAGTGAGCTATCTATATCTTATTGTACTATCGATATCTTGAAAAGTTGTAGTTATTATTTTAGTTCATCTTTTAGTCTTTCTACTCAAGATACTAGTAATTCACACACCACAATTACAGTATTATAATATTCTGTGTTTTTGTATGTACTTACCATTACCAGTGAGTTTTGTACCTTCAGATGATGTCTTCTTGCTCATTAACATCCTTCTCTTTCAGATTGATCAACTCCTTTTAGCATTTTTTGTGGGACAGATCTAGTATTGATGAATTCCCTCAGCTTTTGTTGGTCTGGGAAAGTCTTTGTTCCTTCTTCGTGTTCAAAGGATATTTTTTGCTAGATATACTATTCTAGGATAAAAGTTTTTTTCCTTCAGTACTTTAAATTGTCATGCCACTCTCTCCTGGCCTGTAAGGTTTCCACTGAAAAGTCTGCTGCGGACGTGTTGGAGCTCTATTGTATGTTATTGGGTTTTTTTGTTTGTTTGTTTGTTTTTGTTTTTGTTTTTGTTTTCTCTTGCAGCTTTTAGGAGCCTTTCTTTATCTTTGACCATTGTGAATTTGATTATTAAATGCCTTGTTCATTAAGGTAGTCTTCTTTGGGTCAAATCTGCTTGGTGTTCTATAACCTTTTTGTGCTTGAATATTGTTATCTTTCTCTAGGTTTGAGAAATTCTGTTATTATCCTTTGAATAAACTTTCTACCACTCTCTCTCTCTACTTCCTTTTAAAGGCAATAACTCTTAGATTTGTCATTTTGAGGCTATTTTCTATATCTTGTAGGCATTCTTTATTCTTTTTTATTCTTTGTTCCTTTGTCTCCTCTATGTATTTTCAAATAGCCTGTCTTCATGCTCACTGATTCTTCTTGATCAATTTTGTTAAGAGACTCAGATGCATTCTTCAGTATGCCAATTGCATTTTTCAGCTCCAGAATTTCTGCTTGATTAAAAAACATATATTTTAGTCTCTTTGTTAAACTTATCTAATAAAATTCTGAATTCCTTCTCTGTGTTATCTTGAATTTCATTGCGTTTCCTCAAAACAGCTATTTTGAATTATCTTTGAAAGGTCACACATGTCTGTCTCTCAAGGACTGATCACTGGTGCCTTGTTTAGTTTGTTTGGTAATGTCATGTTTTCCGGGAGGGACTTTTGGATGCTTGTGAATGTTCACTGGTGTCTGGGAATTAAAGAGGTATTTGTTATAGTCTTTGCAGTTTGGGCTTGTTTATACCCATCCTTCTTGGGAAGGCTTTCCAGTAGTGCTGTGGCTCTTGCATAGAGGTGTACCATCTTGGTGGTGTTGGATAAGATCTGGAAGAATTCTGTGAATTACCAGGCAGAGACTCTTAACTTTCTCCTAAACAAATGGAGTCTCTCTCTCTCTCTCTCTCTCTCTCTCTCTCTCTCTCTCTGCACTGAGCTACCTGGAGCTGGGGGAGGGGTGACACAAGCACCCTGTGACCACCACCATTGGGACTGTACTGGGTCAGACCTGAACCGGAATAGCACTGGGTCTTGCCCAGGGGCTGCAGTATAATCACTGTCTGGATACTGCCTGTGTTCACTCAAGGCCCTAGTACTCTACAATCAGTAAATGGTCAAGCCATCCAGGCTTGTATCCTTCCCTTCAGGGTGGCAAGTTCCCCATGGTCCTGGGCACGTCCAGAGATTACATCTGATGTCTAGGGCCTGGAATCAGAAACCTTAGGAATCTACTTGGTGTTCTTTTCTACTGTGGTTGAGCTGGTACCCAAGCCACAAGATAGTTTTTCCCACTCTTCGCACCCCTTTCCGTAAGGAGAGGAGTCTGTTTCATGGCCACCAGGCCCACAGGCCCACAGGGAGTACTGCCTGGCTACCACTGATGTTCATTCAAGGACCAAGGGCTCTTTAGTCAGTTTGTGATGAGTGCTGCCAGGCCTGGGACTCACCTTCAGAGCAGTTGGCTTCTCTCTGGCTCAGGGTAGTTATAGAAATGCCATCCAAGAGCTAATGCCTGGAATCAGGGATGCCAATAGACCACTTGTTGCTCGACCCAGCTGTGGCCTAACTGGTACCTAAGCTGCAAGATAAAATCCTCTTTAATGTCTGCTTTTCTCCAGCAGAAGGAGCTTTTTCCCTATAGCCACAACAGCTAGGAATGCTCTGAGACACACGTGAAGCCAGCACTTAAGTCGCACCCAAGGCCCATGGCAAGTAGTGCCTGGGTACTGCTTCTGATTATTCAGGCCCCAAGGGCTCTTTTTAGTCAGCAGATGATGAGTCCTTCCAGGCTGAGGTCCTTCTCTTCAAGATGGCAGGTTCTTTTCTGGTTGAGGGTGTATCTAGAAATGTGATCCAGGAGCTAGGTCCCGGAATGCAGGCCTCAGGACTCTGCCTGCTGCTCTACCACACTGTGGTTGAGCTGGTACTCAAATTGCAAGACAGAGTCCTCTTTACTCTTCCCTCTCTTCAAGCAGAAGGAAGGAGTCTGTCCTGGAGCTGCAAGCTGTGCTGCCTAGGGTTGAGGAAGGGGTGGTATAAGCGTTCCCTTGCCCCTCACCCCCGCCCCCAATCCCACACAGCTGGTGTCTCCCTGAGTCATGTGCCCTTCAGGTTCACTGGCTGTGATCCCAGCACAGGACTTGCTTAGGAATTGCAGTCTTTGTGGCATAGACTGCCTTTCAAGTTTATTTAGAACCCCAGAGCACTTCAGCCCACAGTGGGAGGCTTGCCAAAACTCAGGTTTTGACTGCTGGGATGAGAATTCCCCTCTGGCTAGGGCTGGTATAAATGCTTCCTCTATAGGCGCCAGCATAGTTGTGCCTGGTGTTGCTTTCCGCTCTGACGGGGAAGCACTGAGTTCCGATGCAAGGTCACAGAGTCACTGCACTGTCCCTTCCCAAAGCGCACAGATTCTCTCCCTGTGCCATGTGGCTGCTGCCAGGGGATGGCAGAGGGGTGGTGTTGGCAATTCAAGAAGGTCTTTTCAATTGTCTTTAGTGCCTCTTGCAATGATATGAAGTTAAAACCAGTTATTGTGATCGCTCACCTGAGTTTTGGTTCTTACAGAAGTGCTTTTTTATGTGGATAGTGGTTCAGTTTGGTGTTTCTGCAGGGAGGATAATTGGAGGCAGGTACTACTCAGCCATCTTGCTCTGCCTCCTATAGTAAGGTATGATCGCACTACTGTACTGCAGCCTGGGTAACACAGTGTGACACTGTCTCTAAGAAAAACAATGTCAAAGTTATATGAGTACATATAAGTTCCTAAATTTTCTTTTCTCATGATTTCTAAAAGCAATATTTAAAGAGTAATATTTGTTATAGCTCTTTACTGAAATATCAGTCATATAATCACAACATAAAATATTTGAGAAAAATATTTTGTACTAATTTACTGTAATTTTTAGTCGTGTGTTTGGCTCCTTTCCACATTAATCACACATGGAATTATGGCATATATAAAAAGTAACAGTTCGGCTGGGTGCAGTGGCTCACACCTGTAATCCCAAAACTTCGGGAGGCTGAGGCAAGTGGATTGCTTGAGCTTAGGAGTTCAAAACCAGCCTGGGCAACATGGTGAAGCCCTATCTCTACAAAAAATACGAAAAAAGAATATTAGCCTGGCATGGTGGTGCATGCCTGTGGTCCAAGCTACTGGAAAGGCTGAGGTGGGAGGATTACTGGAGCCTGGGAAGTGAAGGCTGCAGTGAGCCATGATCGCACCACTGCATTTCAGCCTGGGTGACAGAGTGAGGCCCTGTTCCCCCAAAATAAGTAAATAAAAATTAAAAAGTCACAATTCATTGACTAATGCAAATGACCATATTAAATATTTAGTGATCACACTTGAAATAGATGTTTAGCATGTGCCCTTCTTACTAGATTGTAAGCTCCAAGAAGGTAGTCTGCCTTTCTTAATCATTGTATATAGCAAAGTACTTGGCACATAACACATACTCAGTAAATATTGTTGTCTGTGGTTTAAAAGAAAAATACTTTAAATAATCTGCTTTTAGGTGTCTTTTAAAAATTTACTAGATATGAAGTTTTTATTAAATGAAGAGCACAGTGATGAGTCTTACTGAAATGATTTATAAAGTAAATCCATACCAAGTATTCTGTCACCATATTTAGCTGTTTCTTTTTATGTGACAAATGCCAATGTGTTCTCTGTTTTTGTATTACTGTTTCAAATAAGAAGACTTCCTGGAGCATTAATAGTAGGTGTATATACTGTACCCTGTAAAAGATATAAATACATAAAAGCAAAGGAAGTTAAAGATAAAAAATAATTTTCACATGGGTTTTGAAGAGTTGAGTAAACAAATGGAAAAATTTTCTTGCATTCCATTTTTAAGGCTTCTAATAAGTATAATTTATATTTATTGGGAATTTAAATAAATTTCTTTCATTTGATATTTCTGTCATCACAGTACTTCATGCATTCTGTAGAGCATCAGATATGGATGTTAACTGATATTGGCATGTGGCTAGGCCTAACTAAGGTGCCCTGGGGTGTGATATGCTATCATCTTCTGGGTACATGGGGCTTGTTGCATCCATAGCCTCCTGGCCAGCCTCCTTAAGGCCAAGGGATCCCTTTAGTTGGTCTTGTGTATACCTGCTGGACTTTGAAGTGTAGCTTTCTCTTTATTACCCTGCTGTTAAAGCCCTTAGTGAATGACTCCATCCATCATGGACCTGCAATCTGTTGGAACTCAAGGGGATATTGAAGTACATTAAGCTCGTATGTTTCTATATTACTAATAAAATAGACTCCTTCTATATAATGTCGCAACCATTCTGCTGGCATTGGGTCTCCCATAATCTTGTTCTCTCTTCAAACTTGCTTTTGGATCTAGTCAGAAGTCCTTGGGAAACTGAACTGGGATGCAATCTACAGATTAAAATATTCCCAGAGATCTCACTGGTAGTTGTGAGAGCTAGGCCTGTTCACATCCCAGCCTATTACCTCTACTCTTGAAGGCAGAGACTGTACCTCATCTTCATACAGCATCAGCACTTAACATGAAGTGTTGTGCATATAGTAGGTACTTGTATATTTGTTGAATTAAAGGGATTTAGGAGACTGAGTATACCTAAGTGAAATAAAGTCTTCACTAGACACACTATAAATGTGACTTTATTATTTCAAAGATAGTTTTGACTCAGAGGACTGGGATAGCTGTCCAGGATTGGAGTAAATTCTCTTATGCTTCCCTAAACCAGTAACCTGTCCCAATGCCCACCATTGCTGTCTTTTCTTACCACCCACTATGTGGCAGAGGGGATAGTCAGACAACCAAACTATCCCAAGGCTCCTACTCAGAATCTATATGACTCTTCTAGACTGGTAAATCTCACTGAACTGGAACACATGGAAATAATTTCCCCTTCCTACATAAGCTTAGTCAAAGCAGACCCTAGTCTGAGGAGATTACTTTATGCTGGCTTTATTTTGCCTTCAGAAGATGAGGGTACCTTATGAGCCCACTGACCACTCGGCCTGCAAGAGATGAAAAAATTAATCAATGATTGGTATTTCTCCTGGAAAATGACCCAGAAATTAGCCTTGCTATGCTGTGGGTCTCTGTTTTGCTGTTTTTCATTGAGGGTGGAAAGAAGGTCTTGAATTGGTCCTGAGGTCTCAAGTAAGATTAGTTGTTCACCCCTGGTAAATTCTTCCACGTTGTCATTGAATTTGTTTGTTTGCTTTTTGTTTGTATTTGTTTGTTTTGTGTTTTGTTTGTTTGTTTGAGACACAGTGTCGCTCTGTCACCCAGGCTGGAGTGCAATGGCATGATCTCTGCTCACTGCAACCTCCACTTCCCAGGATCAAGTGATTCTCCTGCCTCAGCCTCCCCAGTAGCTGGGATTACAGGGGCCTGCCACTACACCCAGCTAAGTTTTTGTATTTTTAGTAGAGATGGGGTTTCATCATCTTGGCCAGTTTGGTTTCAAACTCCTGACCTCAAATGATCTGCCCACCTTGGCCTCCCAAAGTGCTGGGATTACAGACATGAGCCACCCTGCTTGGCCTGTTCGTTTTTTTTGAGACAGGGTCTCACTCTGTCACCCAGGCTGGAGTGCAGCAGTATGATCCTAGCTCACTGCAGCCTCAACCTCTGGGCTCAAGTGATTCTATTGCCTCAGCATCCCAAGTAGCTGGGACTACAGGCATGTGCCACTATGCCCAGCTAATCCCATATTGGTTTTTCAGTTCACTTCAGACATATTGAAGAAGCAAAGTATTGCTATTGATTTTTTTGAAAATTCTCTCCTTAGCTTTGTGAAGCCATTTATCTAATTCTTAGCCACTACTTCTGTGTGCCACATGAAACCAATAAAATCAGTAGTTCTGTTTTTCTTGGCATCAAAAAATATATTTCTTTAGTATTGAACCAGCAAGCCATTGGCATACATCAGAACGGTGCTTCATTCATTCATTTTAATTTCTGGAGCTACATGGGACACTGTACCAACCTCTAGTATTGAACCAGCAAGCCATTGACATGCATCAGAATGGTGCTTCATTCATTCATTTTAATTTCTGGAGCTACATGGGACACTGTACCAACCTCTAGGGATAGAGTAGTGAACAGGACAAATGGAGAAATCATCACAAAGTGATCAAGGAGAGGGGATAGTGGGATGAAATGAGTTAGATGAGATAGGATCATATCATGCAGGGCCTTTTAAGTTATAAAAGGAGTTTGGATTTTATTTTCAGAGTACCACTGAAGGATTTTGAATAGCAGACTGACATGATCTGATGATTTGTGCTTCTTAAAAGATCACTCTGGCTTGATGAGTGGAAAATAGATTGGTGGCATCAAGAATGGCAGAAGGAGGTCCATTGTGTAGGTTATTCCAAATATCCCGGAAAAGAATGACATATCTTTGGCCATGGTGGGGGCAGTAGAAATGGGCAAAGAGAGAACCACAATGTATATTCCAGGCCATCTACAGTACTAGTATAATGATGGGCCCAGTTAGCCATCGTTACTAGATTTAGTCATGAGACTTTCTGGATTGATTCTATAAGAATCATTAAGAGAAGGATTAGAAGTGTATATTTTCAGGATCCGAATTAGTAGTCTGGGGTGAAGTCTAGGAAAATTTTTTAGTTTCTAATTAAGGTCAAGAAATACTGTTATATTGTTTGGTACGTGCATGTAGGTTACACAGAATAGCTCTATAATGCTGGCAGTATGAAAATGTCCAAATATTGTTCTACCTTTCTAGAATTAGTACACCAAATTCCTTTTCATCCCAGATATGCTAGCAATTATTCCCAAAATATCTTTCAGCACACATTACAAAATTCTCTCATTGAATCAATCTTATTCTGTTAAAGATAGATCTGTCTTCCTATAGTCCAAGAAAACTTCAATTCTTAAAATAAGACTACATTGCATCTCTTTATTTAGAATCTTGGAATTTATAGAAAAGCTTTCCCTGTCCCTTTTTTTTCTTTGTTAATTTTAATCCTTTCTAGATAAAACTGCTTCCTTGGATTCCAGTTACTACTTTTATGGTTTTATAATTTACTACCACTAATGCAGCTTCTTCCATACCTCTGAATTAGATTCCCCTAACCCTCTACTATGCTTCCATCTTTTGGAGCATTTCTCAGGATATACAAGACTCATAGCATCCGTACCATACCGATTCTATCTGCAGGAGATGAAAACAGCAATCAAGTGGTAACACTTCTCTCAGAAAATTCCCTAGAAAGTAGACCCATTGTGCCTTGGTATCTGCCACTCTACTTCTCTGGAGGTTAAAGGAAGGCCTTGGATTTGCTCTTGTATTTGAGTGAGATTAGTTCCATGAAAGGAATCATATCCTAATTGGTATAACATACAAAGCACAGGTGTTAAAGCCTAAAAGGCCAATGTTTAAAACCCAGTTTTGCCACCTGCTAGTGGTTTGATTTGGAGGAGGAAGTCAGTCTATGAAGTGCTGATAATTATGCCTCTCAATACTATTATGAGGCTCTCAGATGATGGATAGAGAGGACTTAGCTGGGCACACGTTAAGGCCTTAGTAAATGTAGCTATTTTTATTGTCTATTCTCTCTTCAACCCTGTGGCAACTAGTACCCCAAACCTTTGCTGAGTGTGAGCCATCTAGAGACTGAATCTCCAGGTTTAGAAGTAGAGTAATCCACAGTCCCAAATCACATTTATAAACAATAACTCTCCAAGCAAAATTGGTGACCCCGTACTGCCTGTCATCTCTTTATTCTTCTTCTAGCCAAGAGTTTCTTAGTTATATATGGCCATTTCTGCCACAGTCGCTGTTGTCCCCCAACTCTGCATTTTTCTAAGCCTATTATTTCTGCCTCCTGCAGGGGCTTCTCTTTTGTCCCTACATTTGATCTCACAGGAATCCACCCTCAAAAGATTTCTGATTGAGTGCAGCCCTCAAGAGCTTATGAGAACCAACATTGTCCTTTTCCCTTTTGCACCCTGGGTCTCTGGTTTTCATTTGCCTTAGGTTTAGAAGCTTAAGATTTCTAAACTGAAGCTTTACTAGGCTCTTGATGTGTGTTGATATTATGCAGACCTTTAATGGTCCTTTTGACTCTAGTACAACAGACATTCCTTATCACCAGTGCTTTTCATGGTGTAACACTAAACATGCCTACTTCCGTTTCATGCAGTTATGAAAGTGTAGCTTGGCTTTTAGAATGCCAACTTAAGGAGAAGATCGTTCTTTACCTCTGCCATGTGAATCATGTTGAATCTGAGGGTTAGCTTTCTCTTTGTCTCTATCACAGCATTGACTGACTGAAAGATCAAAATCTGCTTTGCAAGCTGGTCTCATTCTTCCCGAATTTTCTGATGCTTCTTTCCAAATCCTGAGTCACATTTCTGTCTGCGTACTAATTCTCACCTATGGCCTGGTTTTCCCATAGCCTGTGAGTATGTATGATTCTTCAAGGTGTTCCAGGCAGGAGCTTTAAAATTCCTCTATAGTGTATCGTCTTTTCAACAAATGGTGCTGGCAAAATTGGATATACATAGGCAAAAGATGAACATTTACCTTTATTTCATACCATAAACAAAGATGAACTCTGAAAACATCATAGACCTAAATGTCAGAGCTAAGAACACCATTAAGAAAATTAAAGACAAGGCATAGAGTGCAAGAAAACAATTGTGAAACATATCTGATAAGGGTGTTTATTCAGAATATATAAAGAACTCCTGCAACTTAATAAGACAAATGACCCAATTTTTAAAATGGGTGAAAAATTAAACATACATTTGTGTGACTCACCAGTTCTACTCCTAGATATTTACTCAAGAGAAATGAAAATATATATCCATACAATCCTTATGTGTGAATGATCACAGGAGCATTATTTGTCAAAGCCCCAAATTGGAAACCGTTCAAATATTTATCAACTGGTGAATAGATACACAAGATATAGTGTATCCATACAGTGGAATTCTACTCAGTAATAAAATGAATAAACTGCTGTATTAGTCAGTGATCCCTAGAGGGACAGAACTAATAGTATATATATATTATTAATTTTATATTTATAATAAAAGTATAAATATATATTAAAATATATTAATTAAAATATATTTTATAATTTTATATATAGAGAGAGGAGTTTATTAAGTATTAACTTACACAATCACAAGGTCCCACAATAGGCTGTCTGCAAGCTGAGGAGCAAGGAGAGCCAGTCTGAGTCTCAAAACTGAAGAACTTGGAGTCCGACGTTTGAGGGTAGGTAGCATCCAGTATGGGAGAAAGATGTACTCTGGGACGGTAGGCCTGTTTTGCCTCTTCACGTTTTTCTGCCTGCTTTATATTCACTGACTGCTGATTAGATGGTGCCCATCAGAGTAAGGGTGGGTCTGCCTTCCCCAGCCCACTGACTCAAATGTTAATCTCCTTTGCCAGCACCCTCCCAAATACACCATCAAAACTTTGTATCCATCAATTCAATCAAGTTGACACTCAGTATTAATCATCACAATTCCACCCCTTGCCAACTTGAACCCATACACGTCTCCTGAGATTATACATAATCTTCAAATAAAGACAATAATAAGGTCATAATTACGTCTAACGTAATGCAACTACCCTTTGTACAACCGGAAATGCAACAGTCCCCAACCCAAATACTATTACATAAAGTTAACAGTACTTAAATGCTGATGTGAAGTCAATAAATCTTATGTCACATGATGAAGGAAAAGGAAATAAAATGAAGATATTTTCTTAGTACAAGTGTATACATTCACAAACTTTTTTTAACAAAAGAAGGAGGAAATACTCATGACAGTTACAGCCCTTGTTTCTGTCGCTGGTCACGTGGTCGCAGCTGGTATTGATGACTACCTTCTTCTACTACCCATTCTGTATTCCCTTTGCCTCCAACAAGTACCTCAGCATGCTGTAGTTTTTTTTCCCTGGTAGAGTGAACCAAACCTTCATCGCTGTGGAGTCTGGACCATTTGTAGTTCTACCTGGATTGGACTGTTGTAGTTTCCCATTGACCTTAATCACAGGGCATGGTAATACTAAGAGAAGCCCTAATGGATCTCCTGTATTCCATGCATTCCTGTATCCTGTATGGATCTCCTGTGTTCCTATCTCCTTTATGGAGTAGTAAACTGATTTCATCTTGATAGTCCTGTCAGTCACCCCAGCCAACACTGTAACTCCTTTCTTAGCCTGTTGACTTGAAGGTAGGAGGAGCCCAAAGTGAACAGATGGCAATTTTAACTTTCTGTTTAATGGAATCGTTGTTGTGTCTCCTGGTGGCAGCATTCCCTCTGGAACTAAGATCTCTAGGCCAGCAGAATGTAAGGTCATGGGAACAGAAAGCACAAATTTTGCTAGTGGATCACTATGGTGGTGCCTCATCATCACTAATGGTGAGTGGTGCCACTTCCACAACTACTGATACATGGACTAACATGGATAAACCTTAAAAACATTACATTAGTGAAAGAAGCTAGAGACAAGAGACTACTTATGACACGATTCTATTTATATGAAGTTTCCAGAAAAGGTAAAAGTATACAGATAGGAAGCAGATCAGTAGTTGCCTGTGGGTGAGAGCTGTGATTAACTGTATATGAGCATAGAATATGGAGGGAATTTTTCGGGTTGGTGTGATGAAAGTGTTCAAAACTGGATTGTGGTGATGATTATATAACTGTATAAACTTATTAAAAATTGATGAATTATACTCAAAATGGATGGATTTTATGGTATATAAATTGTACCTCAGTAAAGCTGTTTAAAAAATTATGCATAGTGCTTGGATTATGACACAGCCATGTAGTTTTTGCTTCATCTCACCCCAAGAAGATGATGTAGTTCTTTATCACTTGAATAGTATTTTTTGTATTATTATTATACTTTAAGTTCTAGGGTACATGTGCACAACGTGCAGGTTTGTTACATACGCATACTTGTGCCATGTTGGTGTGCTGCACCCCTTAACTCATCATTTACATTAGGTATATCTCCTAATACTATCCCTCCCCCACCCCACCCCACGACAGCCCCCAGTGTGTGATGTTCTCCTTCCTGTGTCCAAGTGTTCTCATTGATCAATTCCCACTTATGAGTGAGAACATGCAGTGTTTGGTTGTCTGTTCTTGCGATAGTTTGCTGAGAATGATGGTTTCCAGCTGCATCCATGGCCCTACAAAGGACATGAACTTACCCTTTTTTATGGCTAAATAGTATTCCATGGTGTATATGTGCCATAGTTTCTTAATCTACTCTGTCATTGATGGACATTTGGGTTGGTTCCAAGTCTTTGCTGTTGTGAATAGTGCCACAGTAAACACACGTGTGCATTTGTCTTTATAGCAGCATGATTTATAATCCTTTGGGTATATACCCAGTCATGGGATGGCTGAATCAAATGGTATTTCTAGTTCTAGATCCTTGAGGAATCGCCACACTGTCTTCCACAATGGTTGAACTAGTTTACAGTCCCACCAACAGTGTAAAAGTGTTCCTATTTCTCCACATCCTCTCCAGCACCTGTTGTTTCCTGACTTTTTAATGATCACCATTTTAACTGGTGTGAGATGGTGTCTCATTGTGGTTTTGATTTGCATTTCTCTGATGGTGAGTGATGAGCATTTTTTCATGTGTCTGTTGGCTGCATAAATGTCATCTTTTGAGAAGTGTCTGTAAATATCCTTCACCCACTTTTTGATGGGGTTGTTTGTTTTTTTCTTGTAAATTTGTTTGAGTTCTTTGTAGGTTCTGGATATTAGCCCTTTGTCAGATGAGTAGATTGCAAAAATTTTCTCCCATTGTGTAGGTTGCCTGTTCACTCTGATGGTAGTTTCTTTTGCTGTGCAGAAGTTCTTTAGTTTAATTAGATCCCATTTGTCAATTTTGGCTTTTGTTGCCATTGCTTTTGGTGTTTTAGACATGAAGTCCTTGCCCATGCCTATGTCCTGAATGGTATTGCCTAGGTTTTCTTCTAGGGTTTTTATGGTTTTAGGTCTAACATTTACGTCTCTAATCCATCTTGAATTAATTTTTGTATAAGATGTTAGGAAGGGATCCAGTTTCAGCTTTCTACATATGGCTAGCCAATTTTCCCAGCACCATTTATTAAATAGGGAATCCTTTCCCCATTTCTTGTTTTTCTCAGGTTTGTCAAAGATCAGATGGCTGGAGAGGTGCAGTATTATTTCTGAAGGAATAAACGTAATCCAGCATATCAACAGAACCAAAGACAAAACCACATGATTATCTCAATAGATGCAGAAAAGGCCTTGACAAAATTCAGCAGCCCTTCATGCTAAAAGCTCACAATAAATTCGGTACTGATGGAACGTATCTCAAAATAGTAAGACCTATTTATGACAAACCCACAGCCAATATTATACTGAAGGGGCAAAAACTGGAAGCATTCCCTTTGAAAACTGGCACAAGACAGGGATGCCCTCTCTCACTACTCCTATTCAACATAGTGTTGGAAGTTCTGTCCAGGGCAATCAGGCAGGAGAAGGAAATAAATGGTATTCAGTTAGGAAAAGAGGAAGTCAAATTCTCCCTCTTTGCAGATGACATGATTGTATATTTAGAAAACCCCATTATCTCAGCCCAGAATATCCTTCAGCTGATAAGCAACTTCATCAAAGTCTCAGGATACAAAATCAATGTGCAAAAATCACAAGCATTCTTATACACCAATAACAGACAAGCAGAGAGCCAATGTCAGTGAACTCCCATTCACAATTGCTTCAAAGAGAATAAAATACCTAGGAATCCAACTTACAAGGGATGTGAAGGACCTGTTCAAGGAGAACTAAAAACCACTGTTCAAGGAAATAACAGGACACAAACAAATGGAAGAATATTCCATGCTCATGGATAGGAAGAATCAATATCGTGAAAATGGCCATACTACCCAAGGTAATTTATAGATTCAATGCCATCCCCATTAAGCTACCAATGACTTTCTTCACAGATTTGGAAAAAACTACTTTAAAGTTCATATGGAACCAAAAAACAGCCTGCATTGCCAAGATAATCCTAAGCCAAAAGAACAAAACTGGATGCATCACGCTGCCTGACTTCAAACTATACTACAAGGCTACAGTAACCAAAATAGCATGGTTCTGGTACTTGAAGAGTATTTCTCAAACTTTAAGGTGTATAAGAATCACCCTAGGATTTTGCTAAAATGCTGATTAAGATTCAATAGGTCTGTGTCAGCGCCTACTATTTTGCTTTTTAAAAAAAAAAAAAAATTGTGTTAAGTTATTGAAGTACAGGTGGTATTTGGTACATTTGTAAGTTCTTTAGCAGCGATTTGTGAGATTTTGGTGCACCTATCACCTGAGCAGTATACACTGCACCCTATTTGTAATCTTTTATCCTTCGCCCCCTCCCACCCTTCCCCCAAAGTCCCCAAAGTCCACTGTAAAGTTCTTATGCCTTTAGATTTAGCTTTTTTTTT
>NW_012107953.1:1863928-1875300 GCF_000951045.1 Mandrillus leucophaeus | reverse complement strand
GAAGAGTATTTCTCAAACTTTAAGGTGTATAAGAATCACCCTAGGATTTTGCTAAAATGCTGATTAAGATTCAATAGGTCTGTGTCAGCGCCTACTATTTTGCTTTTTAAAAAAAAAAAAAAATTGTGTTAAGTTATTGAAGTACAGGTGGTATTTGGTACATTTGTAAGTTCTTTAGCAGCGATTTGTGAGATTTTGGTGCACCTATCACCTGAGCAGTATACACTGCACCCTATTTGTAATCTTTTATCCTTCGCCCCCTCCCACCCTTCCCCCAAAGTCCCCAAAGTCCACTGTAAAGTTCTTATGCCTTTAGATTTAGCTTTTTTTTTAAAATTATTTTTTTAAATTATTGCCTTAGGTTTCTGGGGAACGGGTGGTATTTAGTTATATGAGTGGGTTCTTTAGTGATGATTTGTGAGATCGTGGTGCACCCATCACCTGAGCAGTATACACTGAACCCAATTTGTAGTATTTTATCCCTTACCCAGCTCCTACCCTTTCCTCTGAGTCCCCAAAGTCCATTGTATCATTCTTATGCCTTTACATCCTCATAGCTTAGCTCCCACTTATGAGTGAGAACATATGATGTTTGGTTTTCCATTCCTTAGTTACTTCACTTAGAATAAGTGAATAAGAATAAGTCCCATCCAGGTTGCTGTGAATACCATTAATTCATTCATTTTTATGGCTGAGTAATATTCTGTTGTGTGTATATACCACAATGTCTTTATCCCCTTGTTGATTGATAGGCATTTGGGCTGGTTTCATATTTTTGCAATTGTGAATTGTGTTGCCATAAACATGCGTGTGCAAGTATCTTTTTCATATAATGACTTCTTTTCCTCTGGGTAGATACCAAGTAGTGGGATTGCTGGATCAAATGATAATTCTGCTTTTAAAGGAATCTCCACACTGTTTTCCATAGTGGTTTTACTAGTTTACATTCCTACTAGCAGCGTAAAAGTGTTCCCTTTTAACGACATCCACACCAACATCTATTACTTTTTGATTTTTTTATTATGGCCATTCTTGAAGGGCTAAGGTGGTATCGCATTGTGGTTTTGATTTACATTTCCCTGATCATTAGTGATGTTAAACATTTTTTTCATATATTTATTGGCCATTTGAATATCTTCTTTTGAGAATCTTCTATTCATGACCTTAGCCCACTTTTTGATGGAATTGTTTGTTTTTTTCTTGTTGATTTGTTTGAGTTGCCTCTAGATTCTGGATATTAGTCCTTTGTCAGATGCATAGATTGTGAAGATTTTCTCCCACTGTTTGGGTTGTCTGTTTATTCTGCTGACTCTTCCTTTTGCTATGCAGAAACTCTTTAGTTTAATTAAGCCCCACCTATTTATCTTTGTTTTTGTTGCGTTTGCTTTTGGGTTCTTGGTCATGAAGTCTTTGTCTAAGCCAGTGTAAAGGTCTTTCTGATGTTATCTTCTAGAATTTTTATAGTTTCAGGTCTTAGGTTTAAATCCTTGATCCATCTTGAGTTGATTTTTGTATAAGGTGAGAGATGAGGATCCAGTTTCATTCTCCTACAGGTGCCTTGCCAATTATCCCAGCACCATTTATTGAACAGGGTGTCCTTTTCTCACTTTGTGTTTTTGTTGGCTTTGTCTAAGATAAGTTGGCTGTAAGTGTTTGAGTTTATTTCTGGGTTCTCTATTCTGTTCCATTGGTCTATGTGCCTATTTTTATACCAGTACCATGCTGTTTTGGTGACTGTGGTCTTACAGTATAGTTTGAACTTATGATGTGATGCCCCTGGATTTGTTTTTTGTTTTTGTTTTTGTTTTTTGCTTAGTCTTGCTTTGGCTATGTGTGCTCTTTTTTTGGTTGCATGTGAATTTTAGGATTATTTTTTCTAGTTTTGTGAAGAGTGATGGTGGTATTTTAATGGGAATTAAATGCAAGCACATCCCATGCTCATAGATGAGTAGAATTAATATTGTGAAAATGATGATACTGCTAAAAGCAATCTACAGATTTTGCGTTTTTAACAAGCTCCAAAGTGATGTCAATGCTGCTGATATGAGAACCACACTTTGAATGGAAGGCATTAGAATTTGTTCATTAGAATCTCCTGGGGAGCTTTTAAAATAAAATTGATGCAGAGTTGTACCCAACAAATTAAATTAGAAATCTTTGGTGATACTTATATGAAACTTGGTTAAGAGCCTCGACAAAATGGGATTCTTTCTACCATAGGGAGTCAGTAACAGACTTTGACCTATGTCTCCCTTACAGCCATCCCATAGTTTAGGTTATAACTGAAAGCCCCCAAATTATGATCAGGATCTCTTGTGATAACCAAGACAAGAAACTAGAATGCTTTAAATATGATCTTTTTGAATATTCTCTTACACATTTCAACCCTTTAGTCCTGGCTAAGAATTGGAATACAGAAGAAAGGGAAACCTGGAGTGATTATGATAATAGCTAAAATCTATTGAACAATTACAATGTGCCATGCATTGTTCAAAATATTTCACATGCATTATCTTATTTTACCCTTACATTTTACCTTGTGAGGTAGGTACTATAATTTTCTCCCTATTATAGAATGAACAAAGTGTATAGAGAGGAGAAATGACTTGTTCAAAATCATATAGCTAGTAACTGGTCCAGTTGGGATTTGAAGCTAGACAGTGAGGCTTCAGGGTCCCAGAGAAGCTGACATCCACCAGTACCTGCTTCCTGTAGTCTATAGTCTGTTTCTGCCAGACCTTCTGCGACAAGTCCCTAACTGATCTTCTATCCTTGGGGAGTGGAGCTGGATGCCACCCAAATCTTCAAGGCCCTTGTGTTAGTCTCCTAAAACATACCCAAGCCTAATAAGAGTGTTTATGTATCCTCTTGACACACTCTTGTCTTGCTTTCCAGGGGTCTGTTGATGTTAGAGGCTCCTCTGAGCTGTCTTATTCTGATTGCTTGAGCTGAAAGAGAAAGACCCAAGAAGCACATTTTTAAACCCCACTTTTCTCTCTGAATGCTCTGGCCTCTTGGACCTGAGTTTTCTAGTGTCCTTAATCCTCATCCGAGTTCCTCTCCTCTCCTCGAAGATGGATATAGGAAAAACTGAATGTTAGACTGAAATTGAGCAGGATGTTTAACCAACTGACCATGTACTTAACCTCTGTTACCCTTTTTGTTTTTAATAGTGATTGAGTTTCATTGAAGCTTCCAGCGATTTGAGTGCCTTAAAAATTCTTTGTTAACATAATGCCTTTTGAATACTAAGTGTCAGGAAAGCCTATTTTTAATTTATCAATGGCACCCTTAGTCTTAATATGCTTAAGCATACTTTACTTTTGAGGGGAGAATTAATCTTTTATCACATGTACCATAGATGCTGTTGGTTTCATTATTTTAGGAAAATGTTCTTATGATTGTTTTAGCATTAATGCTACTCACATACCTCTTTTTTCCAATATCTGTTCAGCATAGATAAGGAAGATACAAAAAGAGTCACCCATACTAAAAGCTAATGCCAAAGAGATGTAAGTTGCTATTGTTTGAAAAACTAACAAAGATGTTAAATTTATCAATTTCCTCTTGACTGTGAAGAAAGTGAATCTGAAATTAAGCATATGATGGAGAATATTTGGACTTTCTTTTATAAGCTGCATCTTTGGGAAACCATGAATAAAATTTAAGCACAATTACAGGAAGCTAATTTTATAAATGGAAATTTTTTGGAGGTGGGAGAGATAAAAGAGGAATTTTATTCTGCCATTCATTTAGAGCAGGGCTACTTAGAAATACAAAACACTGTCAGTGTTAACTTCTTTGAAGCACTGGGGCCTCAAGTTTTCACATGCTTAAGAGTCACTTGCGGGCTTGTTGAAAATACAGTTCCTTGGGCCCCACTCCTTTCAGCTCTAAGTTTTTCATATAATAAAACTTGGGATTGTAATATTCAAGTTATTAGTCATGATTCTCCACAGAAACAGAACCATTAGGAGATTGTCTGTATGTCTGTCTATATATCTTTCTAGACATTGTTGTAAGGAATTGGCTTACATGATTATAGAGACTGAGAAGTTCCAAGATCTCCATTTGGCAGTCTAGAGTCCCAGGAGAGCCAGTGGTATATAGTCTCAGTCCAAGTCTGAAGGCCTGAGAAGTACAAAAACTGATGGTGTAAATTTCAGTCCAAGTTTGAAGACCTGAGAACTGGGAGAGCCAATGGTGAAAGTTCCAGTGCATGTCTGAATCAAAGGCAGGAGAAGACTGATCTCCTGCTTGGAAGATAGTCAGGCAGAGAGAGCACCAGTTCTCCCTTATGCTGACTTTTTGTTCTATTCAGGCCTTTGACAGACTAGATGAAGTTTCTCTCCATTGAAGAAGGCAATCTGCTTCACTCAGTCTACTGATTCAGCTCTTAATATCATTCAGAAACTCTCTCACAGGAATACCCAGAATGTTTAACCAAATATTTGGGCACCCAATGACATAGTCAAGTTGATATGGAAAATTAACCATTGTACAGATCAAAGCTGAGTCACTGGTGTAAAAATGTGCCTCCTCCCACTTCTTTAAAAAAAGACTTCATAAGGCGCATGAACTATATCAGAAAATAAAGCCACTAGTACAATGACATTTAAAAAATCAGTATATTAAAATGATACAAATATACCCTTTGTCTAAAAATAAAGTAGAAGTAAAAGGTATGATGGAGTACATGAAAAGAAGGAGAAAATGCATTTATTTATTTCAATATTTTCTACTAAGTGCCAGGGATTATTCTAGGTGCCAATGGGGAACTAAGTGGTTTTCTGGGTCATAAGACTTTTCAGTGCTAAGACTGAGACTGTCTGAGGCAAATAAGAATGGTTGGTTATTCTAAGGGAGAGGGAGAGAAGAGTTATTTTGAGAGGGGAAGACTGACAAACCAATATGTGAGTAAGTGTGTAATGTGATCAGTAGTGATAAGTGTTACGAAGAAAATCAAAGTGTGGTGAGATACAGAGAGGGACTAGGAGAGTTATTTAGGAGCCGTGCAGTTAGATCTGATCACCTAGGGAATGAAGTAAGACGGAAAAGAAAAATAACGAGCTGAGGACTGAGATGAGGTAGGCTCAACCAAGTGACCAAGAGCCGACAGTAAGGAAGGAGGAAAGCCATGATAGTTGATACAAGAAGCAAATGAATGAATTGTTTCCAGATGAATCATCAGTTGTGTCAGATGCTGCTGAAATGCTGGGATAATTCAGATTGACCGTTTAATTGATAGGATGGTGACAATGAATGAGAGGGACAAAAACTTGATTACTGTGAGATCAAGAGAGAGTGGAAAATGTGTATATTAGCTTGCTGGGGCTGTTAGAACAAAGTACCACACACTGAGTGGCTTAAACAATAGAAATTTATGGTGTCACAGTTCTAGAGCCTGGAAGTCCAAGATCAAAGTGTTGGCAGGGCCATGTTTCTTCTAAAGTGCTGGGAAAGGATCTGTTCCAGGCCTCTTGCCTAACTTCTGGCAGTCTTTTTGGCAATCAAGTGTGCCTTGGCTTGTGCAGCATAACTCTAGTCGTCACATGGCATTCTCCCTGTGTGTGCATGTCTGCTCCACCAGTTATGTTGAATTGGGAGCCCACTCCACTCCAGTACAACTTCATTCTAACTTAACTATTTACAACTATAGCTGCCCTGTTTCCAAATAAGATCACATTCTGAGGTACTGAGGTTTAAGATTTCAAAATATGAATCTTAAGGAGACATAATTCAACCCATAAAAATGTAGTATATCCATACAATGGAATATTTTTCAGCCTTGAAAAGTAAGGAAATTCTGACACATATTATGACATGGATGAACCTTGAAAACATTATGCTTGGTGAAAGCAGCCAGTCACAAATGGTCACAAATTGTGTAGTTCTTTTTATATGAAGTGTTCAGAATAGGAAAATCCAGATTGCCAGGCTTGGAGGCAGTGGGAAATAGGGGAATGACCGTTAATGGGCATGGGGTCTTTGCGGGGTGGTGAACATGTTCTGTAATTAGATATTGGTAATGGTGCATAACCTTGCGAATATACTGAACTGTACTCTTTGAAAGGGTGAATTTTATGGTATGTGAATTAAATGTCAATAAACGATATATATATTAGTTGGGTGTGATTGCTTACCCCTGTAATTCCAGCACTTTGGAAGGCCAAGGAGGCTGGACCACTTAAGGTCAGGAGTTTGAGACCAGCCTGGCCAACATGGTGAAATGCTGTCTCCACTAAAAATACAAAAAAACAAAACAACAACAACAACAACAACAAAAACTAGCTGGACGTGGTGATGCATGCCTGTAGTCCCAGCTACTGGGGAGGCTGAGGCAGGAGAATCAGTTGAACCTCGGAGGCGGAGGTTGCAGTGAGTCAAGATTGTGCCACTGCACTCCATCCTGGGCAACACGTGAGTCTCTGTCAAAACAAAACAAAACAAAGCCAAAAAAAGCAAAAAAGCCAAAAGCCAAGCAAACAAATATGTGTGTGTATGTGTGTGTGTATATACACACAGAGGGAGGAGAGAAGGTAAAGAAGTGGAGGTAGCCAGTGTCAACATCTCTGAAGAAGTATAAAAACATGGGGTGATGAGAAGTGGATGTAGGGTCAAGAGATGACTTTTAAAATACACGAATATTATAGCATGTTTGTATGCTGATTCAAACAATCTAACAGGGCAGGAAATAGTAATGATGAAAGGTGGGGCTGAGGGATTTTCAGGAGCCAAATCCTTGAGTTCACTGGACTATCACCTTGAATAACTTCATCAATGTCTTTTCCCTAGGTGACAGATCAGTCGGTGAAAGCATTTGCTGAGCACTGTCCTGAGCTTCAATATGTAGGCTTCATGGGTTGTTCAGTCACTTCTAAAGGAGTCATTCACCTAACCAAGGTAGGTACTATGGCTGCTTTTCCTTGGTATTTTTGAGTATCATACAGGTGATGAGCCGTAAATTGTTAAATTTACTTGAATAAAGGATAGTCAGACCATTATGGAAGTCTACTAGTGTTTGATAAAAGTTAGAATGAGTTGAAGAAAGCAATACCAAACTTACCCTTTCTGAAATGGAATACTCATTTAAACAAGAAGCTTTTTGCTTTTTCATTGCTAATGGCTATGAAATATATATCAAAGAAATATATGTGACCAGAATCATTTAAATGTTAATGTATTGTGCTTAGAAGATATTTTGATTGAATTTTAAGTGCTCATATATCACTAGATCCTATGAGTATTTGACTTTAAAAAGTGAATATGGTCAGTGCGTATGATCAAGCTGAATATGTAAGGTGAAAAGAGAGGTCAATATATGACAAAAATTTACATTGTGGCTCAGAGAGTTCACTAATATAACAATTATATGAAATTTCATATTTTTAGAAATGATCAAACTGCCAGTTCTTAAGTAATCTCTCACTGATGTGTCATCTCTACTGCTTTCCAGAGCTTTAAAATAATTAGAAACCAATTCTTACATCTGTGTAATGGAAAAACTGGCTACTATAAAATTTACCTGTGTGTTATCTGAAATTTGTTACTATATGAATTTCAATTCTATCCTATAGTACCTAGGAAAATGAATGTGAGTCTTGCCTTTTCCAACTTATAGCTGAGCAATCTTTTCCTTCAATCTTCCTTCATCTCACAACTATTAGAAAGTTGCTGTATTGACAACACAATGATGAATAAAACTAGATAAGATCCCAGGTCTCTTTCGGTTTGATGTCTTCGGATCACTTTGAGCTTACAGTTTAATGGCAAATAATGTCTTTCTTTACTCCCTAGGAAAAGAGTAAATGTATATGAGTTACCTAGGACTATGGTAGGGTCATACAGTGAATAGGACCCTGGGTGCCATTATAACCTCAGGTTGGATTATTGGGTCTATCAGTTAGCTAAGTGGGAAAATTATTTTTTAGGGTATTAAATAAGGTAATATATATAAGGTATTTGATTCAGAATAGAGACCACAGTAAATGCTAAGTAAACGTTAGCTATTAATATTAAAACAGATGTGGGCGAGGCGCAGTGGATCACCCCTGTAATCCTAGCACTTTGGGAGGCCAGGACAGGTGGATCGCTTGAGGGCAGAGGTTCGAGATCAGCCTGGCCAACGTGATGAAACTCCATCTCTCCCAAAAGACAAAAATTACCTGAGCATAGTGGCATGGTGGCTGTAATTCCAGCTACTTGGGAGGTTAAGATGGGAGAATTACTTAAACCTGGGAGGCAGAGGTTGCAGTGAGCCGAGTTTGCGCCACTACACTCCAGCCTGGGTGACAGAGTGCAACTCCATCTCAAAAACAAAAAACAAACAAAAAACAGATGCCATAGTATCTAAATTGCTAGAAAATTAGTACAAAGTTTGATTTTAAGAAATCAAATCACTATTCCAGTCTAGTGTATCTGAAAGAGAGCCTGTGGTTATACTATGTCTTAAAGGACTGATTAACTTTAATTTTATTGTGAGGATCAGAGCCTAATGCTAGAGGAGAGGATAGGCCTGTTATTCTCAATTATTGCTCTATCAGAACATCTTAGTGTAACCAAGACCATACAAGATCATATGTAACCATAATTTTTAATTCATTTCCTATAACCTTGGCCTGAACACTTGGTAGATGAATGTTTTTCTAGTCACATCTAATGCTGTTTATGGTGTAGAGTAAAAATGCCTTTGGTTGAACAGATTGTGCACAACAAGTGTTGTGATGGCCATATGTGGGCTTTTTATGATCACTTGAAATTGTACTCATTAAAGACAAAACAAGACTTATTAGATCAGTAAGTGCTTCCCAGAATATTTTGAGATGGCCAAAAATTATGGTACACTGGTACTTAAAAGATCACAATTATTCTCTGTGATAAAATACAGCTATAGCAAATGTCTGCAGTGGAAAACTCAATTTGCTGAGATGGTTCTTCTGAAGATTATAGGCAAGGATTGCTGGTTTGGTCTATCAACAATCAAAATCTATTGGACTCATATTAGAGTTAGTCCACAAAGTTTTGAGGAACATCTTTGTTCTTCAACAGAACCTTTCTTTGATGAGAAAACTGGTGTGTACAACTAAGCAATGAACGTTGCTTGGTTTTCTGGATTCAAGTAAAGGCAAAAGAGGACATTTTATACATGCATCGGTTCTGCAAAGCTATTTTAATTGGTTTATCTCTTGAAAACCAAGGGTAGACTCAGTTTTTAATAAAATTAATGCTTTTAATTTCATGAGATTTGTGTTCTGGCAGTGTTTTCATACCAGCTACTAAGACATTCACAAAAATGTTTGCAATCATATAAACACCACTTAAAAAGTTGTATTTTCCTTTTCATCATAGTACATAATAAATAAGCAAGAAGATGTGAGATATAGAATATTGAGAGTTATCAGCCTAAATAGGTTTTTACATGATTTAGAAAATCTCTCTAACACATGATGTCACTAAATCTCTGGCTTTCTAAGTTTGCTAAGAGAGGCAAGGAGCATAAAATCTCTGTACCTTAGTCTCCTGTCTTTGAAATTAATGTGCCTGTATTAGATGATCTGTCTTCAGATCTGGAGTTTCTTGCACCTTGAATAATCTATGAATTTAGGAATGATTGGCCTAGAAGGGACTGTGGGGGGCTCTCATGGAAACTAAGAATCAAGTCTAATTTAGTAGGTTAGAAGGGAAGATTGGGGATTTGTGACATCTTAGATTTTTAAATCAAGGGCAAGAAAACAGAGGATTGGGAATAGATGGAAGGACATTGATATCCTCTTGTGGTTCCTTGGATTTAATTTTGTTTTGATTTCCTCAGGCTTGACTGGATTCCTATTTACTTTGTAATATTTACTGATAACACACTATTATTACTTAGATTCTGCTAATATCAAGCAATATTGGGATAAGAAGCCTTTCTGAGCTGCTGTGACTGTGTAAATGAGAGTCCAGAATAACCAGACTGAATGTACACAGGTTGATAAGATAAAGTCAGATTTATGGGACTGTTTGGAAACTTAGAGGTCTATATTTAGGAAGCAAAGACAAGAATTTTTGAGGTCTACATTTAACAGTTGAGTATTAGTGACTTGTATGTGGCAGAATTGGGTCCACTCTAACACAAGTATGTTCTTTTCATTGTACTGTACCTACTATATAAATATAAATCTGTATATCTTGCTCTCTCTCCCACTTTTAAAAACAAGTTTGGCAAATGCAAATATATAGTTACCTTCAGTGTTTAGACTGTGGGATCTGCATGTCATTTGCTACTAAAGAGACTAGAAGGAACATGTCAAAGGACCCAAAAGCCAATGTGAAATGGCTCCTACTGACTTAGGCTGGGATATTTTGAGCATTGAAAAGGAAGATTCTGCAATGAATTAAAAGAAATAAAATATATAAAAATGGGTTTATAATGATATAAGCAAAATGAAGCTGGACTTCTTCCGGCCTAGGTGGCGTAACAGGGGCCAAATTTACTCTTTCCTGAAACAACTTTAAAAAAACAGACAAAATATAGGAAACAATGGTTTTTAAGACACTGGATATCAGGCAACCAAGGACAATGATCCCTATGATATGGGAAACAGGCAAGAGGAGCTCTGTGATTGTCTCAGTTTACTGCATTGAGTTTCCAGACTTCAGCACAGGGAGGGGGTAAATCAGGTAACACACAGCAGACTGTCTGAGTTGAGAAAACAGAACAGAAAGGCCAGGGAGACCAAAACAGCCAGATTTCAGAGGACTGAATACTGGAGGGAACTGCATAGAGAATCCCAGGGATCAGTGGATGACCCTCCTTATGCATTCAATCCTAAATAACCCGTGAGTAAAGCCAAAATCAAAAGAGAAATTAGAAAGTATTTTGAAATGAATGAAAATGAAAACACAATGTATCAGATTTAGTGTGATGCTACTAACGTAATACTTAGATAAAAATAATGAAACAAATACCAATACGAGAAAAAAGAAAGATTTCAATTATGACTTCAACTTCCATTTTATAAAATTTGAGAAAGAAGAGCAAATTAAATCCAAAGTAAACAAACAAACAAAAAAAAAAAGGTAAAGATTAAAGAGGAAATCAATGAAATGGAAAGCAAAAAGAAGAGAGGAAATTAATGAAACCAAAAGCTAGTGATTTGATAAGACAGATAAAATTGATAAATCTCAAAAAAAAATTGCCAATGTTGTAGCTCAGAGGGTTGACAAAACTACAGATACTACAGGTGTTAATAGGATAACAAGGGCATATTATTAACATCTTTTTTTTTTTTTTTTTTTAGATAGAGTTTTGCTCCTGTTGCCCAGGCTGGAGTGCAATGGGATCTTGGCTCACTGCAACCTCTACCTCTCAGGTTCAAGCAATTCTCCCA
>NW_012107953.1:1859081-1862524 GCF_000951045.1 Mandrillus leucophaeus | reverse complement strand
ACACAATGGAATATTATTCAGCCTTACAAAGAAGGAAATTTCTGTCATTTGCAACAACATTGATGAACCTGCGGGGAGATTACATTATGTAAAATAAGCCAGGCACAGAAAGACAAGTGCTGAATGGTCTTACATGTGGAATCTAACAAAGTCAGACTCATAGAATCAGATTAGAATGGTGGTTACCAGATGCTAAAGGGAGGGAAAGGATTGAGGAGGTGGTGGACAAAGAATACAAAATTTCAGTTAGGCAGGAAGAATAAGCTCAAGAGATCTATAGTACATCATAGCGACTATAGTTAGTAACTATATTGTATACTTGAAAATTGCTGAGAGAATAAATTTTAAGTGGTCGACCACAAATAGTATGACATTGAAACAGACTTTTGTTGTCTGAGATAATGCCCAGAGTTCTTGTCCTACCTCCAAGATGATTAAGGAGCATGGACACAAAGGTGAAGTTGAAGCAAAAGTTTAATAAGCAAAAGAAGAAAGCTCTCTGCCAGCAGAGAGGGGATCCGGAATGGGAGTATCCACTGTGGGGCTGGGGTCCAGGGTTTCTATGGACTGGGAAGGGGAAGGAATGTGCTTTGTCTGCAGGCTGTCTTGGCGAATGCGTGACTCAGCTTGGCCTGGGACCAATCAGGGGCTGAGGTGATGATTCATAGAGGCCGGACTTACAGTCCAAATAAAGGAAAGTAGAGCGCCCACTGGAACCCACTGGAGCCCACTGTGCCCGTGCCCACGAAAGGAGAAGAAACTTTTTCTGGGAGCCCACTGACTACCCAAAGGACAAAGGCATTTTTGTGCCAGGCCTTGTTCCCTTATCTAAGTGAGCTGGAGGTTTGTGCAAGTTTGTATCCAAATGGACTGGAGGTCTTTCTATCTGTGCAGCCGTGGGCATGTCTCTAAGTACAACATCCCTTGCTAGTTCCTTTATTGGTGCCTGCCGCTTGAATTTTTTCCCGGGCTGCTTTTTATGTTATGTGGGGATGAGGCACTGACTTATAGGCTGGGGGCTCTCTGGGACCCTTCCCTTGTTATCTACCTAAGGGAAGCTAACTAACTCCTTTCAGTATGTGAGGTAAGGCATATATTAATTATCTTGATCTGGCTATTGCACAGTGTATACTTATATCAAAACATCATGCTGTACACCATAAATATATACAAATTTTGTCAGTTAAAAAATTAAAAAGATTTATTTTAAAAGAAGCATTAAAAAGTTTTATTTTTATATGCTGGCAATGAATAATCTGCAGATGAAATAAAGAAAAACCTTTCATTTATATTATTATCAAAAATAATAAAACATTTACAAATACATTTAACCAAGGATATGAAGACTTGGTCACTGAAACCCACAAAACATTACCGAAAGGAATTAAAGAACACCTACATAATGAAAAGGCATCCACTATTCATCTTAAAATACTTAATATTGTTAAGATGGCAGTATTACTCAAAGCACTTTATAGAGTCAGTTGAATCTCTATAAAAATCTCAGCAGCTTTTCTTAATGGAAAATCTGATATTGAAATTGTTATTGAATTGCAGGACAACTCAAGAGCCATAACTATCTCAAAAAAGAAAAACAATGTTGGAGGACTCATATGTCCAAATTTTAAAACTTACTACAGAGCTATAAGAATCAAAACAGTAAGGTACTGTTCAGTATGTGAGGTGAGGCATATATTAATTATCTTGATCTGGCCATTCCACAATGTATACTTATATCCAACATGTAAGGATAGACATGTAGGTCAATGGAAAAGGATTGAGAGTCCAGAAATAAACTCACACATCTATGTCCTATTAATATTTGAAAAGGTGCTAAAACCATTCAATGGGAAATGAAGAGTCTCTTAAGAACATGGTGCTAGGATATCTGGATATCCATATGGAAAAGAGTGAAATTAGACCCCTACCTCAGACCATATATAAAAATTAACTAAAACATGGTTCAAATACCTAAATGTAGGAGTTAAAACTATGAAACACGTAGAAGAAAACATGGGAGAAATCTTCATGACCTTGAATTCAGTAATGGATTCTTAGATATGACACCAAAAGCATGAGCAACAGAAGAAAAAAAGATAAATTGTACTTTATCACAATTAAAAATTCAAAGGATACTGTCAAGAAATTGAAGAGGCAATCGACAGAATAGGAGAAAATATTTGCAAATCACATATCTGGTAAGTGTCTTGAATATATAAATAACTCATATCTTAGTAACAAAAAGACAGCCTAATTTTTAAAAATGTGCAAAAGACTTGAATAGATATTTCTCCAAAGAAGATATACTTGGCTGGCAAGCACATGAAAAGCTGCTCAACATTATTAGTCATGCAAATGAACTGGGAAATGCAAATAAGAAACCCCAGTGAGGCACAGCTTCACACCTACTAGGATGGTTGTAATAAAAAAAAAATGGGCAATAGCAAGTGTTGACAAAGTAGTGGAGAAATTAGAACCTTTGTATATTAATGGTGGAGATATAAAATTATGCAGTTTCTATGGAAAACAGTTTGGCAGTTCCTCAAAAGTTTAAATATAGAATTACCATATGATCCAGAAATTTCAATCCTAAGTATAGAATCAAAATAATTAAAAACAGAATTCAAAGACAAACTTGTACATGAATGCCCATAGCAGCAATATACACAACAGCTAAAATGTGGAAACAATGTAAATGCCTATCACCTCATGTATGTATAACCAGAATGTGGTATGTTCATACAGTGAAACATTATTCAGCCTTGAAAAAGAATGATGTTCTGAAATATGCTATAATATGGCTGTAACATGGCCTTGGAATCATTATGATAAAGAAGATAGCTATGAAGGCTATTTTTCTATATGATTTGTTTATATGAAATGTCCAGAATCTGCCCATGTATACTGGGTTTCTTTTCAGTCTAATGAAAATGTTCTGAAATTAGATATTGGTGATGGTTGCACAAGTCACTCAATGTACTAAAAACCGTTGAACTATATAATTTATGAGGATGACTTTTATAGGAAATAAATTTTATATCAATAAAAAAGTTCTAGAAGAACAGATAGAAAACTTTTGTGATATTGGGTTAGACAAAGATTTCTAAAATAGGATACCAAAAGCATGATCAAAATTAATAAATTGGGCTGGATGCAGTGGCTCGCACCTGTAATCCCAGCACTTTGGGAGGTCGAGGTGGGTGGATCACGAAGTCAGGAGTTTGAGACCAGCATGGCCAATATGCTGAAACCCCGTCTCTACTAAAAATATTTTTTTAAAATTATCTGGGCGTGGTGACACGTGTCTGTCGTTCCAGTTACTTGGGAGGCTGAGGCAGGAGAATCTCTCGAATCCAGGAGGCGGAGGTTGCAGTGAGCCAAGATTGAGCCACTGCATTCCAGCCTGGGTGACACAGTGAGACTCTGTCTCAAAAAAAAAAAAA